>NC_140519.1:10438995-10686495 GCF_964339955.1 Pipistrellus hanaki
TTTACACTAGGGGTGTCGAACTCAATCAGAGAAGGGGCCAAAATCTAAAATCCAGCCTAAATCGCGGACCAAATGGTTTACTGAACAGTCATAAACTGACAATGTCATAAACTGACAGCGGAGTGCAGTGATGACAGCGCGGTGCGGGCCACATTGCAAGGCCTGGCGGGCTGGATTTGGCCCGCGGGCCTTGTGTTTGACACATGTGCTTTACACAATTTCATCATAGACCTTACTATATTATTTTTCATTATTCCCTTTATTAATATCCCCAACTAGACTGGGAGCTCTGTGGGACCAAGGACCCCATCCTACTCAGCCTTCCAGCCCCCAACACAGAGCACTTTTCTATATCTGACCACTTTGGCTTCCTTGACCACTAGGTAAGAAATAGTCTTTCCCATCACCCCCTTCTCAATCATAGTGCTGCCTTTACAGCACTTATTATGATCTCACATCAACTCATCCCTATTTATTGATTTATTTGTTCTGCTTATCTATTGTCTGACATCCTCCTGGATCTTAGTGACTGACACATAGTAGGTGCTAAACAAAGATTTGTTTAGAAATGACTCATTCAACATATTTGTTAAATGGAGGGCTAATTAACTGATTAACTCTCACTGGTACCCAAAGATGAAGGAGATTCAATGTTATGTTTACAGCCGTTATTCATAGTTTCCAAAACAAGGCACATGGATATGATTTGTGAAAATCACATTCTGAAGGAAATGCTGGGGGTGGAGAGGAGAGGAAGAGGGCAAGTAGAGATTTGGCTAATGAGCAAAATAGGGCTCGAACTGCTCCAGGGCATCCATCACCTAAATCACTGATTGGCTGCCTCTTGTTTGGCACTGAGAACCCAGATGGGAGCAGCAGGTCTCTCTGCAGCTCCAGTAATTCTATTCCAATTAGTGCAATTAGAAACAGGTCTACGAATAATTGCCCAGATGTTCTGCTTCATCAGAGGTCACATTGCACATGCAGCCCAGGAAGATTAACATGGACATCGGCATACAGAGGATGGGGAGGAAGTATGACACTCAGCAACATGGTCTCAAGTTCTGAGAATTCAGGGGCAAGTTTCAAGAGTAAAGGATCTTCAACAGCCCTTTCCAAGAAGGAGACCTCAGATGACCTACCTTCTCCAGCCTCCTCAGCCTGGGCCAACTGGGGAGGAGGGACATGAGATCTGCTGGCAATGGCGGGAGCTTGGCATCCCCTGCGTGACGTAAATAATGTCAACCACAGTAAGTCACTCTAGGGCCACAGTATTGCTGAGGACGTGATAAACAGAAGTTGGGGTGATGTGACAGCCACAAGGGCAGTAAGAGTAGAGGCTGGGACTGAGCCAGCTGGTGGGGCCAGCAGAAGAGAAGCCAGCTCAGGGCTGCCAGACCCCAAAATAACGTTTCTGGATGGCATGAGAGGCCTGTGTACAGCTAATTCCAAACAGGTTATCAAATATAGAAATGCACCGGAGAACTCAGTTGGCTGTACTTCACCTCTGGGCAGGGTGTGAGGCAGATCAGGGGGAAAGTGATTGGTGTCTACTTTATCTCTTACAGTGAGCAAGATAGGCCAGTTAAGCACGCCTGGAGTCCAGAAGAGACGTCAGTGGTGTCTAGCACAGAGGTTCCCACCCTCGGTTGCAGAGCTTGCAGAATTTCCCCAGAGATTTGGATTTTATTGGGCTTCACTAGAGTACAGCCCAGGAATTAGGAAATTCTCCATTTCCCCCAGGGGCTTGAATGTGAAGCCAGGTTGGGAACCAGTGCCCTGACACGGCTACAGGTTGAAGAGGCTCCAAAACCCAGGCTTCATTTTCACCCAGCGACAGGTCCCACACCTCCCATCACCCCCCAGACTCATTTGAAGCAAAGAGAAAAGAAGGACCAGTCACTGACTCTTGTCACAGAAGGTCGCTCTGGGATATACTGTCTACCTCTACATAGCTTTTATTGAAGCCCTCTTACTTTTCTATAAAATCCTAATCCTTAGGCTAACACCCGAGGCCCTATCTAACTGCTCATATCTTCCTCCAACAAATATTCATTGACCACCTATTATGGGCCCCAGGTTCTTGTTCTCATGAGGCTTTCCTTCTATTAGGGGAGACAGAGAATGAACATCGAAACATTATAAATAGGATAAAACAGGGTGGTGATACTGCATAGAGAGACAGGTGGAGGGATGCAAAGTACGTTCAGTGGTCAAGGAGATAATGTTCTGGACTCTGAGCAGCCAGCCACATGAAGAGAACAGCGTTCCAGGAAGTGCAATGTCCCCAGCTGCTGTTCTGCTGCTATCACCAGCTCCCCCACATCCGCACGTCGGGCTTGTCCCATGAGCAGTGCCATCTTCCAGTCCAAATCTATTACTTTTCCAAGAACCCCCTCTTCCAAGGAGCTTCCCAGGTCCAGCCCCTCTTCATTCTGACCACTCTTCGTCTCAAAAGTGTGTGAATGCGCTTGGTAAACTCCAATGGGTCTAAAAGCATGTGACATGATTGTTACTCTTCACTCTTCGTTAGCATCGTGCCTGAATCTGTACTGAATCATCGCACACTAACTCTATTGTCTTGTTGTTTCACCTGACTCAACTGGTCTCCTCCCATAGGGTATCATTCATTGGTCCTTCGGGGCACTGATTGGGTTTTCTGCTTCTTTGGTACCCCAGTTGCTCCTAGAACAGAGCTAGGCATTCATTCACAGCCCTTGATTGGAGCTGTTTATAGGAAGAGTTGACTAGCTTGCCAAGTAAGTGTTTGTTTCAATGAAAGAATTAATTAGTAAGCCTCACCTCAAAACCACACACCCTTCATTCTATTTTGCACTAGCATTATCTCCATTGTATAGACGAGGAAACCAAGGCACAGAGAGATTTAGGTAACGTGCCCAGGTCACACAGCCAGGAAGTGGCAGAGCTGGGATTTGAACCCAGATCTGTCTGGTATTAGATGATGTACCACACTGCATGGCATGGCCCCATGAAGAAGGAAGGTCAGCAGGCCCTTTCTTAGTTCTTCTATAAAGAAACTATAACTCATAAAATAATTAACAGAGGTGACCTGGTTCATAGATTTAGTGCCAAATACAAGGCAGGCATTCATGGTTGAGGATGCTAAGGCCTCTGGGCTCTCTGCTTCATCACATCCCTTTCGTAAAGGTCAAAATTCCAGGCGGGATTCAGCCAAAGTATCAGGTCATCACTATGCCCTCTAACGAATTTAAATGTCGTCAGGCAGCTCCTAACTATAGGTGAAAAGATCTAATGAAATGGCAAATGGCAGGATACCAGAGCACATTCATTTACCTTAAATTATATTTTATTTCTGCCTTTCTTTTATCCCCGGATCAAGTCACCCAGCTTCATTGGTAGCACAGGTTTTTAGGGGTTACCAGATTTAGCAAATAAAAATCCAGGATACCCACTGAAATATGGATTTCATATGCTGAGATAATATTTCAGTCCAATGGATATGTCTTGTGCAATATTTGGGACATATTTATACTGAAGACCCGAGCTGAATGAAACCTGCCTCACAGGGTTACCTGAGGATTATACCACAGGCCTAAGGGAACAGCTTCGAGGTACCTGACTAGGAAGTAGTAGCATTAGGTCTGTTCAAAGATTGCTTTTCTTCCTTTGTGTAACAGTTGGGAATGGACAACCTGGGCCTTCAGACAGAAAAGAGCCATTCTGGATTACTGACTCCTGGTTTCTTTCATAAGCAAGTTGACCTGGTATGGCGGGGAGCCTGGCTTCCCTTCAGCTCTCTCCTTGCCCCCAAGAAAGGGAAAAGGCTGGAACCAGTTAAGTCCAGAAGAGTGCCTCGTGAGCTGTGATAATAGAGGAGATAACAGGATACTGGTTTTGTAAACAGAATTAAGTTGGCTGAGCAAGAGGAGAAGATGAGATGGGGAGATAGCGGGGGAGCAGCAGGGGAACACAGCCTGGAGAGTGACCACAGGCAGAACGTTCACGGGAAAATGTCCAGTGGGAAAGGTCTGTTCCGCCTAAACCAGAACATCTGAGCCCCTTGTGTGATGCACTGGAAGGAAATGTTTTTCCAAAAGGTTCTCGGGCAACCTCAGGCACCGCTGTGAAGCAAGCAGGTTTGTCTCCAGCACCCTTTCCTCTGCCCATTCAGGGCAAACACCAAGTCTGACCTTCTCTCAACAGCCCAGAAACAGTGTTCTAAGAAAAGCACCACCCGCCCTGGCTGGTGTGGCTCAGTTGGCTGGGCACTGTCCTATGTACTGAAAGGTCACTGGTTTGATGCCGGATCAGGGCACATGCCCAGGTTTCAGGCTTGATTCCCAGTCGGGGGCATGCAGGAGGCAGCTGGTTGATTATTTTCTCTCAACATTGTTTCCCTTGATATATCCCTCTCCCTTCCTCTCTCTCTAAAAATCAATAAAATTCTTTCTTTTTAAAAAAATATATTTTATTGATTTTTTTACAGAGAGGAAGAGAGAGGGATAGAGAGTTAGAAACATCGATGAGAGAGAAACATCGACCAGCTGCCTCTTGCACACCCCGTACTGGGGATGTGCCCGCACATCACCAAGGTACATGCCTTTGACGGGAATCGAACCTGGGACCTTTCAGTCTGCAGGCCGATGCTCTATCCACTGAGCCACACCAGTTTCGGCAATAAAATTCTTTAAAAAAAGAAAAGAAAAGAAAAGAAGTGCACCACCTTAACACACCACCACCATCCCAGGTTTGGTGTTGCTCTATTTACCTAAGGTGCCCCTCCTCAGACTCCAAGTAGCTTATCTGACAAAATAATCACAGGACTGGCATATTCTTTCTCGGCATAATTTACGTTTTTTATGACACGTTCTGGACAATTTTTTCTCCTTCTTTCCTGTGCTTTCCTCCCCATTGTTATCAAATTCATTATCTGCTCTAAATAGGGAAGGAGGAGCTTTTCAGTTAGAAGAGAGGACTTGTATATGTTCTGATAAAAACGAGGTCTTCGTGTGTCTCTCCAAATACATTCCATGAGCAGGGGACACAATAGGTGTGTAGAAGATGGTCAATAATTTTATGTTGGAATGAAATAATGAGTTGGTATGCTCTGGTGGATCTCCTAATTTAAAAAAAAAAAAAAAAAAGATCATCCTTGTTACTATTCTTATACAACCGTTTCTGGAGAGTGGAACATTCACTGACATCTGGAATGTCAGTAATCAGTTTGCCACTCCCCCACCTCCATTGTATAATGTTCTACTTTGGGAGCCACCAACCAAGTTTTCCTCCGGGCACTTGTGTTGAAGAAAATTCTGGATGTGACAATAGGAATAATGTGCACCTCTCCTGGGTGGAAAGGCAGTTTCAGGTTGCTATAATTACGACCCATATTGTGCAAGGCCTTTGGACAACTGACAATGCCCTAGGTGTTACAAAGAGTTTAAATAGTAGACTCCCCAACCTCCAGCTCATGTCTGAAACGCTACGGCCTGTGCTGGCCTGCCCGTTGGAATGGAAAACACAAGAGGGTACTTCCTATTTCCTTACCCAAAGCCCCGGAGACCTGGGCATGCTTCCCTCGGAATGGGGGTTACCAAACCAACCATGTTTGCCTTGGCCCACTCTTTTTTCTTTCTTTTTTCTTTTTTCTTTTTTTTTTTTTTTTGCCTTTTGATTATTCAGATGTAGAAGAAAGAAAGAGATGGCAAGGGAAGCCTTTATCCAAAAGGCCTCTGAATCCCTGGCAGGCCTGAGGACTGAACTTCAATAACAAGGTGTGAAGCTAATACAGTGTCTACTTAGTAGCATTTATTTCTCACCAAAAAAAAAATGATTTATAAGGAAAGGTGAGTACTCACCACACCTCAGAAAATTAGGACTGATTATAACCCATTATGAGAATCAACCCAATATCAGAAGCAGATACAATTGGTTAGGAAGAAATACCAAGTGACTGATTCATGTTTTACCTCATTGGAAGAGAAAAGATCCAGTTCTTGGAAAGTCAGAAAGGAGAGAGTTCATTTCTTCTACACTCCTGCTCCTTGACTCAAAGATAATAGACCACTCTTAAAATTGGCCAGCCATCCTCTACTACATGGGTGATACCTTTTGAAGCAGCCGGAGTACAGTTTTTATACACACATATGCACCCCACACAGTCTTACCATATCCTTTTAGAGAATGCAACTCTGAAGCAAGCAACAGGGGGAAATGTGGAAGACTGAGGAGCATCCCTGACAGAGTCACTGTGGATCCTGAGAGTAAAATGGAGTCATCATAAACAAGTTTAGAAAGCTGTGGGGAAGATCCTGTTAAGGGCATTTGTTAGTTTTTCATGCATTGGAGACAGAAGAAAAGTACACCTTAATTCTGCAGAGCTGAGCTTCATGGATGCCACAGGACCCCTGGGAATAGAGCTAGGAAGTGGGAAAAAGCAGTCAACCATCCCTTCAACTGTAGATGTAAGAAGGATATTAAATAGCACCCAAAGGGATAGTTAGTGGTTCCTAAGGCATGCTATACAGTCTGGTGGTTGGCCATCATTGGGTCTGCATAAGTCTTTGACACAAAGATGAATAGATAAAGAAAAGAGCCAGACTATGGGAAAATACTCCAGAAGAAAACTTTTTAAAAATTATACACACACACACATACACACACACACACACACACAAGAGCAGCAGTTGCCAACCAGTGGTGGTTGTCCACTAGGTCTGAAAGTTTGGCAAATGCTGTATTAGAGGCCAGGTGAACAAAATTCGTAACAGGCCTGGCCAGCAATCAGGGCCAATCAGGGCCTTCCTCCCCCACACCGCCCCTCCTGCTGCTGGCTGCTGGCTGGGGCCTTCCTTCATTCCACACCGCCCCCTGGTGGTCAGCGCATGTCATAGTGAGCAATTGAACTCCTGGTAGATCAAACTCCCTCCCAAGGGGACAATTTGCATATTAGGCATTTATTATATAGGATGTGAGTGTGTGTGTGTGTGTGCATGTATAGTTTTAGAGAGAGAGGAAGGGAAAGGGATAGAGAGATAGAAACACATTGATAAGAGAGAGACATCATTCAGCTGCCTCCTGCATTCTACTGGGGAATGAGCCCACAACCCAGGCATGTGCCCTGATGGGGAATTGAACCAGGCACCTCTTTGTTCATGGGTCGATCCTCAACCACTGAGCACACCTGCCAGGCAAAAGACATTACTTTTATAAAATAAGCAGAAATTCCTATAAATCAAACTGAGACAGAAAGATGAATTATGGAATTATTTCAGAGGAATAAAAATGCAGTAACATTTCAAATATGCATTGGTAGCAGCAAAAAAGAAACCTAACCTCATGGAAAGGTACACCAATGATGTAAAGAGTAAATTTGGGATGATGTTCTAGAATGCAGGATGAAAGGATAAGCAAGTAAATATTTAAAAAGAGATAATGATTTAGAAGAGGAGGCCAAGTTAAATATATATAGAGAGAACTACAATTAAGGTAATAATCAAAGATATAATTGAAGAAAATTTTCTTAGGCTGAGTAAAGGTCAAAGTTAACAAATCAATAGCTATGTTTTACAGGCAAATTTTAATTTTTTAAAAAGAGCAGATACCTGGACATATCCTGGCAATGTTTTTTAATTAATGGAAAAAATAATTTTGCCTCAGCTGGTTTGGGTCAATGATGTTTCTATCTCTCTCTCTCCCTCTCTGAAATCAATAAAAAATATATTTTTAATATATTTTATTGATTTTTTTCACAGAGAGGAAGGGAGAGGGATAGAGAGTTAGAAACATTGATGAGAGAGAAACATCGACCAGCTGTCTCCTGCACGCCCCCCACCAGGGATGTGCCTGCAACCAATGCACATGCCCCTGACCGGAATCAAACCTGGCCCCCCCTTCCCCCCCAGTCCACAGACCGACGCTCTACCCACTGAGCAAAACTGGTTCTGGCTAAAAATAAATTTTTAAAAAGAAAAAATAATTTTAAGAATTAAAAAGAATCAGTCAATTCTTAAACTTCTCTGTAGCACTGCAGTTTTTCCAGAATAATGTGGGTGATTTTCAGAAAATTTTAAAGAACAAAATGTATTTATTACCTTAACTAAGACATAATTGACATATTACTTTATATTAGTTTTAGATATACAACATGATTTGATAGTTGTATATATTGCTAAGGAGTCGCCACAATAAGCCTAGTTAGCATCTATCACCCTACAGTTGTAACATTTTCTTTGGTGATGAGAACTTTTAGGATCTGCTCTTTTAGCGACTTTCAAATATACAATACAGTATTATTAACTATAGTCACCATGCTGTACATCACATGCCCTTGACTTATTTATAATTGGAAGTTTATAATAAAAAATAATTTGATCCCTTAACTATTGTACCTAGCCACGCTGTTGTTTGTAGATGGTAAGGGAAAAAAAAAGAGAATCTTGGATAAGGAAGGATTCAGAAAAATGCACCTTTCCCCTATTCTTCCTAACAAAATATTATGAGTGAAGGAACTCCAGTTAATCAAAAGATGGGTCAGAGCCGAAACCGGTTTGGCTCAGTGGATAGAGCGTCGGCCTGCGAACTGAAAGGTCCCAGGTTCGATTTCGGTCAAGGGCATGTACATTGGTTGTGGGCACATCCCCGGTAGGGGGTGTGCAAGAGGCAGCTGGTCAATGTTTCTCTCTCATCGACGTTTCTAGCTCTCTATCTCTCTCCCTTTCTCCTCTCTGTAAAATATCAATAAAATATATTAAAAAAAAAAAAAAAAGATGGGTCAGAGTTAAGCACGCAAGAAGGAGAAAGGGTGGCATAACAGAACTGGCAGTGAAAATGTAAATCAGCAGAGTAGGGAGCTAAGTTTAAATAACAGTTGTAAATATGATGCAAATAGCAAAAGCAAAAAGTCATTCTTAAAAGATAAGATACAGTATATAAAATAATTTAATGACAACAAACTGAGCCTAAATTCCAGGTTATCTTTACAAAAATCAGGGAGAAAGAAGTAAAAAAATATTTCAGATTCTGCTTCTTACCTGTCAGGAAGTCAAAAAATATTTAACTTTTATTTTTGATCATTTGGAAAACATAGATTAAAAAGGTGTCATAAAAACTTAAAACAAAGTCACTAGTAAAAATATATAAATTTTGGAAAAGGCAAAGTAAGCAAATAGTGGCCAGTGTCAATCTCTGTCAACAAATTCCACTCTGTGCCTTTCCTAACATGGGGCAGGAGTGTAGACTTATTCCTGCCCCCCTCAAGGAGCTGCAATACAGGAGAGAGAGACGAAAACACATGACTAAAACTCAGCCTGATAGGAGAGCTTTCCAAAGATGCATGTATAAGGTTCTCTTTCTAGAGGACTTAGAATTCATGGAGGGACAGGGGTGAGAAGGGAATGGGGGAGATTGAGAAAGGCATCCCTTCATAACATTTAGGTCACTTAAATCATTTGTCTATTTCCCTACTTCCCTTATGGTAAGTACCACAAGGGCAAAGGGCCTTGTGTTATTCAATGGATGGAGGGAGGGAGGGAGGGAGGGAGGGAGGGAGGGAGGGAGGGAGGGAGGGAGGGATGAATGGACGGACGGACAAGTGGGTGAATGGATGGATGGATGGATGGATGGAGCCTTAGTTAATTGGACCCTTACCTTGCTCAATTCACATTTCCCCAAGGGATTCTAATTAATGCTACATCTAGGAGTAAAGTTCACCCTCTCAACAGACATCTCTCTGTAGGTCATCCACCTTCTATACTCCAGCATAAAATTGCCAAGTGTTGCCTCAGTGGCCTGGAGGGAGGAAATTCCTGCCTAAAGGCCTACCTCACCATCAGGAGCACCTACTGGGGACCAGGGAGGCCAAGCAGAGTATCATTCTTGGTGACCTACAGTGTTAAAATGAGAGAGCAAGAATGCATCTTTGATCGTATTATTTTTTTTCTTCCCAAGATGATTTAGGGCCCAGAAAGCTAATCTGCATCGGGTCAGGATGTAGTTCTCAGGGGGGACGGGGGCCTGACAGCAGGTTGTATACCAACAACCCACTGACAGTCCCGTTGCTATCTCTGTTCGCCTGTATTCCCCTTACCCTCCCTAGGGGGGAAAATATGAAGACATGGTGCTGTCATTTGCAATACTGGCCTAGTGAATGCAGGGTGAGGCTTTTAGGTCTCAGAGCATGGTCGTCATGGCAACACCAGAATCAAGGAGTAGGCCACCTTTCGGCCCTTGTCTGAAGTACAAAGTCCTTGCTCAGCTTTGCATAAGCTGGTCAAAAAACACACCCAGCCACACAGATACAGACACCGGAAGGCAGGAACTCACGTATATAGCAAGAGGCAAGTCCCTTCCTATAGCTTTTAATGATCCAGTCCACTGAGGCCTTATTTGTCTGCTCCCCATTTTTCTCCTTCACCTACTGACTATGGGAATGGGAGGTACTCACAGGACAACAAGGAACAGCCTTCCAGCATTCAAGGGGCTCTCAGCCCTCCACGTGCAAACCTGCACGTTCTTGAAACACAGCTCCCTGGAACCGATTGCCATGGTTCACTGGTTAGTGTGAAAGTTACGTCTTGTCCTGATGGCGATAGGAGGACTGGACCTGGACATGCATGGTGGAGCATGTTGGTGGCTTCCTTGCCTGCAGCTGTCAGACCTTCTGCTGACCTGAACCAGCCTGCCCTTCCATGGGAATCCAGGCCCAGCACACTCAGCCAGGAGAGAAACTGCGGAAGTCTTTTGTCTTAACTTTATGTGATTCTTTGGGAGTCTGGGGTCTGAATGTATGGGAACCTAAAACAAATGAGGACATTCAGCTCCTTGCCCCATTTCCTCAAGGGATTCTAATTAATAGTTATATCTCCATAGGTCTCTGCCCCCGTGGCTCAGGTCTTCTGCTCCTAATTCTGGCCCCAATGAATGTTAATATACTTGACAGCCATTGACCTTCTGGACTTTTTGGGGCTGATCCATGCAACTATGAATGACAGACACTCCTTCCGTCCTGCCCTGGGGTGTCCTACAGGCCAGGTCAGTCCAGCCTTCCCAACAAGGACCGGCCGGACACATACAAGAATCTGCAAGTTGTCTGATGGAGCTAGCATAAAAAATTTAAGTGGGAAATATCAGGAGACCAATCTGTTTCTTGCTAAACAGTCTGAACTGCATCCTGCAAACCCAGGAGCCATTGAAGGGCCTGATGTAGGGGACTGGCAGATTCTGATTTGCCTTCTCCAGGGTTACACTGGTGGGGACAGGTAGGTGTATTGGAAGGAGAGAAACTTGGAACAAAGGGAAAATTTGGCTTGGGAGGATGTTTCAATAATCCAAGCAAGATCAATAAGGACAGAAAGACCGGCTTCCCTGCCACTCACTGCTGGTATCCCCAATCAGGAACTCTCTAGACGGGCAGGAGAGACCTAGGTCCTTTTTACTCATCCTGGTGGTTCTATCACCTTCTGTCCTGGTTCTGATTCTTACATTTGATGACTAACACGTACTCCTCTTCCTGCTTCCCTTCTTCTCCTTTCCCCTCTCCTTCCTTCCCTCCCTTCCTCCCTTTCTCCCTCTCTCCCTCCTCCTCCTCCTCCTCCTTCTCCTCCTCCCTTCTTCTCTCTCCTTCTTCTTCTTCTTCTTCTTCTTCTTCTTCTTCTTCTTCTTCTTCTTCTTCTTCTTCTTCTTCTTCTCTCTCTCTCTCTCTCTCTCTCTCTCTCTCTCTCTCTCTCTCTCTCTCTCTCTCTCTCTCTTCTCTCTCTCTCTTCCTCCCTCCCACCCATCCCCATCTCCCTCTGCTGCTGCTTCTCCCTCTCCCACCTCCATCTCTCTCTTCCCCTCCCTCCCTCTTTCTCTCTCAGTCTGGAACAGCCTGGAGCAATAAACCTTCCCTCCTGCCTCTAGCACAAGCCTTTCTAAAAGGAGAAAAAAAAGAAAAGTAAAACAGAAAAGCAAGCCAGACCTATAAAAAGAATAACGAAGAACCACCCGCTGGCGTCTGGGAGAGGCAGCACGATGCAGCAGAGCACCGCCGCCCTCACCACTCTCAGACAGAAGCCTCTGGGGTCAGGAGGACCAGCAAAGGCTTGGTCTCCCGGAGCTGGGACCCCTGGGATGCTTCACACAAATCACATACGCAAAACGGCTTGTGTCCTGGATCCCATCCTCTCACAGCCTTCGCCAGTGATCCCGCCACGCCGGTGGTGGCAAGAGAAACCCAACCAGCACCCCGGCCCACATTCTGGCTTCCCTGTGACCATCCTCCCCCTTCCACGTGCCCAGAGCCATCGTCAGGAACCACGCCAGGCCCCGCCAACCTATTTACAGACATCTAGAGTTCCCAGGCACTTTTAGGACAAGGGACTCAGGGTGCTTCCAAGCAGGCTGCAAAGTCTTCTCTGAGAGAAGCGGTCCCTTCGGGTCTATTTATGCCGATGTAAACACTTGCCAAGGAAACAAGGCTTGTGGGCATGCGCGGCCCTCCTGGCCCCGGGGTTGCTGCAAACGGCAACTGGAAAGTCACATGTCCTCACAGTGGAAAATACATATGCAGCTATTCTTAGCCCTGGAATGTATACACCGTCTCCCTGCCCACAGTTCTGTCGCAAAGCTCTAGAAAACTGTAAAAGCGCCTGTAGCATAAACAAGTCCAGAACTCTCCCAGGACCAATCACTTGTCAACTGAAGGAAAGGCCCGGGTTTATGGTTTCACTTGGAGCCAGAGGTGGAAACTCCGGCGGGACCAGTCGGACCAGGCACCGGAGGCTCTCCCTGCAGCCAAGCAAGGTACATGTCTCCAATGCTTCACTCTTCCCCAGTGGCCTGCCAGGCGGCGAGCAATAAGAGGGTGCTATTGGGGCTCTGCTTTCTACTTATCCCATCTTTAAAACAAAACCCTAACGAATGTGTGAAGTCATGTTTCAATACATGTATTGCAAAGGTCCCTTTTCATCCCTCGTTTCTGTCTGGTTACCAGAGGGCCACCCCCCCCAGAATGAGAACCTCGGGGAATGACTAACCCCCAGGAAGATGGCGAGATGAGTTCACTAAATAACAGAAGGCTGAGAATCTGGAGAAAGGCTCACAGACTTCCACGGGTCAAGTGCACGGGCTGTTATTTTGCTTCCGGCTAACATTCCAGCCCCTGGCAATCAGTAACTTCCTACAGCCTTCCTTGTTTTGGTTTGCTTGCTTTTTCCTCAGATTATCTAAAGATGTTATTTGCCTGTTCCCTTTCAGAACAATCATAACCAAAAAGAGAGGTGTCTGCTGTGAGGTCTGGAGTGTGGGTGGCCTCCCTCTGCAGTCTTCACTAAGCGATATTCCTGGCGATACCCACACACACTGGTGAGTGGACACAGATGCTCTAAGTCTCGGCGCTGCCACAGCTAAGCCCTCCAGCACGTGCTCCCTCTTGGGGCTCCTCCCTGTCTCTGCAGGATGGACAAAGACTCGGCAGATGGGCTGCTCTTCAAGGACCACGACTTCTCCTCTGACTTGTTGAGGCAGCTCAATGGCTTAAGACAAAGCAGAACCCTGACTGATGTGATCATCTGTGCTGGGGCCCGGGAGGTCCCCTGCCACCGAAACGTGCTGGCCTCCAGCAGCCCCTACTTCCGGGCCATGTTCTGCAGCAACTTCCGGGAGAGCGTGGAGGCCAGGGTCCAGCTGAGAGGCATTGACTCCTCGACCCTGGAGCAGCTCGTCCAGTATGTGTACACGGGGGAGGTGCCCATCACGGCTGAGAACGTCCTGCCCCTGATGGAGGCTGCCTCCATGCTGCAGTACCCCAAGCTCTTTGAGGCCTGCTCCTCCTACCTGCAGAGCCAGCTGACCCCCAGCAACTGCCTGGGCATGATCAGACTCTCGGAGATCCTCAGCTGCGAGACCCTCAAGAAGTCAGCCAGGGAGGTGGCCCTGGCGTTCTTCCCGGAGGTGGCCGCATCGGCTGACCTGAAGGAGCTCTGCGCCTTGGAACTGAGAGACTACCTGGGGGATGATGGGCTGTGCGGGGAGGAGGAAAAGGTGTATGAGGCCTTCATGGGTTGGGTCAGGCATGACCTCCAGACCCGGAAACGATACATGCAGGAACTGTTCAAGCTCGTCAGGCTTCCGTACATCCACCCAGCCTTCTTCCACCACTTCATCGCCAACGATGCCCTCCTCCAGTCCTCGCCCGCGTGCCAGATCGTCTTGGAGATGGCCAGGAGGCAGATGTTTTCTTTGTACGGCACCGCCAATGTCCCAGACCTCCAACCTCCATGGCACGTGCCCCCAAGGAACTCTTACCAAGACTTCCTCATCCTCTTGGGTGGCAGGAAGGACAACCAGCAGACCACCAGGGACGTTCTGCTGTACCACAGACAGACAGGCCAATGGCGGAGCCTCGCCAAACTGCCCACCCGGCTCTACAAGGCCGCAGCCGTTGCCTTGCACCGCAGCGTCTACGTGCTGGGAGGCATGGCCGTGGGCACAGAGAAGAGTGAGCCCAGTCGCCACGTCTACATCTTCTCCCTGAAACTCAATCAGTGGAGGCTGGGGCAGCCCATGCTGGCAGCTCGCTACTCCCACAGAAGCACCTCCCATAGGAACTTCATCTTCTCTATCGGGGGGATTGGGGACGGGCAGGAGGTCTTAGGCTCCATGGAGAGATATGACAGCATCTGCAACGCCTGGGAGAACGTGGCCAGCATGCCAGTGGGGGTTCTGCACCCTGCAGTCGCTGTGAAAGACCAAAGACTCTACCTTTTCGGGGGAGAGGACATCATGCAGAACCCTGTGCGCCTTATCCAGGTAAATGGCTGGTCCTTCTCATCATGTAAGTGCAGGAGTATGTACCCCACTCCTCACATGCACACACACAAACACACACACATATAAATACTTGCATAACACACACTTGTCATCTGCAGGGAGAGGTGGGAGAGAAAGAAAAGAAGGAAGAAAGAGAGGGAGGAAGGAAGTTTAATTTCAATAAGATTTTATCCACTTATGAATTATTTTGTGTAAGATTCATATATACAAAGGTACATCAGATACCACCATGAATGTGGAGGTGAAGGACATGGACTCTGGTCTCAACCAGACCAGCTCTTCTTCTCACTCTAGCTGTGTGACTTTGGGAATGTCACTTAACCTCTCTGAACCTCAATGTCTAATCTGAAAAATGGGGGTAAGTAATGCCACTTACTTCATTGGATGGTTGTGATGATAAAATTTGGTAAACTGATTTTCCAAAAATAATAAGGCCTTTAATATGATGGCAATTATATTTCACACAGGAAGAATTTCCAGTGAATAATACTGGCCCATTTTCCTCTATAAATGAATACTTTTGTTCCTTTTTTCTTATATGAAGTCCATCCTATCTCTCTTGTGCTAAATTTTGCCAGTAATAAACTAATTTACACTTGATATTTGAACTTGAAAATGAGAAAATTGCCAGGAAGACAAGTCTGGGGATCCTGATTTGCTCTGTTTCAGAGTGCAGCCCATCTCTGTGCTCTTTTTGCCTTTCCTCGTGCTTCATGTTGTCTATGGTTCTGATGACTCTCAAGCATGAACTGCCCAAGAGCCTTCCTCACTTAGCCCCAGACTTGCTCCTGGCTCTAAGAGCCTCTCAGATACACTGGAACAATCAGACATTTAAACATGAGCTAGAAATGAAAGTAACTGAAAAAGCTCTGGTTTCATGACTATCCAAGTCGCTCCATTTCTCATTAAAAGAAAAAATTGTTCCAAGCAAAGTAAGCAAACACATGTTACAATGCATACCTCTTGGTCCACTCTATAGAAACACAGCCTCCGATCTCAGGGAGGGTCACATGAAGACCAATTTCTAATAATATTCTTCTTTCTGTTATTTAATTATATTTTTATTGATAGTAATATACCTATATTCTAAAAGTTGGGAAAAAGTGAAAAAAAATCACTCTTGTTTCACCCTTTTATTACTACTTTTTAAAGAGGACCATGTTGCTGAAACCGGTTTGGCTCAATGGATAGAGCATCAGCCTGCAGACTGAAAGGTCCCGGGTTCGATTCCGGTCAAGGGCATGTACCTTGGTTGCGGGCATATCTCCAGTGGAGGGTGTGCAAGAGGCAGCTGATCGATGATTCTCTCTCATCGATGTTTCTAACTCTCTATCCCTCTCTCTTCCTCTCTGTAAAAAATCAATAAAATATATTTTTAAAAATTAAAAAATAAAGAGAACCATGTTTTGTTAAATATGTTCTTATTGGTTTTAAGAGAGAGAGGAAAGGAGAGGGAGAGAGAAACACTGATGAGAGAGAAACATCAATCATTGCTCAGTTGCCTCCTACACACACCCCATTAGGGATTGAGCCCACACCCAGGCATGTGTCCTGACAGGGAACTGAACTTCTTGGCGCATGGGAAGATGTTCAACCAACTGAGCCACACCTCCTGGGGCTTAATTACTACTTCTGTCTTTAAAAATATCACTTTAAAATACAGAGCCATGATTCTATTTCCCCTTCAGGTTTATCACATTTCCAGAAACACATGGTTCAAAATGGAGACGAGAATGATCAAGAATGTGTGTGCCCCTGCAGTGGTGCTTGGGGAGCGGATTGTCATCGTGGGAGGTGAGTTTGAGCAGAGAATCGCCAGGCTGGACACAACTTGGCATCTCCCATGGAAAAAGGGTCACTAATAGACGGACGTTGTTCTACAAGACTGTCTTTGTAGAATCACATCCCTCTAGCTGAGGGAGTGTGGACAACTTGACAAAGTTCCTTTCCCCTCCAGAAGTTTCTCCCTGTCATTTTCTGTAAACAGGAATGAAATAATGCCTTATTTCACAGAGTTGTTGTGGTAATAAAACATACTCATGTATTGAAAGCACGTGGCATGTTCCCAGACACGTGGCAAATACTCAAAACACGTTTGCTCTTGTTAATATTAGCTACTGAGGGATCATTCCTCTGTAATCACAGTATAGTGTCATGGCTAAGAGGACTGGTTTGGGATGGGTTCACATCCTGTCTCTGACACTCCCTGACTGTATACTCTTTGACAAGTTATTACTCTACTAGAGGCCTGTTGCATGAAGATTTGTGCAATAGGTCTTCCTTCCCCTGACTGCCAGCACCAGTTTTCCTCCAGGCCCGGGACCCAGGCCTTTGCTCTGGCTGCTGCCTTCCATCTTTGCTATGGCTGGAGTCTTTACTCCGGCCTGAGCCTTTAGTCTTCTCTGGCCAGAGTGCTGCTCCTTTAGCTCCCTCCGCCCCTGTCCTTTCCCTCATAGCAGGCATTCTGCCCCACCACTCTGTGTCTGTGTATGCAAACTAACCTGCCAGCTTTGTTGGGTTAATTTGCATGCTCACTCCTGATTGGCTGGTGGGCATTGTGGAGGTATGGTCAACTTGCATATTTCTCTTCTATTAGTGCAGATTGTGCCTTAGTTTGCTCGTCTGTAAAATGGAGATCCTCAAAGGGTCCACCTGATAAGGTTGTTGTGGGACCCATGAGTTCCCAAAGCTTCCTTCTCCAGATTGTTGTAGCTCTGGAGAGAGCATGTGAGAGGGAGGAAGAAGCCAGTGAGACTGAGAAAGTCCCTGGAACCAGGAGGCTGCTCCCCGTTGAAAACAGGCTATGTGCCGCCCTAACTTGGGGTTAGGGATGCAGGGGCCAAACCCCATCCCTGCTGCACACTAAACCTTGGGCAGGTTATCGAAATATCCCATGCTGTGGTTCAGATTCCAACCTCAGTCTCAGGGGAGGGCAGAGATCAGACAATTCCCAGACCACTGACCTCTGCTCCCAAATGAGCAATGCTGACCTTGCTGATATACCACTTGGATTTCAGGTTACACAAGGAGGATTCTAGCTTATGACCCTCAGTCCAACAAATTTGTCAAATGTGCGGACATGAAAGACCGGAGGATGCACCATGGGGCCGCGGTGATGGGGAGCAAGCTCTACGTGACAGGCGGCCGGCGGCTGACCACGGACTGCAACATCGAGGACTCAGCCTCCTTTGACTGCTACGACCCCGAGACAGACACCTGGACATCCCAGGGACAGCTGCCTCACAAACTCTTTGACCACGCCTGCCTCACTCTCCAGTGCATTCCCCACACCTCCACCTTCTCCTGAGGTCCATCAGAAACCAAAATATCGGCTGTGCTAGTCCAGATGCTTTTGTTGCAAGAGACAGAACCCAACTCCAAAAAGCTTAACCCTAAAGAGATGCAGCGAGAGCTCACAAGACTCAAAGTTCAAGAGTCTGGAGGCCTGGAATCAGGCCTACTGTTGGCAAAACTCTCTCTCTCTCTCTCTCTCTCTCTCTCTCTCTCTCTCTCTCTCTCTCTTTCTGCCTGGCTTTGTTCTCCACACCTTGTGAGGACAAATCCAGACTCACATTCTCTAGCTTAGCATCTTCAGGAGAAACTTTACCACTATCCATATATTAACCCTAAAAAGAAATAAACAATGCTGTTTGGCCCTTTCTGAATTCCATGCAACCTCTTGAGCTAATCACTATTTCCAGGGATCATACTACCATCACTGGCTACTCCTGGATGGTGTCCCTACAGGCAGAGGTGAGGTTAATGATCGTTGACAACCTATCTGAATGGCACTTAATGGCATAGAAGTGGTTCCCCAAAGGAAGACACACTGGGCTGACAAAAGCCGCATCTGCCCAGAACACCATGGAGACTGGGAGAAGAGGGGGAAGAGCCCTGGAAGCTGTTGGTCCAGGAGGCAGCATGAGCGGTGGCCATGGCTGAGTGTTTCTGAGACCAGGGATGCGGTGCATTGGAATTCCAGAAAGTATGTGCCGCTCCATGTCTAGTGTTTGCAGCATTGTCTGTGCTGCCAGAATAAAGTTTGCTTGTCTTGCCAAGAGATGTTTTTTCCCCAGCCTCTGGGGAGCTATAAACCTGCAGAATTAATCAGGATTTTCATTTTGGTAAATGTTATGAGAATTGCTCTTCTGAAGAAAGCCAACGAATTCCTTCAGAGATTACAGCAATTACTGCCCTCCCAGTGCTGGGGCTGACTTCCCCTGTGGCCTTCTCTATCTCCAAGTGCCTCCCACGCTGGGCCCAGTCCCAAGCGCAGGAATAAGCTGAAGCTGGAGGCACATTGCAATCACCTGGGAAGATAGTTGAACATGGGACCCATCCCCATTGGAGAGGGACAGATGGGGATTCTCAGAGGCGGGGCCCAGAGCTCGGTAGTTTTGAAAAGCATCCGAGGTCATTATAAGGTGCAGTCAAAACCACTTCATCTGCGGGCACTGCAGACCTTCATAAGCTGGTCCCATCCCCATCCCAGCCAGCCCTGTCCCAGTCCAGCAGTGTACGCAAAGTCCTCTCCCCACTATGGAAGCATCTGGAATGAGTCTTGCTGCCCTGAGTCTGGCACCATAGATCCATGCTCTAGACTTCATGTGTGACAGAAGCCTCCCCTCACCCCTTGCTCAAGAGATCTTTATTGTTTCCCCCTCCTCTCTCTTGTCTGAGGGCCTTTTATGTGCAATTGCCCCTGCCTAATATTCACCTCTCTCGCCACTTCACCTGACCCAATTTCCATTATACCTTACACACCAGATTAAACGTTACTGCATCAAGGCGGTCTTTCATGTACCCTCTCCCCAGCTCCGTGCACCTCAACCTGGGTCAGCTCTCCCATTAAATGTTCCCATTGTCCCCAAACTTGCTGTATTTTTTGTTTTTTAATCCTCACCCGAGGATATTTTTCCATTGATTTTTAGGGAAAGTGGAAAAGAGAGGGGAAGACAGAGAGAAACATCAATATGAGAGAAACACATCAATTGGTTTCCTCCTGCATGAATTACAACCAGGGCCCAGGCTAGGGAGGAGCCTGCAACCAAGGTACATGCCCTTGACTGGAATTGAACCTGGGACACTCTATCCACTGAGCCAAAGCAGCTAGGGCTACCTTTTGTATTTTTATCTTTGAGACTCTTACCCTATTTATAATTGCTGTCTTTCCCTCTAGACGCTTACATCCACCCTTTTCTCTGCATTCCCAGGATTAGTCTCAATATTAGCCACATACATACAGATTTTCAATAAATATATGGTGAATGGATTAATAATTAGTCAATGAATATCGAGGCTACAGAGTCGTGTATGTAGGCACCAGTTGAAGCAGCCCAGATCCTCTACTCAGATTTGATCCTGTCCTCTCTTTTCTCTCTCTTTACCATCCTGAACTGAGTTTGATGAGTCTGGGTGGGGGACTAAGAGGCGTGGCCTGCCTTGCTCAAGCCTGAAGGATAAAAAGAGCTTTGTCTAAAAAGGATCCTATTTGCCCCCCATTAAAAGCGGGACTCTTGCCCAGTGGTGTAGCTCAAATACTGAGCATCAACCTATGAACCACGAGGTGGCAATTCAACTCCCAGTCAGGACGTATGTCCAGGTTTCAGGCTTGATTCCCAGTGTTGAGCATGCAGGAGGCAGCTGATCAATATTTCTCTCTCATCAATGTTCCTCTCTCCCTCTCCCTTCCTCTCTGAAATCAATTTAAAAAATACATTTAAAAAAGTGGGACTCTCGCCTGGCAGGTGTGCCTCAGTGGTTGAGAGTCAACCCATGAACCAAAAGGTTGATGTTTCAATTCCTAGTCAGGGTACATGCTCAGGTTGCACACTCGATCCCCAGTAGGGGGTATGCAGGAGGCAGTCGATCCATGTATCTCATCGATGTTTCTATCTCTCTCCCCTCTCTCTTCCTCTCCGAAATCAATAAAAACATGCCTTTTTTAAACATATGTTTTTTTAAAATGTGACTCTTGCTGTCATTAAACTCCTTCTGGTATCTCCCTAAGTTCTTCTTTCAGAGACTTGCTAATGCCCTGACTCCTTGGTCCCCGTCCAGTACTTAATAAGCTGCCAGCCTTAGTGGCTACTCAGAGCTCATCCAAGTCCCCCTGGGCAGAGAACAACTATGTAAATTGCCCACTGGGTTCTCTAAAGAAAGATGGCGCCAGGGCCAGACACAATTGGACATGTGGCGGCCAGCTTCGTGAATCCGATAAGACACCTCTGTGGCAGGTACAGTCACACAGCGGGGCACCCCACTGGCCACGCCCCTATCTGCACTGTTTGCAAAACAACCTTGGAACACACAGCATCCTTTCCGATCTGCTGAGGAGGATTCAGTCCAAAAAGAGAGAGAAGCTTTTGGCACCAGGCTTCCTTGGTCTCCCCAGATGAGCAGAGAGCCACGGTACAGAGCTGAGGTCAAAATATATTTAGCCGGCAGCAGTTAAACTAAAACATTTTAAGTATGTCAACTCTCCTGATGAATCATTTCAACAGGCAGCAAGGGAAGGGGAGATGAAGCAGAGTGAGGTCTAAGCAAGAAAAATCACTAATGAAAATATCAAACACCCCGTCCCAACACAAACCATGAAGAGGACAGGAGCCTGACAGAGCAGTAGTGACAGACGGAAGGAGCTGCAGCAGGAAGAGTGGGAGGTGGGACCCCGGAAACCTTGCCCAGCCCAGACCTGACTCCCAGCAGGCATCCTGGGAGAAGTCCCGTGGCCGTCCTCTGGCAGGGCAGCATGGCCCCGGCAGGCGGAGTTGCTGGCATGCTGGCCCCACCCCGTTCAGACCCTTCCTGACGCTCTCCCCGTGAGCAGTGGTGGCTCTGAAGGTGAACCCCCTGACCTGGAACCTCTGGTGTCCCCTCCAGGTGGCCTCTGTGTCGTGACCCTGCTGCCTCTTCTGCATCTACTCTCTCTGGTGAACAACAGAAAGTCCCCAGGAGCCAAGTCTTTAAAACCAAAAATCCCCAATCAGGTGAATTTCCTTTTGCCACCTGTAAAAAAAAACAAAAACAAAAAAAAACAAACAAACAAAAAAAAAAACTGTGACGCCCAGAGGACAGGACTGTGACAGGTTTTATTCCAACACGTTGTCCTTCTTAGGATGTCTGACACCCTGGGCCTCACTCCAACATGCTTTGCATGTCCATGCCTCTGTGCCTTTGCATATGCTATTCCCTCTGCTATGATGCCTTTCCCTGCCTCCCCTGGCTTTTGTTTCCTCTATGGAGCCTTCTCCAACCATTGTCTCCTCCCTCCCTTTATTCCAGCTCCTCCACATTGTAGCACCATCATAGAGACGTGTTGAATGAAACTGAAGGGGAGCTCTTCAGGGGGCAATGTTAAGAGCCTGGTTCCCTATGAACCACTAGGCCAAGTTCAATCAGTACCTGGCACACAGACAATGCTGACATATTTGTGGAATGAATCAGTGGACGCATATGTAAATGGGTCCTACACACCATTGGAGTGTCCGGCCTGCTCTCGGTGAAAACAGGCCTTCCCTGACACCATCGGGTTTAAATCAGGTAGGAACAGATGGTGTCTAACCTTTCAAAAGGGTTATTGTGGATCTATCTGACAATAACGAAAAATAGATCTTAGAGTATGAGATGTGACAGGAAGATGATTACCTTGCTATTTGCCCTGGAACCCTATTCAAGATGAGCCCAAAGTGCACAGCCATAATCAACTACCACAGATTTGGTGGCTTAAAGAAACATAAATATATTCTCTCACTGTTCTGGAGGCTGGAAGTCCAACATCAGGGTGTCGGCAGGGCTGTGCTCCCTCTGAAGGCTCTAAGGGAGGGTCCTTCCCTGTGTCTTCCAGCTCCTGGTGGCTCCTGAAAACATTGCCATCCTTGACTTACAACTGCATCACTCTGGTTTTTACCTCCATCATCACATGGCCTTCTCTTCTATCTCTGATTGGATTTAGGGCCCATCCTTGACCAGTATGATCTCATCTTGATCCTTACCTTATCATATCTGCAAAGACTTGTTTGTAATTATGGACACATTCTGACGTTCTGGGTAGACATGGATTTGGGAGAGGCACTATTCATCCCAATAAGGATACCAACTCCCCCAAGAAGGCATCCTTGATGCATCCTCACCCCACTCTGCCTCAGGCTAGGCCCTTGGGACCGTGACTCATCCTCAATTCCCTCTTGTCATCGGGGACATCTGCTGGGTGGGGACGTCTTTCACGGCTGAAGCATGGGGCTTGGCACTGAGAAGAATCTAGGCAAATGTGTGTTGAAGTGAAACAAACCATTTCACGGGGACTAGCAATTTTTTAATAAACTCCGAAGACGATGTGTACAAGACACAGCCTCAAAGCCACTTCCCGAAAGTCCAAGATAAGCAACAGGTGCCAAATGCCAATCAAGGAGGAATCAGGGCCCATGAGATGAAACCCAGGGTCAGGCATAAGCAATTATCCAAGAGAACTGATCTGTTAGCACAACGTCGCCCAAAGTGTCCTGTTCTCCGTGTTGACAGCATAAGCCTTTGGGGTGACGTCAGGGGAGGCTGCACCTCAAAGCAGAAACCAATGCTGAGGGTGCTGCGGGAGGGGGTCTGGTTTCTGAAATGTCAGCTCCCACGCAATCTTATAGGAATTCCAGGCTCCCGTTCAAGGGCCACGTCATTCCCTTCTTGTGGGGAAGCTGGGTTTTGTTTCCCTAAAGATATCCACCAGCCCCTTTTGCTCTTCACTGCACTTGTCTGACTTAATTAGGATTCCAGGGCCTGTGGTCCAGAGTTTCCCAGTAACGCTTCCACGACAAGCCAATGGGCCATAAAATGGTGCTTTGAGGACAGAGATCCAGAACCTGAGGTGCCTGTAAATTAGGAAGACGTGGGCTCAGAGGTATGTCCCTGTTCCAAACCAGAGGCTGTCTTTGCAGTTTCCCCAAAAGACCTGTCAGCTGCATCCACATTCAGAGACAAGAGGCCACCTCAGGGCAACCGCATAATCAAATCCTTCTGAAAGGGACTGGGAGGGGAGCAATGTGGAGACATCTGTGCTTCAGATAAGACCAAGGAGAAAATAATACAATTCACTAGCAGAGCCTCGAGACCCTTATCTTTTGTGGAGTGTTGGAGACAAAAACAGAATTCGTCCCCACTTTGGGTATAGATTTATTTGGCGTACTTATCTGAAAGCCAAAACTAAGAATGCTGATGTGTTGGAGGGAGCCCTGATACTTCTGCACTCAAGGAGGAGATTAGTCCTAACCGGCTTGGCTCAGTGGATAGAGTGTCGGCCTGCGGATTGAAGGGTCCCGGATTCGACTCTGGTCAAGGATATGTACCTTGATTGTGGGCACCTCCCCAATGGAGGTGTGCAGGAGGCAGCTGATCAATGTTTTGCTCTCTTTGATGTTTCTAACTTTCTATACCTCTCCTTTCTTCTCTGTAAAAAAAAAAAAAAATATATATATATATATATATATATAAATAAAAAGAGATCACCAGTGTCTATTCAAATGGGTGTAACAATTAGCTCTCAAAAAAATGCGGGGTGAATGAAGGGGTCAGTAAGAAATAATGGCTAATACTTATTGCCCATTTACTAAGCACTGTCCCTATATTACCTAGTTAACACAAGCAGTTCCAGCACCTCCTGATCACCCTGTCTAAAGTAATCTCCAACCCACCCACTGCATCAGTCTCTCACCCCTTGTTTTTTCTCTTCATACCTTTTATCATAATTATTTATTTATTTATTTATTTATTTATTTTGCTTTCCTGATTTGTTTAGTTGATGTGCCCACCTGAATGGAAGGGCCAAGAGGACCCAGAACATGAATGCTTTGTTCATATCTGTTACCCTAGTTCCTAACTCAAAGAAGGCAATCAACAAAGATTGCTGAATGAATGAATGAATGAATGGCAGTCCAGGCATCTAAGATTTAAGAAGAGAGAAGGTAAGTTTTCAGAATGGCACCTGGCATGGGGAGCGGTGCAATATGAGAAAGGGGTTCACTGGCCATGGTGGGGGGGGGGGGTGACGCGTATGGTCTTTTTCCAGGTGAGTGCTACATGAAGATCACTCTGCAGGCAGCCATTGGAAGGACGGAGAAGTTCCGACAGTTTAGATGGGAGGCTATTTTGGTTCCCAGGAGGGATGATGAGCTATGGCTACGAATGTAAAGGGAGGGGAGGGCACATGAAATGAGGTGTCAGAATCCACAGGGAACTGGTCACTAACTGGACATGGAAAGGGGAGGAGGAAGGAAGACAGAGAGATGAGCTGTGAGCCTGGGTGACCCACAGGATGACTGTGCACAAAACAAAAGGAAGGGAAGTCTGTCACAGCGCCATCAGTGGGGAGGTGAAAGCTTCCAGACTGGCAGGGAGCCTTCCCAAGACAATAGGATGCTCCTTGCCCAGAGGGTTTGTCCGAGTCCCATAGATCTGTATTCTTGCCTGCAGTTTGTCTCCCCTGCTACATCTTAGGCGCCCATCCTTCAGAACCCCTTTTAAAACCCTCTAGTGACCGCTGAAAACATTCCTGACAATGGTTTGTGTTGTGATCTTTCACTTCTGAGGAGGAACCTCTCAGGCAGTAACTGTGTGGATGAGAGCACAGTCTGAGCCAAGGTGCCTGGCTCTGCTCTTCACTGTTCTGTGTGGCCTTAGGAAAATTAACCAGCCCCTCTGTTGCTCAGTTTCCTCGTCTCTAAAATGGGGATTATGATAATACCTGCCTCCTCACAGAGCTTTTGAGAGGATTAACTGAATTAATGTATGTAAGTGTTGTCTGCGTGTTAGCCATTATTACCATTATCGTTATTAAATATAAGCACTGAAAAGACCCATTTGATGGCTGTGTGACCTTGGCTGTGTGTTAAGGTATCTTAACTTTTATGAGCATCTGTGTCTTCTTTGGTCAAATGAAGATGACACAGTCTGGGTAGTATGAATCATAGCTCCCTTTTCTCCCCCCACAAAGGATATAACCTTATTTGGGAAAAGGATCTTTGCAAATGTAGTTTTGTAAAAGATCTCAAGATGAGATAATCTTGGATTACCTGGGTGGACCCTAAATCTAATGGCGTGCCCTTCTAAGAGAAAGGCTGAGGGGATTGAAGCAGAGGAGAAAGCCCTGTGAAGATGAAGGCAGAGCTCCGAGCTCTGCAGCCAAGGAATACCTGAAGTCATGAGAAACTGGAGGAGGCCAGGCAGAGTTCCTACCTCTGACCTAGAGCCACTGGAGGGAGGGCAGCCTCGCCAACTCCTTGATTTTGGACTTCTGGCCTCCAGAACTGAGAGAATACATAGCTGCTCCTTTAGGCCACCGAGTTTGTGGCCATTTGTTGCAGCAGCCACAGGAAACTAATATACTCCCTCAGAGGGTTGCCAGAAGGATTACAAAAGGTAATTTCCATGAAGAAGCCAGAACTCAACAATTCACAACAATGATTGTTACAATTTACTTCCCCTCTTTGGATCCTGACCTCCCCACTCATGAAATAAACATGCTATATGGGATAAAGTATCCAAGGTTTTGCTACCTTGTGCTGGCTCCTTTACCACTCAGTTCCATCATATGGATCTATGTGGATCCATGATGGAGAATAGCCCCAGTTTACAGATCTTAATATCTCTATGTCCACCTGGGAGGAGATGGGCACTTGTCTCCATCCCCATCTTCACACGGGGGGTGATGATGAGACCACAGAATCCTGAAGTCACCATCCAGATCTTCCAACATGAAAGTTACTCAGCCCCACTAAAACATCATTGCCCAAATTATATCTTAGGAATTATTATATTCTCCTCCTTCTGGGGGCCTGATGAGGAAGAAGCACTTAAGTTGACCATGTAAATGTCTAAAGCAAAAATAGTAAGTATGAAGAGTGTGGATAATAACAGATATAGAAGTACAATGTACAATGACTTTTTAAATGTGAATGGCATTTAAAGTTTAAACTAATGATGACATTGTAAATGACAGTGACAGCAGAAAGGATAGGAAGGAGGAAACAGAAATGCCTCATGGGGATGCAATCATCTCTGGCCCCCTAACTGTTCTCCCTGGCGCCCTACTCCCCAGTTCTAAATCACTCTCCCCCGGCAATCAGAATCAGGTTCGGAGAACAATCCTAGCAGAAGTGAGGGAGCAATAGAACCATTTCATCTTTTAAAAGATTAATCTGGCCAGATCTCTTCCTTGCTTAAATCCCTTCAATGGTTTCTCACCTGAAAGAATTCAAGCTCTATTTCCGTACTCTTGAGGACCTGTATCGGTGCAAGAATAAACTGCCACCACTTGGTTAGGTAGCAGATAGAATGGTAGCGGAGAGCCCCCTCAATAGGCACTACGTGAAGGCTATTTCTTTGCTGCCCGCACCCCCTGTTCTCTTCAACTGGCCCAGATGAGAACTCTCTCATTTGCATATTAAAAAACAATGTTTAATTATTAGCTATAGCTGTAGATATATAGAAGCAGAGACTAAATAGACCTCAGATACTTGTCCACTAGCTTCTCATCATATGTGGACACAGTGACCTGTTCTTTCATGCCAAAGGCACGGGACACGTTCTCTTTAAGGGCTCACATCCAGTGAATGTGGTTGAGGCCTGAGTTTCTCACAAAGTTTTCCAGGAAATATTTTTGCCCTCAAAATTGCCTCCTTCTTTTCATCTATAATGATGATCTATTTTATTATTCAGTGATTGAAAATTCATGAAATTTTGTGGTTAGAGCAAAAATGTGTCACACAATTCCATAGGCCGAAACAGTGGGGCTGAGAAAATCTGACAGTGAAACCACCATTTCTCCTCCTAGAGTTTAATGAGCCTCCAACCTCATTTTTTTTAAACTTATTTTTCTCCTTAATAAAAAACACACATTGCTTTCTTTAAAAAAAAAAAAAATCTTGTTGATATAAGGCTCTATAAATAAATATAATGCTCAAAACAGGGTACTTTCTTAGACTGGTTTCAAGATTCAAATTCTCAAATGATTCATAAAAATGATGCTCAGAAAGATAAAGTGATTTGACCAAATTCATGGTCATCAGCAGAAATGGGCCTTGGACCCCGCACATGATTTCTAGTTCTAGTACTCTACTCTACCCTCACACAGAGTACAAAGTCTTATTCCATTTGAATGAGACTTCAGTTATTGAATGTTGGACATTAGAAACTGACTCAGCTTGGAGAAGTCCTCCCCTCATACCATGAAGAAAGACAACACATCAAGAGGGTATGATATGGGGATCATTTCTGGTTCCTCCAAATCATCTCTGACCTTAGTTCAAAGGAAGGTGATGTTGAGAAGGTAAACACAGACAGGGGTGGCTCTCATTCCATTTCCCATTCTCTGAAGAGAGGAAAGGGAGCATATTAGCAGGAATATGGGCTCCAAGGCCTGAAGTCCATCAGGAGATCATGCTCTACCAGATGAGGACCCTGTCTCACATGCTTAGTTTGGGCGAGAATCGAGTTGTATCATTATGCAAGCCTCGTGCCCATTGCATAAATGGATATGTAATCAGTACCTTCTAGAACTTCAGCCAAAAGCACTCCTGACAGCACTTCGATCTTCCTGAATCATCACCAAACCCCATGACCGGATGATTCACTAGCCTCCTCTAGGGTCATGACTATCAGGTGTTGACCCAGAAATGAGAACTAAGTTCATAAGGGGAGAGATCCACTAGTTGAAACTCTGGTTTTTCCAAAGCTTCAACCTAATATTCCTTGGGTTTCTGAAGAGTGATGGAGGCCATGTTAGTCTCTTTCTCATCAATCTAAATAAACGGAAAAAGATAACCACAGACCAACCCGAAAATATAGGGATTTAGCATTTGGGAAGCTCTGGAATGATAAAAATCATATAAATCCACAATCTCCTATCAAAATTCCAGAAAACCTAAAAAGCTCTGAAAATTTGGGGTTTTTTTACTTATTTGCTGTTGTTGTTGTTGTTTCGTATAATAGCAACTGCTTCATTTGGTAGCAAATCCTGAGAGCAAAACTCACATAAGATTATTTTTAGTCTTAATCTTTCTTGGTGATGCATAATCATACATTTTGGTACAGGAATATTACCATTTGATAATGAGAAGCTGAATTAGACCCCAAAGGGATGTTTCAGAATATACCATACTTTATTACTTTAATAAAAGCTGAAAACTTTTACACCAAAACTCAACTTACTTCTAAGATTTTACATAAGGATGGCAGAACTGTAAATCTTCAATTACCATATGTGTTCTGTGCAAAAAGCTCGGGCAAGCAGTATTATCCCACCTTAACAAATGAATAAACTGAGGCACAGAGAAGTTAAATGGCCTGTTATCTATTGCCGCATAACAAATTACTTCCAAAACTCAGTGCTTGAAACAACAATAAACATGTATTCTTTCACACAGTTTCTGTGGCTCAGAGACTTGAGAGTGGCTCATTGGAGTGGTTCTTGCAAATGGTCACTCATGAGTCAAGATGACAGTCAGTTACTCAGTATATTTTATGTGAAGGTTTGACTGAGGCTGACAGATCAGCTTCCAAGATGCTCTCTCATATGGCTCTTAACACTAGGCCCCAATTCCTTGCAATACGGACCTTGTCATAGGGCTCATGAAGTACCCTCCCAACATGGAAACCCCAAAGCAAGTATTCCCAAAAGGAGCAACATGAAAGCTACAATATCTTGTATATCTAAACTCAGAAGTCACATTGCATAATTTTCATAATATTCTTCTGGTTGCATAGATAAGCCTCTCCGATGTGGGAGGGAACTACACAGAGGACATGAATACCAGAAAGCAGTATCAATGGGAGCCATCTTGGAAGACTGGCTACCACAATTGGGTAAAATCATTCTGTTAATATTTTGATGCAAGTCAGAGAAGTTGGTTCAAGGTAATACAGCTGATTAGATGCAGAATAGGACTTAAAGCCAGGCTGACCAACTCCAGAGCCAATGCTCTTAACTATGACATGATACCACATCTTTAATTTATTTGACCACCCTCCTAATATATTATATATTTAAGTAAGTTCCAATTTCTTCTTACTATGAATCACACTGAACACTTTCTATAGAAATCTGTACTATGTCTCTATTCCTGTGTCCTTGACTGATTGGTCTGGGGAAGTCCTAGATCAAGTAGGAAGTCTTAGAAGATTCCACCACTGATTTCTTTCTTCCCTCTATGCACGTGTTACTCCTCACATCAAAAGTTGAATTCTATTTCTCCTCTGCGTAAATCTGAGCTGGTCTTAGTGAATTTCTAGACGAATAACATATGGAAGAAGTGATGCTGTCTGATTTCTAAGTCAGAAGAAGCTTTGCAACTTCTAATCTGGTCCCTCAGAGAATTTGCTTTTGAAACCCAGCTGCAGTGCTGTGAGGAGGCCAAGCAGCCCCATGGAGAGGCCCATATGGAGAGGAACTGAGGTCTCCCCGCAATGATGGTGGGACTGAGCTCCCAGCTGACAACTGAGAACAGCCTGCTGGTCATGTGAATGCGCCATCTTGGAAGTGGATCCTTCAGCCACATTTCAGCAGCACCAGCTGATGCTGTATGAGCTACCCAGCTGAGCCCTGTCCAAATTCCTGACCAATAAATGATGAGGTAAAATGGTGTTTTTAAGTCACCAAGTTTCAAGGTCATTTGTTATTTGCAACAGATAGCTGGAAGCCAATCCCAGCCTTTCCCAAGAATTTGAAATTTAGGTTGGAGATAAATAAGATATTGGAAATTTTAGGATCTGAGTTTCATTAAAGTGATCCTTGGTGTGCATTAGAATCACATGGAGAAACTGTAAAATGTAAACTTTTAGGCTACCAACCCTTCCCCAAACTTCTGGTCCAGTTGGATTGGGTAGAGCCTACGAATATTTTAAGCAAACATTTTGAACAAGCATCCCAGGTGATTCTCATTTCATGGACTAAAACAATTTAGAAACACATACACTTGGACTTTCCCTCACACTATGTCCCCAAACTGTCCTTGACTTGAGTTTCTGACAACCCAGTTTTGGTTATTTGTAGCCTAACGTCTGGTTGGAACTCAAGTTAAGAAAAGCTCATGTCATTAAAAAAAAAAAAAACTCAATAAAGAAGATGGTGGTGCTTGAATCCTCATTAACCCAGAGTTCTCTTGAAGACTTAACTACCTTCCTAATTTTAGCATCCTGAAATATCTAGGATTACAAGATCAAAGACCTTTTCAAACTACAATTTGAAATGTGTTTTAATCCTTGTTATATTTTTTTTTTTCCTCCAGAAGGCAAATCTCATCAGCCACCTTTGGGATTCTTCTGGATTATATCACAGACAACATGATTCTCTCAGTAAGACAGGCCGGCTGGGACTGCCATTATCTGCAGACAGAATTTCAAAGGGCTGGTCAGTGTGTGCGAACTCTGGCTGAGGTGACTGCCCTGGGGGAAGTTTTTCTTTGAGGAGCTCAGATAGGAGAGCTGATTTACAGGCACTGGACTCCCACAGTCCTGCTTTAGTCAGACATGAATCGGGTCAAGGTCTGTGTGTTCTTTCCTGCTTGAAGGTTTATTTGGGAACAAGAAAAAAGAGGGGGGTGGATCTCTGTAAGTTAAATTGGTGAACTCGTCACCTCTTCCCACAGCCAGTCCAAAGAGGCAAATTCTCTGTAAGTGGGCATATGATGAGGCTCAAAGTGGACTTTTTAAATATGGAGTCAACCCTAGCAAACTTGGGTAATAGGTGAAATTTATCTCAACAACCTGCTCCCAACTCTGTTTTTAGTAACACCCCTCTCCTTACTTTACCATCTTGCTTCATCTTGTCCTTCTGTTCCTCAGTTGCTCCCCAAACTATGGTTTCCCACCTAGAAGTGGCTTACTCAAGGAAGTACCTGAAAACTCTAAAAGTGTTTTCTCCTTTTTCTTCACTCTTTCTTCAATCAACCCACTCCCTCCATAAAAACATACCCTTCTCAGTTTCCATTCTCTCTGGACCCTTTCCACACCTCTCCAATCTGATGACTCATTCTTTTTATAGCACTTAGTAGGTGATGATTTTATTATCTTTCATGTTCCAGTTTTGCATTTCCCTCAGGGAAATTGGTAGTTGGAGCTTTAGGCACCCTGGCATTGAGATGAGAGGGTTAAAGAAAAGCACAGCCTTTTCCTTCTGGCACACTTCGAGGCCCAGCAGAGTCCCAGGCACTAACTCACTCGGGTTCCTGAGAAGAACTCAGATTTTACGGGAAGGAGAGTACATTCTTAATATGGGTATAATTGAATATAACTGGACTCCGGATTCTGGAATACAAAAGACCTTCCCTGTGACTAAGTATTTATTCTTCCCTGTGACTCAGTATTCATTCGATTAACAAAATGTATTTTTTAAATATGAGAAATAAAACCATCTCAAAAGTTAAATCAAAAACTGGAAATCTGAAACTTATCTTCCCAAGCCATTACTGGCACATTCGGGAAGCTGGTCAACATTCAGGGCGCATCGCAGCCCTCACCCTGGGCTCCTCATGGAGGAGAAGGAGGCACTGCATCAGACCATGTCACCAAAGCTATAGTCTCAATGTTCCCAGCATGACTCCATTTTCACAGGAAGAAATCAGAAGGCCTGACTTCTAACCCAGGGTCTGCTGCTAACTGTAAGGTCTTGACTTAACAGTCAAATGAAGAGTACAAACCTTGGAAACTCTTCACCCTAATATGTTTAGCATTCCAAGATTGAAGGCCTCTGTTTAAAATATAAATAAATTCCCTGAAAGGAATGACATTAATCAATCCTTACTCACTACCCCTTAGCTCAATTGAGCCTCCCAGCTTAGCTTGCTCATTTTCTCCCAAGTCCTGAAGAATGCCACAAAGGATGGGAAATTTAAGCAGGGTGATGAGAAGGGGAAGATCTCTAAGATGTGGTTTCCTGAAGGAGGAGAGACTGATAGGACACTCTGATGGACCAGGAGGAAACACCAGGCTCTAGACCACATGTGTCAAACACAAGGCCCACGGGCCAAATCCAGCCCGCCAGGCCTTGCAATGTGGCCCGCACCGCGCTGTCATCATTGCACTCCGCTGTCAGTTTATGACATTGTCAGTTTATGACTGTTCAGTAAACCATTCGGCCCGCGATTTAGGCTGGATTTTAGATTTTGGCCCCTTCTCTGATTGAGTTCGACACTCCTACTCTAGACCCTGGTTTTGGAGGTACCAAAAGGAAAGGAAAGCATAGACAAGGCACCAAAAGCTAATTTTCCAGATTTCACACTTTTTTCTTGGCTGAACCTAAAGAAAACCTGCAAGGAGTCTGTCCCTGCGAGAGCTTTTAGGAGTTAAATGGTAAATATCTCCAATAATAATGATCCCAAGGAATTCTAGTCCCATCACTGCCTTGATGCAGGTCAAAGTAGAGCAGTTCTTTTTATTAAGCATACATGTTGGACCAGACACATTTGAAAAAAAAGAGATTATCATTCCCAGCCTATAGGGGAAGGGCACTGAGGTCAGAGAAGGTTCACTTGCCCAACATCACCCAGCCAGTGATGGGCACAGGCAGGATTTACATCCACACGTGGGTGAAACCAAAATTCGTGGTCTTTCCACAATGGCCATGAAAGGAGAGTTTTAGCAAATGAGTTTTTTTATTTACATTTAAGTGATAAACAAAGAAAGTTACAGTTAATATTCAATAAGGCCTATTATTTGCCAATAATGTGCTACATGCCATTATTTCTCAGGAAATTTAATCCTCATTCTGCCCCTATGAAACAGCTAATATTGCCCCATTTCACGGCTAAAGAACCTGAGATTAAGCAATTTGCCCAGTGACATATGGTTAGATAGCAAAGACAGGATTAAAGCTAGACAGTCTTAACCACTGCACTAAGCAAACTTATTTCAGTAAATCCCCTTTAAATACAAACTTGCTTTACTAGTGGGTTGGTGTGTGAAGTGGGATGAAAATACAGATTTGTTTTTAAAATATATATATATTTTTTTTTATTGATTTCATAGAGGAAGGGAGAGGGAGAGAGCTAGAAACATCAGTGATAAGAGAGAATCATTGATCGGCTACCTCCTGCACATCCAACACTGGGTATGGAGCCCGCAACCTGGGCATATACCCTGTCAGGGAATCATGACCTCCTGGTTCATAGGTCAATGCTCAACCACTGAGCCATACCAGCCAAGCAAGTTACAGAGATTTTCACTACAACCTAAGCTGTTAACAGATCCAGAAGTCACTCTGACAGCAGCCTGAAGGCCTGAGGGCAGAATGTTTTCAGAGTGGCAGGCCTGCCCCCAAAGCCATTCAAGCCCCCAAAAAACACTCTGGGTCCCTGATGTTCTTAAAGAGCACTGGCCAATTTCAGCAGCCCCAGGACAAATGGCACCACTGCGCCCCGTCCTGCAGCACCCTGACCCTCTCCACTCAGGGACTGGAAAATGTTCCTGGCATCTTTGCAGAGATGGGAAATTGGGGTGGGAGGAGGCAGAGAGGAAAGATAAGGGAGGAACAAATCAGTGTCCATGTATACATAGTGCAGAGGGAGGCTGAGCCAACGAAAGATGACATATTTCCACAACTGGAACCAAAACATGTTTCACAAACCCTGCTGACCTTGCAAAGGATTAGCTGCTAAAGGACCTGACCATAGGTACCATGTTCTGTTTACAAACTTCTCTTCCTCCGAGCATGGAGACGTGACCCTCCCTGTCCTCGCTGAAGGGCTGATTATCTGGTTACTTGGACTGCGTAAATGCAATCAACTCCTGAAGACTCTAGGACAGGACTCAAGAAACATGGCCTGGACGAGCCCTGGCCACAAACAACTGGCCTGTACTCTTAAAAAAAAAAAATAATAATAATAATAATAATAATAATAATAATAAAATAAAAAAGGCAGAGGAAATGTTCAGATTAAAAGAGATTGAAGAGGCATGACCACTAAATGTATGATCTTCCATTGCATTTTGGACCTGGGGGTGAGGGGGGTGAGGGGAAGGATTGCCATAAAGGATATGATTGGGGCAAGTGGCAAAACTTGAATATGGAGAGTATATTAGTTATGTAACAGTGTTTTCCTCCCAAGTTAGACCTAAGAGACTGGATATACAAATGGATGATGGCCAGACCATATATAAAAATAGAACTTAGACCCATCACCTGCAGCAGCCTACCCAGAAAATGAACCCATGATCTATAACAGCCCAAGTAGCCAGCCTGCTGCCAGTCGGACCTGCAGGAAACCAGCTTGCTGTCTCTTACAGCAATCCAGGGAGCTAAACAGTGAATTCTATTTTTAAAAAGTGGCCCCCAAATGGCCAGGACTTGATTAGTAACTGACAGCTTTCCTAATTTTTGTCTCAGTTCTAACATAGGGCCAATCAGAGAAAGCCAAACATATACTTCTACCCAATAGGAGACCCCACTTATAGTTAGTCCGCCTCCAGCTTCCTTACATCAACAGCCTCCAATCAGGGCCCAGGAAGCCCTCCTTTCCTTCCACTCTAAAGCTTTCCAACTCCTCTGCCTGACTTTCGAGTCTCTGCCAGACCTCAGGGGCGATGCCTTCACTACAGCAAGCTCAGAGCAAACCACCTGTGCTTTCCTCACTCGGTGGGTCTTCATTTATCTCCATGTGGTTATGTGAGAAATTGTCCTTATTCGTAGGAAATACACACTGGAGTGCTTAGGGGTACATCTAGGGGGAAGGAGGGAGTGACAAAAAACAAACGTAGGAACAAGTTAACAACCAGTAAATCTGAGCAAATGGTGAGAGTGATCTCTACTATTCTCACAACTCTTGTGCAAGTTTGAAATGATCACAAACTAAAACGGTTTTTAAAACTGTCCCCAGCCGAAACCGGTTTGGCTCAGTGGTAGAGCGTTGGTCTGCGGACTGAAAGGTCCCAGGTTCGATTCCGGTCAAGGGCATGTACATTGGTTGCAGGCACATCCCCAGTAGGGGTTGTGCAAGAGGCAGCTGGTTGATGTTTCTCTCTCATCGACGTTTCTAGCTCTTTATCTCTCTCCCTTCCTCTCTGTAAAAAGTCAATAAAATATATTTAATAAAAAAAAAAAAAAACTGTGCCCAGTTGATTGCTTACACCCTGACCAACTAGGCCGCACCTGTTTACCCAAGACCTCGGATGATGGACTTGCATCTTGTCTATGTCTCTTTGTCTGTTCCCCTTGAAGCCAGGGCCCCTCCGCCGGACCCAGGAAGAGCCCTCACACACTGCCACCCCCAGCACTTTCCTAACCCTCCCTGCAATTACCCACGGGGATTGTTGACTGCGTACAGAAACCCGGGGGATCTTGAAGTCCCTTCTCCCTTCTTCCCTGGGCCGAGGGGCTCAGAAGAAGTGGGGTGCCGCTGTCATTATCAGCCCTCACATGTACCCTGGGCCTCGTGATGCAAGTGGCTCACGAACTGGAGATTGCAAGGATGTCTGGAGACGGGCCATCGGTTTCTTAAGGCTAAGCAGAGTTCTTGGAACTGGCCGGATTTAACTAGTCTACATTCCAGAGCTGGTGCACTAGCATACGAATATTCCTTAACCTTGACTTCTTCTTACTCTTCTTTCTCCTTTGCAAATTGCTGGGGCACCCTCTTAGTTATTAAGCCTCTTTTATCCCCTCACAACCTTGGCCGCACATGGGAATCATCTGAGGAGCTTTAAAAAACACTGATGTCGGGTCTCGTGTTCCAGAGACTCTGATTGAATCAGTCCCAGGTACAGCCTGCGACATGGTGTTTTGCTGTCTGCAAATGTGATGTTTAAGGGCCCTGAAAGCTTCTGATGTGCAGCCAAGACTGAGAGTCGCCGCCTCCATGCATTATCAGATACATCACCAAAGCCCCTTTCTCCCAGATTTCCCATCTTTCTAATTACTTGGGGGGGGGGGGGGGTTTACCATAGTCTCAGACCCCACATAGGGGGAATGTCCCTGAAATAGTTCACTTAGAATTCGCTTGCTCTTTACAAGAGTGATTTATTGGCCTGCCTTTTTCTAACAGCAAATGAAGGAAAGATGAGACGTGTGAAAACCTGCTCCGGTCAACAACGATCAAAGGTAATCGTTTCCTATAAATAAACTCACCCAGCCTTTATTTACAGGGCAAACACCGCAGTGGCACTATAGCACTCGGCACCACAGCACCCGTCACCTTGTGACTGCACAAGCTGTTACAAAGCAGAAAACAACCAACCATCCGTCCAGATGTAGTTACAAGATACTGAGAAAATACATGGGGCAAAGAGATGATGAAATTCCCCGGACTTACAGCAACAGGTGGCAGCCCCTCCCAGCAGGCATATCCATGGTCATCTGACCTCTCAGTCACACGGAAGAGAACAAGGAGGCCCAGCACCAAGTAGCCTGTTGAAAGAATTATGGCTTGGATTCAAAGCAGGGGGGATGGAGGGAGAGGGAGCAGACAGGAGGTACTGGAAAAGCGTGCATTTGCCCGGTTCTCAGTCCAGGTCATCATTTGAATCCCAAAGGGGGCGTCTAAAGAGATACTTGTTGCTGAAACCGGTTTGGCTCAGTGGATAGAGCGTTGGCCTGTGGACTGAAGGGTGCCAGGTTCGATTCCTGGTTGCAGGCTCAATCCCCAGTAGGGAGTGTGCAAGAGGCAGCTGATCAATGTTTCTAATTCTCTATCCCTCTCTGTAAAAAAATCAATAAAATATATTAAAGAGATACTTGTCTATCTCCTATTTGCAGCTTGGCCCAATTAAATGAGTCTCTTTAGGCAGGGCCCAAGCATTAGTATGTTTTACATCTATCTCCCCCACCTAGCACCCTCTAATCTCACTGCCAGGCAGGACTCTGAGGGTCCCACATCCCCTCAACCAGGCTCTAGAGCCACATCCCTTCCCTACCCCCATCTCCTAACTGCTCCTTTCTTCTCTTCCCACACATTTCCCCCAATACACACACATGTTCACACCCACACATTCATAGACACTCACACTCACACATACTCTCACACACACAGGCCCACAGAGCAAAATTCCCTGCAAGCCCATTAGGGTTATTCCAGTTTCCTGCCGATAAGTGGTTTTCTTAATTACGCTGCTGGTTTCTGGGAGCAAGTGTCCCTTTTTACCCTGTGAGGGCCCCACAGCATCAGAGCCTCAGGCTCAATAAAATATAAGTGCCAAATAGTTGATGGGTGGATTGACCCATTCAGCCAGAACAGCCAGTTACTAATCAGTTAACTCACTGAGCCCAAGACTCGGTGTCCTGAAGGAGCCAGAGAGCCGCTGAATATCATGTACCATGGGCTGGATTTGAATGCTGGCTCCAATACTTAGGAGCTCTGTGACCTTAAACAAGTGACTTGACCTTTTCTCCAAGTCTCTGTTTCTGCATCAACCAAATGAGAAGATATTAGCATGGCATTGTTGGGTAATAGATGCAAAGTATTTTACATGGTGCCTGGCAGATAGTGAATGAATGGTGGCTGATTTTCATGGCTACATGTGAGGACTAACGTTTTCTCTGAACCAAAGCCCAGCCTGAGTTCGTGTAACATCTTTTCTAAACAGGGACAATGATTAGTAAAGATGGTACCCTGCTGATGCACCACTGGTTTGTCTGGGTAATTCTGCAGCTCCGGGTCCTACTATTCTCACCTCAAAAGAGCCACCCATGAAGTGTCATTCCATGGTTTTTCTGATTTGCCCTTCTTTTAAAAAATGGGATGAAGAGCAGGTGATGAAAAGTGGAAGTCGATTCTAGACATCGGCCATCGAAGCATGAATGATGTCATCACAACCTGCTACCAAGGCAGGTGGTGGGTTCCAGTCCCAGAGGTTCTGATTCCATGAGTCACTTCGTGATTCTTCCTAACAGCAGCCCAGGTGACTCTGAGGCAGACAGTTAGGAACCAATCCTGGAGAAGTGTTGGCCTCACAGGACAATAAAAACAGGGCACTAAGAAACAGTGGGTAGAATGAATGTGGCTTCTGGCATCATGCGGTTTTAAGTTTGAATCAGTTGCTTAAACTGTTAGCATTAGTTTTCATCATTTGTAAAACAAAAGCAATAATGCCCATCGTATAAAGACTAAATTCAGAAATACCTATAATGCACCCAACACAGTACACAGCATGTTTGACCCTCAGCACAAGTTCATTCATGACGCACTGAACTGTACAAAGCCACTTGCCTTTCTAGCCTGGGATCCAGGAGATGGTGATGCCCCTGATCAAGATGGCATAACTGATTGAAAGGAATAGGCAGGGAGCAGATATAGGGGTTCCCACACCAAATGAGCTGCTACAGCCCAACACAGACCTTCTCCTGCAAAGAGGTGGAGCTTGAAGGGCAGTTCTTTGCCTAACCCAAGATTTCCTGCCTAGGCTGAGGGACCGCCTTTCGTTCACACTATTGCTCTATAACTAACTATGTAAGTGCTTCTCCTCCTGAGAATGGCTTTGTTTCTCAATCCATTGCTGGTCCCAAAGATAAGCCCACAGTCTCCCTAAGCAATAAAGAATAGCACAGATAATCTTCTAAAATATGCAGAATGCCACCAAGTTCTTAGGCTCCTGATCCTGACTCCTCTGCGGGATAGTCCCTAGAAGCTCTAGATCTCTGCTTTCATTCCTGAGTGTGGTACTCACCAAACTTCCCCACCTTCTGAGCTCCTCCCTTGGGTGGGGCATGGCATCCTGTCCTTCATGAAAGTCCCTCTTCTCAACCAGAGAGCCGTGAGGTCAGACTGTGGTGTCTCTACTAACGGTCCTCTGGGCACCCAGCTGTCTCAAGTGGGTGACTTGCATCATTGAGAAACTCAACGTTTGGGGCCCTGACCTCTGGGGACTTTCCCTCACTGAAGAGGTGGATAGGCAATAAGTCAACAATATTTACCAAGTGTTTGGAGCCCAACACACAAGTGTGATTCATATTCACCCAGGACCCTGTTGGGCCCTGTCACCTTGAGGGTCCAACAGGGTTCCAATCACAGCAACAACACAGACTTTAGGGAGAAAACTGATGATCCCATAACACTACCTCCTCCACCTAGCTCTTTCCCGGGCTACTTTCAAGAAGATGCTCACGTGTGCTGAAGAACACCGCTTCCTGGGCTCTCATGTGGAGTTTGTCTCCTTCCTCAGCAATGTTCCCCAAACTCCTGCTCCATCCAGACACAGGCTGGTCTGGCCTTCTGCTCAGAGCAGCCTTTCCTGGGGCATCTCAGCTGTATACTATCCTCTACCATGCTCCACTGAGTTCCACTTCAGAGGGTACTGCAGCCTTCATGCTCCTGGTCCTGCACAGAGTCGGATTCTGCTCTGCCATCTAACCACCACCCCCGGGCTCAGACAGAGAACCAAGAGAGAGGAAGCCCTGGAACCACACACTTCCTGCTGTGCTCAGAAGCCTCATTCCATCCAACACCAACCCGTGGTCCACGGACCAGCTGTTTGGGCAGCTCCACCTCCATTCTCTCTCATTCCCAAGGAGTTCCTCAATCTTTCCTGCTCACAGACTTCTGGAAGTCCAGCCTTACTGGCCTCTAGACAAGTCCAGAAAACACAGTGTAAGCCTTCGGGATAGAACCATCAAGAGCCACAGTTCTCTGAGAAATACCAGGAAAATATTCGGTCAGGCAGAATGTAATCCTCAAGGGGCTTAAAATCAAAACCTAAAGACTTACCATGGAAATATAAGATGATAGTATCAGGAAACTGAAACTGGGTGAAAGGGTATGAGAATTTTCTGTGCTCTCTTTGCAACTTTGCTGTACATCTAAATTTTTTCCAAAATAAAAAAAGTTCATTTAAAATAAAAATTTTAAGGGAGGGAAGGAAAGAAGGAAGAAAGGAAGAAAGGGAGGGAGGGAGGGAGGGAGGGAGGGAGGGAGGGAGAAAAGAAGGAAGGAAGGAGACATGAAAACACTGAGGGTTCAGATAAGGAAAGACCATGTCTAGTCAGGTGTCTTGGTTAACTACTGCTACAAAAATATTATGTAATATTTAAATATAACTTAATATTTTAAAATGTAAAAAGGAGACAGCCCTTTTCCCCCTCACATACACTTGTACACTACTCCAGCCCATCCCACCCCTGCCACACACACACAAATCTGCCACCATTACTACCTCCCTATCAGAGAATGAATTACAGACCCAGATTGAAGTGAATTGCTCCTTCTGTATTCCATAGTAGTTAATTTGATTTATTATTATAGAGCTTATCATACCTCAGTAGGGAGAGTCAGTCTCTCTGCTCCCTGAACCACCAGCTCCCTGAGGACAAGAACTGGAACTGGTTCACCTTTAAATTTTCTGTAGGACCTACAGGCATCTGGCAAATAGCTGGTATGTTCCTAGGTTATGATACCCAGCCTTAAAATGCACTGCCTTTGAGTTTTTAAACATCAAACAACCCATTCATTCATTCATCTCAGGCCTGCAAACATTCACTGAGTGCCTACTCAGGGGCAAGCTTTAACTACACTGGGTGCTGGTATTCAGAGATAAATGACATGATTCCAGTCTCCTGTTGGGAGAAAGGGACGCAGCAGGTAATTATAAAAATGTACAGTTATAATCACTATACCTTGCTTCATCAACTTAAGGCCAAATGTACTCATTTGCTTTTATTTCTACAATTAACAACTCGACTCAATTAACAACTATGATGACTTAGGCCAAGAGGGTGGGGGGTGGACAGAGGTGGGAACAGAATCTTGCTGGCAGGGACCATCCTTCTTCCACATAAAGCAGAGCAGAACTAGATTTTGTCCCTGCAACCCACACTCCTCCCAGTGTTGCTGTGGACCCCGGGGCCCACCCAGGTGAACACACAGTGTTTGTCTGGGTCTGTAGAACTGTACTCGCAAGTACAGATCCTGCCCATCCTGCAACGCTGCCCTCTGAGCACGTGTCTCTCTGTGGTTTTCACCCTGTGCTAAGCCACTGTTCTCCAAAGCCGGAGCCGTGGGCTGGCCCAAATAGCTTGGCCAGGAGAAACTTCCGACATCGGTCACAATCAGTGCTGGTCCAGCTCTCCCCCACCACCTTCCCAGTCTACACTCCTCTTTGCTTGACATAATTTTATTTCAGGGACAATGTTGCCCCTTCCCTGTCACAAGCTTGGTTAGAGACATCCTTTTTTACCCTGAAAGAGCTCCCTAACTTCCAATATCAAGATTTCAGAAATTGGGATGTCAGTCCCTTCCGTTCCTGAAGGCTCTGGATCGTTCCTCCACCTCTTCCCCCAGAACTTTGTGTCCTAACGAGAAAGATGGTTTTTTGCTAAAGTTATCTGCTCACTCTACTCTTTGGACCATAGGTATACATTAGCTTTATGTTCACATAAATAAGGGGACAACTTGTATGACTCTTTATGGGACAAAAAAAAAGAGTAGCAGTCTAAATTTTTTTGAAAGTGGCTGTGCCTATTATATATATGATGGTAATCCTATCTAATAAAAGAATATGCAAATTGACCATCACTCCAACACAAGATGGCCAGCAGGGGAGGCAGTTATGGGTGACCAGGCTGGCAGAGGAGCATTTAGGCGTCAATCAGGCTGGCAGGGCAGTGGTTATGGAGTGATCAGGCAGGCAGGCAGGCAGGCAGGCGCGCAAGTGATTGGCAGCCAGCAATCCTATGTTGTGAGAGGAATGTCCCAGATTAGAGAGGGTGAAGGCTGGGCTGAGGGACATTCCCCTGCCCACTTGTGCACGAATTTCATGCACCAGGCCTCTAGTATATTATAATAGGATAAGCACCAGATGCTATGGAGCCCAGCAGACAAATATCTGGTTCAAAGTGGTGTCATTGGAAGAGAGAAAAGGGTAGTCAGGAAAGGCTTCCTGTATCAAATATCTGCTTTATGATGCCCAGATCAGGCCTATCCTCTATTCTGAGTGCCTGTAAACCAAGGAGCTGGCATGGATGAACTCGAGTCCTCAGATGAATGTCAGCTTAAGAACAGGCAGTGTCCATGGAACTGTAACAGACCATAAAGTAAGGCAGGAGGTACAGGCTCAGTCAGGCTGAAGGATAACAGAACAGGAATTCATGAAGCCAAGCACCTGAGTCCTGGCCCCAGCAATTACAGAGATGCCAGCCACCATTTTCAAACACTGAACTTATTGTCCAGGCCACCGTTTAGGAGCTGAGTAAGCCATGATGAATAAGACAGACAAGGGGTTCAGGCCAGATTATTCAGCTTGCTAAGGACGCCAATCCAGGAATAAGTAAATGACGTAGAAACACAGTGAAGGGCTTACCTATATCGGAGAAGGTCAGGGAGGGCTTCGGAGGGGGAAACAATATTGAAGGTAGATCTTTAGGGCCTCAGCTAGTCCAGATGATGCCCTTGAACAAATTTAGAAAATACACCTGCCCCTGGGCTGTCACAGAGTCAGTGCTTGGTGAGAGGAGCAGGAGCTGGGTACAGGCCCCACCTGGGCAAGGTGCCTTGGCAGAGTGTGCAAGAAACAAATGTGTTAGAGGTGACCATGGCCTTGAAAGATGAGTAGGAGAGTGCCCCAAACAGAGGGAGAAAGGCATTCCAGACAGAGGACAACTATCAGGAGAGCTGGATCCTGGGGAATCTTTTAAACTTTCAGCCTAGACAGGAAGTGGGCCCAAAGTGCAGGTGATGGGGGGGGAGGGGAGGGGGTGTTTATAGGTGTGAATTTTAAAACAATGGCCACCAATTAGAGAGCAAAGGGGGAAGCATGCTCCTGGAGGTGTGTTCTGAATGAGAGCTAAAATGACAGAATGGCTTTGTCAGTGGCAGAAAAATTACTCAGCGAGTTTCAAAAATGTGAAAAACACCTGGAACCAATTTATTCTTTCTTTTTTAAACTTTCTTATAAAATAGAATCGAAGAATAGATCTCCCAAAATAATTGTACTTAGCTCTTCATTTCCCCTTGTGTGTTTGGAAAGGAACAAACACATCTTCCTTACTGGATTTGACATACCTCCCCTCCCCAACCCCAAACCAGAGGAGTCACTGGGAAGAACATTTGAATCAGACCATCACAATTCATAGAACAATTCAAGGAGATAAAACACTGTGACTGTGGGATTTGAAACCAGCCCCCATGGGAAGATACCCCAAAGACTTGCATGTCCATCTGCATACACACACACACACAAACACACACACACACACACACACACAAACACACACACACAGAATTGCTGCACAACTACAGGTAGATCACTGAGTCTCCCTGCATTCCCATTTCCCCATCTGTCAAGGGATAACAGGACAGGAATTCAGGGAGCCAAGCACCTGAGTCCTAGTCCCAGCAATCAGAGACATGCAGCTGATTGAATGATTCCTACGATGGTAAATTTCATGTGTCAAGTTGACTGTGCCATGGCATCCAGGTATATGGCCAAACATTATTCTGGATGCTTCTGTGAGGGTGTCTTTGGATGAGATTAACACTCAATCTGTGGAGTGTAGGGAAGACACACAGAAGAGAAGGGAGATTAAAATGGCGGCAGAATAAGTGGGAGCTGCATGGACATGCTCCCAGGAACAAACTAGTATTATAGTTTGTTCAGAAAATACAGGAAAACTCCCTGAATAATCAGCAGAAAACTGGCAGGAAAGAACCCTGACACCCGAGGACTGAAAGTGGAGATGGCACAGAGACTGGTACGAGGGGTGGAGGTGCGAAAGGGCTGGGCAGGCTCCCACAGATAGCAACTGAAGTCCCACAGAGATATCTCAGCTGTGGGGGGTCGCCACTGAGAACTCTGGGATCTAAGCCCCTCAGCAGAGAGCACCAAAGCTGAGGCGGGTACCCACATCACATCTGGCTGTGAAAAGCAGCAGGGCGCTATCTGCCAGAGAGTAACAGCTGAAAATTCAGGCGCCTACTTACAGGGCCAACGCACAAAATTCCCTGTGGAGCCACCCACCTTGTGCGCAGAGGGAGGGTGAAGTGGGCTGGAGCTGTGAGGGCAGAAACACTGAACCAGTGGACTCCGCGTAAAGCAGATTGCCCTCCTTCATGTGGGTGGGCCTCATCCAATCAGTCGAAGGCCTGACTAGAACAGACTGACCTCCCCTGAGCAAGAGGAAGTTGTGCCAGCAAACAGCCTTTAGACTCACACCTGGGTCTCCAGCCTGCTGGCCTACCTGCAGGCTTATTTTAGACCTACCAAGCTTCTACAATTGCAAGAGCCAAATCCTTAAAAAGAAACAAAAATACATAAAGAGTGTGAGTGTGTGTGTGTGTGTGTGTGTGTGTGTGTGTGTGTGTACCCATTCTATTGGTTCCATTTCTCTGGAGAACCCTGAGTAATACAACCCCCAGACTCCTCTCCAGTTTTAAGAGGCCGGGAATCTAGAGAACAAGCAGATGGGAAGGAAAGGTTAGGCCCATTTCTCAGCCTGCAGCTCCCCGGGGCAGGGATGCCAAAGTGACAGCACAATGTCTTCTTTCAGGAGGATTTGTGCAATGGGCCTCCTCGGCACAGCAATAAATACCAGTAGTCCCAGAACTGTACACCGAGTACTGTGGGGTATGGAGAGAGATGAATTGATACGATGCCGCCAAGAGGAAATCCAAAATGGGGTATTATGAAAACAGCTTCACATCCCACCAGTGTTGCCTTCTTCTGTCCATACTCCCCCGCTACTTGCCACATTGTGAGGCTGGTATCCCAGAGGCAGGAAGCAGGGTTTTGTTTTGTTTTTACTGGTGACTGATGAGGTGCTGCTGCAGAGCAGAGCATCTGCTGCAGGGGACGCGGGAGACCATCGCTGCACGTGTCAGGGGAAGGAGGAAGGAGGGAATGCAGGAGCAGCCTAATACTGACATCCGTCCGAGGACCACAGCAACTCAGAAGGCCTGCCCCACACCCGCTGTTGTCTGGAAGCCCAGGGACCCTTTCATGCCCCTGCATTTAGCTGAGCGCCTGGCATGTAATAGGTAATCAGTGTGAGAAGGAAAGAAGGAAGGGAGGGAAGGAAGGAGGGAGAGAGGGAGAGAAGGAGGGAGAAGGGGGGTGAGGAAGGGAGGAAGGGAGGAGGGAGGGGGAGGGAGGGAGGAGGGGAGGGAGGAAGAGAGGGGCGAGGGGGAGGAAGGGGGGAGGGAGGGAAAGGTTGGGAAATTATTTTTTTACATTGACTACTTCTCAGGTGAGCTTGGAAATGGGAAGAGAAGGGCTGGGAAATTATGAACCACTATAGGTATATATGCCTTAGGGTTTGGGGTTTTTCTTTTTTTTAGCACTATGACCGTTCTCCTCCTTTACTGGCTGCATCTGGGAGTCCTTGGGGGATGTGAGAAAATACACCATTCCACACTCTGAGAATCCACTAGTATTCAGCCTCTTTCAGTATTAAGTTGATAGCCAAGCTTTGCTTTCTAGTATGACAGTGAGACCAACATGACTCCCAGGAAGATTAGGGAGCGCAAGAGAAGAAAGAAGGGTCTTAGTGATTATGGAGAGAGGAATGAAATAAGGAGCTGAGAATTCGGGAAGGCCCATAAATAGAGCTTGTAAAATTCCCATGCTTTATAAAAACCAGCTGAGAGTACAAAAACAAAATATGGCAGATCTTATGTGAGTTGGCTTCTGGTGTTCCCTTTGACCCACTAATTCCATCTGTCTCAAGGAAGCAATAAGAAATATGGACAATGATTTATCTATAAAAATAGTCACGTTGATGTTCTTTATAACCAAGAAAAAATCTGGAAGTAACTTAATGTCCAATATGAAGGAAATGGTTGAATAAAACATGTCTCATCGATACAATGGAACATATTAGGCAACCATTAAAATAGTGCTCACAAGAGGTCATACAGCTATGGAGAAACATGATAACATCATGTTATGCAGAAAAGACAAAATACATGCAAATTCACTTATATAGAACTTGATCACAAAGAGAGAAAAGTGTCTATCTTAGAGCCAAGCCTGGAAAGAAATTATCCAAGTGTTAACAGGAGCTGTGAGGGCTCCTGTGGAATTATGCATTTTTTTTCTTTTCGGTAACTTTCATGTAATTTTCTACAATGGGTCAATATTAATTTGTTGATCAAGAAAAAGAAACTACTGCCCTAACCGGTTTGGTTGAGTGGATAGAGTGTCGGTCTGCGGACTGAAGAGTCCCAGGTTTGATTCCGGTCAAGGGCATGTACCTCGGTTTTGGGCACATCCCCAGTAGGAGGTGTGCAGGAGGCAACTGATTGATGTTTCTCTCTCATGGATGTTTCTAAGTCTCTATCTCCCTCCCTTCCTCTCTATAAAAAAATCAATAAAATATTTAAAAAGAGAAAAATAAACTACAACAGTAAAATGCAAGAGTACGGTTTAAAATTAGATAACAGAAGCCAATTCACATAAGATCTGCCATGTTTTGTTTTTGGGTTCACAGCCCATTTGGCTGATTCTCAGGCTACAAAACACTTACTTTCTTCCCCAACCACTTTACCTTTTACCTGTCTGCCTCCTCAGGTAAGATTAGAAATGAAGGCTTTGCTACTTCCTGGACCCCAGGCATGCAATTCTCTTCTTTTCCCCATGGTTCCAGTCCCCTCCCCCACCTCCTTGTGGTGTCCTAACCTGGATCCATCACAACAGATCCACAGGTGATAGATACTTCCTCTGAAGAGTTACTCATAAAATTCATATTCAATGAGTAGGATGTGTGAGATACATTGGGATCATTCACCACTTGAAAAGCTGGAAATGATCACCTATGACTTACCAAGACTCATTAATTCCATCTAGACTCTCTGTCTGAACTTTGAATAGTACTACAGGTGTGTTTGTGAATAGCTCCAGCACCTTCATACATCTAATGCAGAGAAGCAGGTATGTGCATCCTATCACTGAATTAATAGTTTCCAACCAAATACAGAATTGCTCTTTACTCCATAAACAGTGCAACCTTTTTATTCATCTCGGTTTCTTTCTGCAACAACATAACAAACAGTAAAGCAAAGCTCACATAAGTAATTTAAATACCTTTGTCACTATACTATTTCATAGCCAAGTTCATCTAAACCTCAGGTCTGCTCCAGCTAAAAAAGCCTGCCTAGAGGAAGCAGAATGGCATCATTACTAGTTGCTGAGTAGATGGCCAAGTACAAGATCTTATTTGAATAAAGGGAAATTGCTTCAATGAAGCCAAGAGCATGCCCACCTAATGATGGAATTTGGTTTGTTGACAACTGTCTGATGAGAAGATATTTAGGGTTAGATGATCTTCCAGGGAAAAGCAAAACAAATCAAACAAAAACTAGTCAGTCCGCTTGTCACTTTCCAGGGTTGGGAATGGGAACCCACTGAAGTTTTATCTAATGACTTAGCCTGCCAGGAATGTGGCTGGTCTGCTCCAAAGGCTGTCCTCCTGCTTTGGGCTCTGGTGAAGGTGGCTATCATCAAGAAGTCACTCTAAACAAACAAAATGAGGCGGGGAAAGGAGAGACTTATAAGGGTACATTGAGTCCTCACTCAACGTTTGCAATAGGTCTCATGGCTTTAAGCAAAACGACATACAACAAAACCAACTGTACCAAAGGCTAAGTGACAGAAACTTGAGTTTAAGTTCTTAAGTATCTCATCAACATTATAACGAAGTGATACTGAACTAAACGTTGAGGACCTGCTGTGGTAGGTATGTAACTGCTAAATTTCAGCTATCATGATAAAATGCCAAAAGATATTGTCCAAATAACAAGTCAAAAAAAATGAAGTAATAATGACATTTAGATTTATGGTTATAAACATAACATTAATTTATGAAAAGTAATATCAGAAGAGAGGATAGTGTGCCCCTCTAAGAAGTGGGGTGGTGGAGTCAGGTAGAGCAGAAAGCTTTTTAATTTTACATATACCTTTTCTACTATTTAAAATCTTAAATCAGCAGAAACCGGTTTGGCTCAGTGGATAGAGCTTCAGTCTGCAGACTGAAAGGTCCCAGGTTCGATTCCGGTTAAGGGCATATACATTGGTTGTGGGCACATTCCCGGTAGGAGGTGTGCAGGAAGCAGCTGGTCGATGTTTCTCTCTCATCGATGTTTCTAGCTCTCTATCCCTCACCCTTCCTCTCTGTAAAAAATCAATAAAATATATATTTTTTTAAATCTTAAATCAGAAATATGTATTATTATTACTATAATAAAAATAAAAGAACCACAAATTATAAAATTTACATATCATATAGTATATGTCTATGTGTATGCATATGCATGTACATATACATGTTTACATGGAAACATGCATATATGTCTATATGCATTCTTTGAGATATTTTTTCCTTTGAGGGTGTTTGTAAAACTCATATAGGTACCTATTTTCAGACAACTAAAATGTCTTTTGATCAAGATCTGTATGATTTTTTAAAAGTGACTCTGAGAACCTCTAGCTAAAGATCCTTCTACCACAGGTGAAGGGAAAATACCGGTACTCTGTTCATTAACATTTATGGAGTGGCTACAAGTACCAGAAGCCATGAGGCACAGGGATGAATAAGTCCAAGGGCTCCTGATTACGATGAAGGACAGAAATCTAAATGGCTTAACTATTATCACAACACAAATGCAATAAGTGGCCAGACTAAAGGACAATTCAAGACTAAGCAGACAGGAGCACCACATCGCAGGTGTGAGCTCTTCCTTGGGAGGGGAAGGATGTTCTGGGAGGCAGAGAACTGGCAGCCACTTCCACTTGCCCAAAGGGTGCCCCGCTCACTTCTCCCCCTCCGCCATCCTGCTCCAGCCAGACCAAGGCCAGAGCAGAGCCCAGGGATCCAGGCACAAAGAGAAATCCTTTCCCAGCCTCTCTTCACTGGAGCCGGGTTATTTTAGGAGCCAGGGAACGAGAGGATGTTTTTCGTTTTCCCAGAATATAGATTCCCTGGAAGTCTGGGCCAACAAGTACATCCTATTCCTGCTCGTGAACATGCTTCTGAAACAAGAGGCACATGACAATCCCTCCCTAGTAACCAGTGAGACAGCAATCTGGTGCTTCCATTTCTTACTCCTCGGATTGGCAAACTGTCTGAAGACTGAGAAAACCTGTGTTGTTGAGGACGTATGAAAAAAGACACCTCATTCACCGCAGGTGGGAGTATAAACTGGCTTAACTTCTTGGTAGGGCAACTGGGAGCATGTATAAAAAGTTCAAGTGCAAGCCCTTCCACCCACAGCTCCACAAGGATATATGGACAAGGATATCTTTGCACAGGGGTATAGAGACAAAATGCTCATAGAGAAGCAGAAACTTGTAAATAGTCTAAATGCCCATCAACAAAGAAATGGTTAAATCAACTCCAACGAATCCATACTAGGGAGTACCATGTGCAACAATGAAAAAGAATAAGGAAGATCTCTTTGTCTGTCATGGATATAATGGTACAAGAAGAATGCAAGTATTATAACAATACAATGCAATCTTATTTCTTTTTTAAAAAATCTGCGTTTGTGTGAATGCAAATGTATGAGAGGAGGGTTGCCTATTTTTTGTTCTCTAAAATTTGACAATATGTATTTATATTAGACTTACTAAATTTTTAAGTGAAAAAAAAATATAAGTATTTTCATGACAATAGAAAGTTGAAAGAATTTTTAAGTGAGGAGAAAGTGTTACTTGGTGAGTTCAGCCTAGTCCAGGTGTTGGTCTTCAGACTGACTGGCTGAGACACTTGAATATATCATAACAGAGAGTGGCTTAATCTCTCAGCAGCAAGTTCAAACTGACTAAACTTGCAAGAGACTGAAGGAGAAATATCAATGTCATTGACAGCAGGGTTTCTGCATCTTAGTACCCTGACAGTTGGGGCTGGACAGTTCTTTGTTGTGTGTGATGGGACAATGTGAGATGTTCAGCAACATCAGGCCTCTACTCACCAGATGCTAGTATGTCACCAGGTATCACCACCAGCTGTGATAACCAAAAATGCCTCCACATCTTGCCACTGGTCCTCAGTAGGGAAATTGCCAGAATTATCCCAATTTGAAAACCACGGATTTGTTGCAGTGAGAAATATAACTGCCAAGACAGCTAGGTGCTCACTGCAAGAAGCAACATGGACAACCAACTTGTAAAGAAAGGTTGCTGGCAGAGCAGGAAATCAGAACAAAGGCAGCTTATTGCAGCAGGGGGGTATGATTTAAATATTCATTGGCACTGCCCTGGGGTAGCCTGGGGATCCTCCCTCATTCCAGGAAATGCCTGTTCTTGGTTGGGCACTGCCACTGCCAGCTCTCTGCCCTCTGGCCCACACTGATGCACTGTTCCCCTCTGATCCACACTTTTCCCCAGAGACACCAGTGCTGTCGATGGTGTTCATGCTTCTCAAACATGCCAATAACCTTGAACAGCAGGGCAGCATCCACCCACGGAAGCAGGTGACCTTTAAGGGAGGCAGAGCCTCAAATGCCCTCCCTCCCCTCCTCCGTAAGTACATTACTTCTTTGAAGTTGTATTTCCACCTTAAAAGTTCATATGATTTTGCCTTCTATTCTATGTTTTATTTATATATCGATATTGATATATGCACATATGTGCTTGCTTGTTTAACAAGAAGCAAGTAAATTTCGCCCAATAACCTTTGGAAAGGCACACAAGTTTATCCTGTGGCTTCATGCGCTCCCAGGCACGCTCCAAGGTAAAAAGAATACACAATTTTCCTGCTCTTCCTACATCTCATTCGAAAAGAGTATTTCCATGAGCGGGAATAAGGCTCACGGAAGTGACTCCGGAAGTCATCTCTCTGTAGGGCGCACCCACTCCCAGGTCTAAGGAAAGCCCTTCAGTGGCTGCCTGGGGCTCACAGCTTCTGCCCCAGCCAAGCTCCAGCCACATCAACAAGGCAGTGAGTGATGCTGTCTCGGGGCAGAATTCCAGTTAAGATAACTGAGTGTATCGTTTTGGTTTCAAGTACTATAGCCTCCTGAGATTTATATTTTTAGAGAAATTTCTCATAGCCAGAAAGACGGGAAGCTCTATTTCTGAATCCTTGGGATTTCATGTTTTAATTTGAGGGGGTGAGGGTGGATCTTAAATATAGAAAAGTCTATTTCAATAATGGCTACTTTAAAGCATGTATCAATACTGGCTTTTGCAGAGGGTGGTGATTTATGGATTACAAGATAACGAAAAAGCATGGCAGGGGAGGCACTCAAGAAACGTGGAGCTTTGCTTGTCAGTCTCCCGAAGCTGGAGTCTGGGTGATTGCAGTCAGGACCCCATAAATCTCGTCAGTGTCTTTTGGAAGCCTAAATTCATTTCTCGTTCCCATCTCTCCTCTTCTATCCCTTCTTTATGTATATGCCATAAATATAAAATCTGAGAAAGGGCAGAACCGGACACAGCTCTTCTCTTCTGTCTCTTCCCAGAACTGGGATGGAATTCCATGTTTTGCTGTTGCCTCCCTGACCAGGTTCTGTACGTGATTCTGATGTACTTTCATCCTTAAGTAGTCTCTTAGTAGAACAAAAAAATTTCCCCCCGCATTTTCCTTTAAAAATGGCCAAGAGAAATGGGTTCTGCATTTTCACGTATCCTCTAGAATGTTTTTCAAGGACACAAATCTCAATCCTGCTGGGCCGGTGTGGCACAGTGGTTGAGCATCAACCTATGAACCAGTTTGATTCCCAGTCAGAGAGATGCCCGAGTTTTGGGCTCAATTCCCCAGTGTGGGGCATGCAGAAGACAACTGGTCAATACTCTCTCATCGTTGATATTTTTATCTCTCTTTCTCTCTCCCTTCCTCTCTAAAATAAAATAAATTAAATTAAATTAAAATCTCAATCCTATTTGTCCTTAGTACCATGATATCTATGGAAGGAACCAAAGTGAGGGCAAATTTGAAGCCCTCTGAGAGATAGGTTTGTGGAGACGTAACCTGCTGGTTCCTGCAGTTTCCAGGCCTGTGGAAAAAAACGCTCAGTCTCGCCAAGGAATATTTATGCAGAGGGGAGGTAGGGAGAGATGAGAGGTACAGTTCTGGGAGATCGTGTTCCATGTTAGGAAACACAGGCTCAGCACCAATTGGGTGGCATGCCAGGACAGAAAAGGAATCCGGCCAGTAAGAGAGATCAGGCAGGGAAAGGTCACAGCACCATGAGGATGGTCATATATCAGGAGGAAGGGTGTCTGTCTGGAGACAGGCAACTTGGGTTTGAACCCCAGCTCTGCCAGTGTACTGACTGCAAGTTACTTAGTGGCTCTCGGCTGTAATTTTCTCATATTTGGAACAGTGATAATAGCATTAATTCATTCTGCAAAGGTTTATGAATGTGTAGGTATGTTAGGAAAAACCATCTTTCCTCCTGTTTCTCCTTTTCACTCACATTACTACCAGACTCACAACACTGCCAACACCAGTTGTGTGTGGGGTTTTCCCCACAACAAGCAATTCTGCAACCAGCTGTAGGATCAGCTGGGTGTCCTATAATTTAACTCATTTCTGACACTACCTGGAGATAGCATCAGATTCCACAGCTGAGGGCTCAGCTGCCAAGAAGGCCCTCCCCCTACCCTCTTCAGGTGCCAATCAGAAGTAGCAGGTCCCAGGTCACCCACAACTTCAGCCCAGCTTGGCTACAAACCAGAGGTTCCCAGGACATCCCCCTTATTTGGTAGAACAGTTCATAGAACTCAGGAAAACAATTACTTATGCTACCACTGGATTGCCTTTAATTGCCTATGATAAAGGATATAGATGAGTAGCCGGATGAAGACATGTATGGAATAAAGCTGGAGGGTCCCAAGCACAGAAGTTTGTGTCCCTACGGAGTTGGGGCATCATACTCCCCGTACACAAACATATTCACCAACCTGGATGCTCCTCAAACACTTTACTATTGCGATTCTATGAAGAATTCTTCACAAAAGCATGATCAATTGTTAGCTCCATTTCCAGCTCCTCTCCCCTCTCTGCAGGATAGGGGGTGGGGCTGAAAATCCCAAGCTTCTAATCATGGCTTGGTCTTTCTTATGACTAAGCCCCAAATAGGAGGCTACCAAAAATCACTTATTAGAACTAAAGATGTTCCTAATGCAAGATCACTTAGGAATTTACAAGGTTTCAGGAGCTCTGTGCCAGGAACCAGGGACAGAGATCAAAATGTATTTTTCATATCATCTCATATATGCCAGGCACTCTTCTGGGTGTTAAAGGTAGGGAGGGGCAGCCTAGTCACCAGTCTTGGGGATTTTATGTCCTAGGGAGGAAAGACAAGCAATAGAAAAATCCTCCTACCTAATAAAAGAGAAACATGCAAATTGACCGTACCTCCACTATGCACTCCAGCCAATCAGAACAAGTATGCAAATTAACCCAACAAAGATGGCGGCAGCCACAGAACTGGAGTGAGCAGGAAGGTTGGGTTGCCCCTGTTGATGGAGAAAGCCAAGCCTTTCTCCTGCCTTGGCCAGCCCTGGCATCCGCTCAAGACTACAAAGTTTCAATACAGAAGATAAATAAATCCCAACAAAAATGGTGGCTGCCACAGAGCTGGACCAAGTAGGAAGCTTGGGTTGCCCCCAGAGAGGGAGGAAGCCAAGCTTCCTGCCTGCCCTGGCTGGCCCTGGCCTCTGCTCAAGGCAAAAGTTTCAATTATAGATGATAAATAAATCCCAGATACCTGCTTCCAGCTGGCCCTGGTCTCCACTCAAGGAGGTGCTGGAAAAAAAAAAGAAGAAAAAAAGGAGAGGCTGGGAGGTTGGGTCACCTGGGGGTGTGGCCAGCCTGTAAACAGCCATCAGCCCTCACCCAGGTTGGCCAGGCACTCCAGTGGGCACCCCCACCCTGAAAGGGGTGTGGCCAGCCTGAAAATGGCCCCTCAGCCCCTCACCCAGGCCATCTCACACCCCAAGGAAACCCCACCCTGATCTGGGACACCCTTCAGGGCAAACCAGCGGTCCCCACCCATGTACTAGGCTTCTATCTATATTAATAAAAGGGTGATATGCTAATTAGACTGGGAGACCTTTCAGGAGACCTTCCAGATGTTCTTCTGGACAAAGCCATGTGGTGGGGCCGAGGTAGAGGTTAGAGGCCAAGTGGGGATGGCAGTTGTGGGTGATCAGACTGGTATAGGGCAGGGCTGTTGGGTGTAAACAGACCATCGGGGGGGCCAGTTGGGGGCAAGCAGGCCATCAGTGGGGGTCAGTCGGAGGTGATCAGGACAGCAGGGGGGATGTTGGGGGTGAGCAGGCCAGCAGGAGAAGCAATTATGGGTGAGCACACTGTCCCGGTGGGCAGTTGGAGTGATCAAGCTGGTGAGGAAGGCATTTGGGGGTGAGCAGGCTTGCGGCAGGGGGCCAGTTGGGAGCAAGCAGGCCAGCAGGCACAGTGATTAGAAGGGAGGCGAACGGTTAGGAGCCAGCAGTCCGGATTGCAAAAGGGATGTCTGACTGCCATTTAGGCCCAATCCCTGTAAACTGGCAGTAGGATGTCCTTCGAGAGGTCCCAGATTGGAGAGGGTGTAGGCGGGGCTGAGGATCACCCCCCCCCCCTCCGAATTTCATGCACCAGGCCCACTAGTTTATAGAATAATTTCCATAATAAATTCTATAAAGAAAATAAAACAGAATATGGTATAATAGAAAGTGATTGAGAAGTAGGGGGTGGTAAAACATTAGAAGACAACTGTGCTGATAGATGAATCATGGAAACAAACTAGCCATGTGAAGATGAGAAGGGTGTTGGGCAGAACCTAATTCAGAGGGTATTTCATAAGAACTCAAAGAGATAAAGTGTGGAAAATCTTAGTACAGCACCAGACACAACAAATGTAAGTTACTCAACAAATGTAGGCAACCATTGTGATTCAGAGAGCTTGGAAAAGTTCCCAGAGTCAACTCATAGGGAAAATGAGAGAGCGATTATCAAGAACATTGGGCAGGAAATTGCAGCTGGAGAGTTGACTGTATAGCTTCAACCATGGAGAGCAGATGGAACATGGGAGTGTGGGGGCTGTAAAGGAGACCGAGGGAAACTGGAGAGCTCAAGCCCATCTAGAAGGAGAAGCCAGGGCACACTCCACTTCCTCCATTTATCCTGATCCCCGTGACTTGAGTTTGCCACACTGGCCTACACATGGCATTCCTCTCAGCTTACTCTACCCATTACCTCCTCTCCTACACTTGGGCTGCCTCTGCCCAGCCTATCCTGAAACCTTGGGCAGGAGGTGGACAACAGTCAAAGGCCATCTGTCTAATCTTCCCTGTTTATATACAGATAAAGTAACTGGGGCCCAGGAAGGTGATAAGATTCTAGTAGGAAACACAGTCTTGGCTGAAGACTGTACCTCGCCCCCCCAAGAAGGTTGTCTTCTTCCACCAGGGCTCTCTCTATGTCTGTCTACAGCTCAAGAGGTGGCATACACAGAGCAGTAGGAGAGAGAGGAACACCTGCCCAGCCAACCAATCCTGCGATCCATGGGGACACCAGTGTCACAGTGGGAATATCCCCCACGCCCAGAGAAATAAAGTTCCAGTGCACCTAGGTTTTCAGAACTGTCGGAGGTATTTGGGGGCAGGTTGTGGGGATAAAGAGGGGGGTCTTGGCGTTATCACCATCGGGGGTGCTGATTGAGCAGGCCATGCACACATCAGGGCAGGACATGGGAGCACAGCTCTGGAAAGTAAATCTGACCAAGTGAACAATTCCATCAAAGAGCGGTGATACTACAGCCTCAGAGACACAACTGCAGAGGAGCTGGAGAAAAGTAGTGATACCCATTCCATTTGAAAATTACTATTCCATTCCTTGTCTCAGACAGTTTACAGAAGATACAACTGCGGCCCAAAGAAGTTGACTGAGATAGTGTGACTCCCTTGTGCACTCCTCTCTTAGAAGTCAAAGCCCATGGTATTTGGGGATGGCTTCCATTTGTGAAGAACACAAGGATCATGCGTGAAACGATGAGAGGACAGAGCAACATGCACAATCCCAGGAGGACCTGGTAGTCAGGGCTCCAGACTTTTGAACAACTTCTAATTTCTGGATGACACTGACTCTTTCATCTGTAGGCTTTTGTAAATAGCACTTCATCTATCTGCAGTCCTCTTCCTCTACCTGAAATCCTCTTCCTCTCCCCACCAAGACCCTCACACACTTGTCTAAATCCTATTCACTGTGTCACAACTTAAATATCACCTCCTCCGGGAAGCCTGCTCTGACGCCCATGTGCCGGTGCCCCATCCGTGTGCCTCCTTGTCACGTGAGATCTCTTAGAGCATTCACCAACGACATTGTCCTATAGTGACATGACTGTGTTTCAGTCTTCCCCACTGGACTGATGGCAGAGGCTACGGGCTCAAATAGGAACTCACTAGGTTGTCATTTACAGACTCAGGAACAGGCCCAGAGCCCTCTCAGAGCTCACAGTGTGATGGGGAAGCTCACTGCCCGGGATGTTTATTGTACAGCAGACTCACCCTGGGCTCAAGGCCTCTTATGGCTCGTACTCTCTCTTTCAGGAATGTCTACCCGCCTTCATTGTCAACAACTCCATGCTGGTCAGATGAGATCTGGATAATGCCAACCCATTCGGGGAGCCAGCCAGCTCCTCTCTGCAGACTGGGCACCAATCCATCCGATTTCTCTTCTCCACTGGCATGAGAGGTCCGAAGGCAGCCAGGAAATCGGTCTTGGGAATGTTTGTCCTTTCTAGGCCCTTGGGAATAGATCTAAAAATCTGACCCAGGGAGACAAGCTAAGAACCCATTCCCTATTTATTGGTGAGGACTCCTTACTTTCAGTCAGCTACCTGGGCCCACCTGTCTTTTCTCTCTCGTTCTCCCAGTTCTTTATCACCATTTGTAGGTTGAATTTTGTTTTTGACAGTGACTCGATGTATTGGCTACAGGGAACATCTTTTGGGGTGTCTGCCCAGTTTACACACCTCCTTAGCCATAGCACTTATTGGCATACCTCATACTCTCTCCCCTCACCAGAGTAGACTGAACCAGGACTAGGCACCTGGGAATTGGGACTAAGAGAGTCTAGTTCAGTCTAAGTTGGACTCTTAATTGGAGGTGAGATGACTAAGCAGCAGCAGGATGGCCTTCTCTTACCCACTAAGAAGACTGGGAAACATGGAAGGCTGGTCGTCAGAGAAAGAAAAAGAAACCAGAGACACTAGATTAAGATGTCTGGATTGCTTTTCTCATTCCTGGTTGCAACCTCTTTCTGAGACCACATCATATTCCTTTCTGTAATCACCTCTTCCACATTCAACAGTTATCCACTGAAGACCTACTACGTGCCAAGCAAGAGGATCTAAGAACTTGATCTAAGTGACAGGGGGGGAAAAAATAGACAAAACCCCTGCCCTCATAGAGAGTACAATATAATTAACCAAGTAATGCAAAACTCAATATATAATCACAAACTGGTTTAACTAGTATGAAAAAAAGGATAGGACATTTAAAAATGATTTTAAAATATGTATGTACCAGAAATACATATGACCTAGCCTGGAGAATCATGGAAGGCTTCCCTGAGGGAGTGACATCGGGGTGAATTCGTGAGACAGAGGAGCACCCATGGGATGGTAAAAGGATTCCTAAGCCAAACCAGTGCAGCAGTGACAGGGGTTCAGAACAGAAGTGACCATGGGAATGTAAAATTAGCTGTCAACAGGGAGGATTCTGGGAATTCAAGTGAATCTTATCTAGATCTTAAAAAACAAGATGATAGATGGGTCCATCTGATTTAACTGGCTGGGTGGTACTTGGGCAGTAGGAGTTTTTAAACTCTTCCAGGAATTATAATGTGCAGCTACTGTGGAAAACCACTGACTCCAGGACCACAATGACAGCTAACGGACAGCGAAACCATGGCTTGTAGCACCCCAGTCTTCACAGTCATGTAACTTCTCCAGCATCATCAACTGGCCCATTCCTGTGATCAACTCTTGCACACTCTGTGTCATACTGATTAGGCTCCTGCCAGGTGGCATGCTGGGAATTTAGACCAAAAAATAAATAAAGAGAGTAAATCTGAACCAGCCCAAGGAGTGATCCAGGCTCACTGAATAGGAAAGAAAAGCTCCGATTTCAGGGAAAACAAACAGATATAAGGCCAAGAAAGAGAAGGAAGGAGGACAACTGGATAGGGGTTGGGCATACAGAACTGAGAACAACTCTCCTTAGCCACCTAAACTCAGTCCGAGAATCCCAGGAATTTAGGAGGCAGAAAGCCAAGCAAGGGGCCAAAGAGAGGTACAGTGTCTGTGGCCGCAGCAGTGTTGTGCTGGTAAGTGTTGAACAATCCACAGTCAGGGAGAAGCCCTGGTAATTCCCACTGTGTAAATACTCCCGCTATGGCTAATTTCGAGTTACCTATGTGGCATTGCTGAAAGTGGAGCTGGGAAGAGACGTGCACAGTTGGCACTTGTGAGCTAGTGTGAATCCGCTCTGGCACACCCCTGGCCACAGAAGGTACCCCCCTCCCTTCCCCAAATGAGTTTTGTAGGCTGGGGTCACCCAGGAGCTGTGGGAATGCAGCATTCACATTTACTGGTTGGCATAAGCAATAAATCGCACTTTCTGTTCATTAATATTCTAAATGTGAGCACGGAGAAGATTATTTGTCCTCTAGTTTCCCTGCCTTCCAAGGAGGATCAGTCCCAAAGAGGATGTATTCAGGGAGCAGGAGTAGTTCCTGAAAGGGGTGGGAGAATATCTGGGGAAGGAGGAGACACGAGGTTGCTTGTGTTGAAAAGAAGTTTTGGGAAGACAACAGAGATGCGTACATTTTTCAAAGTTTTGCTATGTGGTATGCAATATCACCATGCAGATTTCCCTAGGAAGTCTTCAGTAAAGTCTGCATTTATCACCAAAACTACTGGAGTTCAATTTGGTTTGAAGGAAGGACCCCGTAAGGTGCTGAGTGGTTTTCAAGGTGGACACAGAGTGAGAGAAGGGGCTGCCCAAAGGGTCATGGTTACCTTCAGGTTAGACGGCAAATAGCAATAATACCACAATAGCATTAACAAGCACCAACTTTGTGCCCGCTCTGCTCAACTCACTTTATGAATATTGATCCATTTAATCTCACAACATCTCTATGTGATAGGAACTATACAGATTAGCAACTGATCTGAACTCAGACAGGCTAGTATATCTTTTTAAATAAACAGCATATATTTCAATATAGACCTTTGCAGTTAGGATGCTTGACCTAAGATTCAGATATTGCCAGGAGAGCTGGAAGCTGGTCGCCCCTTTGGTAAGCTGTGTGAGGTGAGATGAAAGCCTTACCTTAAGGGAGGCTCCAGACGTCCGCCAGGGAGTTGAATATTTTCTTTTGGGGTCTCCTGAAATCATAACAGAAACGCCTCGTCCACCAGCTGCACACAATCCCATTCAGCAGACACTAATAAGCACCCTTTGAGGGCTACAACAATGAGGATGGCAGTCTCTTATGCATCTCACCCAACCCGGGAGAGGAGACAGGAAGTGGAGTGGGAAAGCAAGCATCCCTCAACGGTGTGACAGGGAGAGTGAAATGGGTGCATGAGAGGCACATCAAAGGTGCAGCTGAGCATGTGGCATAGAACTCATGATAAAATTACAATAGGCTGGTAAAGTTAGGTCTCAGCTTTGAGGGATTCCAACAGGCACAGGTAGAGAGTGGGGGCATTTGGTGGTGAGAGAAACACCCAAGCTAAGGTGCTGGGATGGCACAGACCAGGGCAAGGAGTGGGACTGTGGGCATGAGGAGAGAGCACAAGGCAGAAATCAGATGCTAGTCTCAGGGAGCTCAGTCTTCTTCACGTTGTTTTATAATAATAAGCCATGAAATAATGATAATAAAGTTATTGTGAAAATCTGAAAAGTCAACAGGACTATTTTAATTTTGACGAAATAAAGAGCACCTTAAAGTTTAAGTAAACATAATCATACTTCTATCAACCTTGATTCTAATAATTAAAAATCAACTGGTTCATTGAGGTTTAAAATTTTATATATATATAATTGATTTTTTTACAGAGAGGAAGGAAGAGGGATAGAGAGCTAGATACATCGATGAGAGGGAAACATTAACCAGCTGCCTCCTGCACACCCCCTACTAGGGATGTGCCAACCAAGGTACATGCCCTTGACCGGAATCGAACCTGGGACCTTTCAGTCCGCAGACCGATGCTCTATCCACTGAGCCAAACTGGTTTCGGTGAGGTTTAGAATTTTAAAGGAAAAAAATATATAAAAAAATAAAAATAAATAAATAAATAAATAAATAAAATTTTAAAAAAATAAAAATAAAAATAAAATTTTAAAGGCTAAGCATACTCTGCACAGATTTGTGACATGATGCATTTTATAAGTACCTCCATTGCTTTCTCCTGCTTCCTGTCTAGATTTTTTCATCTTTCTTTGCCCATTCCTCCTCACCCCACCCACCCACCCACCCCTAACCTTGAGGTTCCATATCAAGAGTTGTCCCTTCTGTGCCAGGCCTTTGGTGTCTGAGATGACCCTAATCAGAGCTCAGGAGTTAATGGCTAATTATGATCTTCAGTGGGAATATTTGGCTTAGAAACCAAAAGTGCAGGTCATGGGAGAATTTCAGGCCAAATAGAGAGATTGGGGCGGGGTCATCCAATTCTCCTCTATCACAACCAAAAGGAGACTCCTTATTCCACCCACAGGGCTAGCATTGGTTGGGGAGATTTCTTTAGGAAACCATAGGCCAAATTTCATAGAGGAGGAGGTAGAACATGGCTAGAGTGTCCTCTGTGCCCTCTTGTGCCCTGGTCCTTGTTTTCCTTCCTCCCCTGAGGAAATGCAGAGATGTTTTTGGAATGTAACTAGATAACTCAGGCTATCAGGTTACATTTCATCTGGCAATCCAGACAGGCTGCATGAGCCAGGGTAAAGGGAGACCAGTGGTGGGGGAGGGAGGAAAAAGCCACAGGGGAGAGCAGAGGAAAAAAGAAAGGTGATGACAAGAGGAGCTTCTGGAGGCAAAGACCTGGAAACCTGGGCACAGCAGGTTCAGCTTCTGAGCCAATGTACTTCTGAAGGCCAAGGGCACTGCCAACAGGCCTATGGGAATCTCCAGAATTTCCTAACTGCCTTGGCCAGGGGCCACCACAGTTCATATCTCTAGACATTTCACTGTTTACAGAGCTCTTCACAGACAGAATGCCTCATAATTGCCCTGGGACAAGGACAGCTGCCATTACTATCCCCGTTACAGATGAGTAAACTGAGGCTGAGAAGTCCATTGATTCGCTCAAGGTTATACAGTGAATGAGAAGGGAAACTGGAACTTCACTCAAAGTCCACTCATTTTAAAGCCAATCTTCTCCACTATCATGAACAAACAACTACCCAGAATTCTCTCTGATGTCAGTGAGTTGATGTCCTCTCAGAGATCCACTATAACAAGTCTATGTACTAAGCAATGTCATAGGAAATACGGAGAAGGGGGCTGGGGGAAATTGTCCTATCTCCTCTAGTTACTCACAAGCTTGAGCAATTTTGAAATAATGATACAGAACCTTTTGGCCTATGTGCTTTCAAACACATCCATGAACTTCACTCTCTTACAGTCATTCATTCAACAAATGTTTCTTGAGCACCTGCTCTATGCCAGGCCCTACCCTAGGTACTAAAGTTACAAATGAGGACAGGACAATTAAGGCTCTTGCTCTCATGCAGCTCATAGTCTACCAGCAAGAGACAAATAAGAAACCAGGGAAATAAACAAGTGGGTGCTGAAACTAAAACAGACACAAACAGAGCTCTTGGGCAAAAACAAGCTCAGATCACATGAATGTCAAGCTGGGCTTCAAAAAATCAGCCTACAGTCTTGTAAATTAATACTGAGAGTTCTTTACTTACCAGATCACATCAAAACAAGTCCCTTTATTAGGAAAACTGCACCAAAAAAAATCACATGAGAGCCCAGTCAAACGGGGATGGACTCCTGCGAGACCTAAGGAAAGAGGTTACTGCTAATAAACCACAGCTCCATCTTTAATGCTGTAATGGATGCAGAGCCTGAGAAAAGGGCAGATTCTTTCAACGATGGAATGATCCGCGAAGATGACATTATTGTTATGACTTCAGGGTCGAACTGGAGACTCTTGTAAATCAAAATTAAATTACACTTTCAGTATCACAAACAAGGATTTCAGCTTCCAGAGTACCAATATGTGTTTGATCACATGTGGCTTTTAGATTTCAAAAGATAATACCAGCTGAAGCTAGCCCAGCACACACCACAGAAAGAGTTCTCTTTTTTAACTTGATGCATTTGACATCCACTGTGCTTGTTTGGCAATTAACCAACCGCGCACTGTCGGTGAACTCAAATTGTTGTCTTGCATTGTTCCTTATCTCTTCCATTGTTAAACTTCTCATGCAATGATGCCTCATCTACCACTGGCTTACAGGAATCACCTCTCACCCTTGTGCTGTTTTAACCTTGCACTATAATATAGCCTTCATTTAGTCCACAATTTATTGAATGCCTACTATGTGCTGGGCACTGGATTTAGACACTGGGCAGGTAGCCTTCTTGGAGATTTCAGCCTACAGAAATAGGTAGACATTAGTCCTCACTCAAATGAGCCTACAGTTATGCATTACAGATCGAGACAAGTGCAATGAAGGAGAAGAATTAAATTTCAGGAGAATGGATTATAGTCAGGAAACCCAACCTGGACTGGAAGAAAAGAATTTCCTAAGAAAGTAGAACCAGAGGTGAGATTGGGAGCAGAGAAAGAATGTGCAAAGGCCCTGGGGGGGGGGGGGGGGGGAGAAACGTGGATCAATATGTGCCCTGCACAAACGTTTGCACTGTAGGCAACCACTGGGGCCAAAGCAGAGAGAGAAATGGGGAGGAGGGGAGTGAGGCAAGAGACTTAGATGGGTCCTTGCATATACAACTTCGATTTATGTAGTGTACATTTTTATACTCACATCTATATATATATGAAAGCTTAAGTGACGTTTACAACTAAACAGCAAGAGCTGCCCCCTGGTAGTAGTGCGCTCTCATAGCCATCCTCCTGTGGTCACTCCCCTTCCCTCCCCACCACCCCTCCACCCCACCTCCCACCCCGCCAGCAGGCCCCAATCGGCCTGCCCTGATTGGGACTGGGTGAGAGGGCCCCAATCAGCCAGGCCTAGGGATGATTTCAGGCCTCTAGTATACTATATAAAGAGAAAAATGTTTAACAGGTTAAGCGCCCAGTCAGTCACCTGTGACTGACACTATATTTTCTGTCCAGAAGATAAAACAGGCTGGGCGCTTAACGTGTAAAATGAGTTAATGACAAAAGAAACACTTTTTAAACTTCTGTTTTGACAAAATGCTGATAATTGTTGAAGCTCAATGATAGGTACATGGGACTTAATTATTATACTTTCTATTCTATTATGTGCATGTGTGAAAACCATGATGACTGCCTACTATCATTAGTTAATATCTCAAAGCACAATACACACTTAGGATGAGGTTTGTTACCAACAATAGTAGGTGTTGTTCCACATTCCTTATCATAACTCCATGAGGTAGTTAACTATATTTGCCTGCATTTTACAGATGAAAAAAGACAGAGAGGTCCAATACTTGTGTAAGGTCACACAGCATGAATGATGGAGCAAAGACTGTATTCAAGATGGCAGGGAATAAAGCACACTACACCACAATCAAGAGACTTGAGTTTCTTGAAGCCCAGCTTTACCAATCAATATCTACGTGGCCTTGGGCAACCTCAGAGCCTAAGTTTCCTCCTCTGTAAGTGAGGACTGAGATGATATCCAAGGCTCCTTCCAGCTCTGACATCCTATGGATCTACTGAGATATAATCTTCCATCCACCTGCCCTCCACTCTAACCACACACTTTCCCTTCAACGCAGTTTAACTAGCCATTCTGTGCTCTAGCTCAAAGAACAGGCATTATTTTCAAAGGACAACCAGGTATTACCATGGTTGTGTTTCTTTAATTCTTAAACTGAAGAGGCTGTTCTGGGTATTCAAAGACTCGGGTGGAAAAGAAATAGAACCTGCTGAGTGGACAGGGCAATTCGAAGTCACGCTGGTGTGCTTAGCACTGTGTTGTTGTAACCAAGGTCTGGGAGGCTTAGTGCTTCAGCTGTTCCATCAGCTGGGAACTATTCGTGTTTCTCAATTCTCACAGTTACTCTGCCTTAGGCAGAATTATTTTCCACAGACACAGGACAGGTGGCCTGAGGTCCCACATAGCACCCAGGACAGTAGTGATCACCTTTCCAAAAGGGGACATGACTTTTTCTACAACCTGGAGGAGTCTTCCTCTGAAGCCTGCCTCTTCTTACCGTATTTTCCGGCGTATAAGACGACTTTTGAAACGAAAAAAAGCCTGCTCAGATTGGCCAGAGTCAGAGAGGCGGTCTATTAAAAAAAGAACTGGTGTTGCCTCGGAAGTGGGGGGTAGTCTTATACAGTGAATATAGGCCTAAACCTATGTTTTAACTGTAAAATTAGGGGGTCGTCTTATACGCCGGAAAATACGGTAATTCATCTCAAGTCTGCTTTGATCATCCCATTAATAAACTACACCCAGCTCTGGCCATGGGGGTCCTAAATCTCAGTTTTGCCACTTATTAACAACAGTGCCTTGGTTAAGCCAACTAATACCTCTAAGCCTCAGCCTCCTCGCCTGGAAAATTGATAATATAGTGCCTTACAGGGTCATTGAAAATATTAAATAAGAGATTTTTTTAATATATTTTATTGATTTTTTTTTTTTACAGAGAGGAAGAGGGATAGAGAGTTAGAAACATCGATGAGAGAGAATCATCGATCAGCTGCCTCTTGCACACCCCCTCTGGGGATGTGCCTGCAACCAAGGTACATGCCTTTGACCGGAATTGAACCTGGGACCTTTCAGTCCACAGGCCGACGCTCTATCCACTGAGCCAAACCAGTTTCGGCTAAATAAGAGATTATTATATGGGAACATGTCTAGCATATGGTTTGCATTCTTTAAGCATTCAATAAAGATTTCTTTAATCTGTAAGCTGGGAGGGGAAAGTCAAAGATTTTATGTCACTCAGAAAATGATTTTGGCATTTCTGCAACCCTCAAAAGTAACTAGAAATGTAATTCCACTTATTCATGCAAGTCTTTGTTGAGTGCCTACTATATAGCAGGCATTGTTCTAGGCTAGGGGTGTCGAACTCAATCAGAGAAGGGGCCAAAATCTAAAATCCAGCCTAAATCGCGGGCCGAATGGTTTACTGAACAGTCATAAACTGACAATGTCATAAACTGACAGCAGAGTGCAGTGATGACAGCGCGGTGCGGGCCACATTGCAAGGCCTGGCGGGCTGGATTTGGCCCGCGGGCCTTGTGTTTGACACATGTGTTGAGGAGAAAGACATGAATAATACACATAGGAACGTGCTCCCATGGAACTGATTTAGTGTAAGCCATTTGAACTTTTCAAAAGTTTAAAGTCTCTGAGCCTGACCTCAGTGGAGGGCAGCTACACACTCTTGCAATACTTTAATTGGTGGCCCTATCTGAGACCCCTTTCCAGCGCTACAATTATATAGCCTTGATTCAGTGTGACATTTCTAATGTCCTCAGGTGTCCTTTCTTGCCTGAGTGGACAGGCAGCATAGTGTAACACAGCTTCTCTCTGCTCAAATATGTTCCTCAAGACATAACTCAATGATCAATGAGAAAAGAGTTCCTTGTCCACACAAGTTCAAGGAACAATGGATTGATTCAGGTTCAATAGAGTAATTTGCTGCAGGCCTTCTTAGTCTTTTCTAAACTCAGGTACTTGTGAATTTCTGGAATGATTACAGTGTGAAGCCTTCGACCAAAGTCCTGCTTTGTCCACGGAACACTTCTTTGTTAGGGGTGTATGGTAAATCTGGCCTTTTGATGCACACATTTTCAGAAATGCTGGATCCTTGGAAAGAAGTCAGGAGCCCCCAGTTCCGTACCCAGTGTACCACTGCCTCCCTCTATGATCTCAAGCACATCAAGTTACCTCCTTAGGTATTGGTTTCCTCATCTAGAAACTGTATTTGTGGTGTTAATAAGGGGTGGGAGAGTGATGAATGAAGAGTAGGCAGAAAGCTGGACCACATCACCTCAAAGCTCTCTTTCAGGAGAATCAGTTTCTCATTTGGAAGGTTGCCTCCTTGGGGGGCAATCAGGCTTATGTGTTCCAGCAGCCCCTCAACACTCCACACCCCGAGCTTGGAATAGGATGAGTTCTTCGTCTGTCCCAAGGCTCACTCCCACGTATTCCCTTCAATCCCATAAACAGCCTCTATATTCTATGGCCCACCGGTTCTTCAAAGAATTGCTCCATAGCTAGTCAGTTGGGGCCTTAAAAATGCTCCAGAACAAGCAAGAGTCAGCCCAATACCTTCCAAGTCTCGGATGGATATATATCATCCCTCAAAAAACAGAGAGAGGGGAGACTGAAGAAAATGTAACACATTAGCAGTGGTTTTTTTCTGTGTCATGGACAATGGGTGACTACCATTTTCTTATTTAAACTTTCCTATATTTTCCAATCATCCGTCAATGACCATGGATTATTTTTATATAGAATAACAAAACTAACTCCTCCCCCTTTTTTAAAGGGTCCTGTAGTGCGGGTCTGGGCGTGAAAGAAGCCTTCCAGCAGGAGTGTTCACGTTGCCCTAGCGAAAAGTCCTCTGCGTTCCTGTCTCCCATTACCTTGGCATGTCTCCCTGATTCCTAATCTTCAACACCAACTCCTAAGCAGAGTTTTTAATAGCTCCCCAACTGAGTTCCTGGCATTTCCATGTGACCAATCGCTATCAGCTTGGCAGGTCCCAAGGCCTCCGACTGGCCACATGTATTTGTGCAGGCTGTCCACTGCACAGCTCCAGGGGTTACAGCGAGCACAGATGACACTATGAAGGATACCTCCTGAGTCGTGCAGCGCACAATCCACACGGCCACACGTGGCAGCCCCGCCTGATGCCCGGAGCCATCGGCACAGCCTCCTAAACATTCTGTGGGTGAAGTGCTGCTCAGAAGATGGCAGAGGTGGGCTTGGGAAGCAGCACACCTAATGCACTGCAGTGTGGGCTCTGAAATCAAACTGCCCGCTTTATACACTGCTTCTTCCACTTAGCAGTTGAGTGACTTCAGACAAATTATTTCACTTGTTACTACAGCTTCCATTCCTATAAAACAAGTTAACACTAGTACCTACTCCCCAGTGTTGTTCTGAGGATTAAATGAAGTTAAAATAGAGAACGTTTAATCCATTTCCTGTCCCAGGGTAAGTGCTCAATAAATGCTAATTATTTTAACTGTGATTTCCTCTGAAGTTAACCCAGAAATCTGGAGACAGGGTCTTCAATGAGAATTAAATTTTGCTTCTTATTTAGCTTTATCTGGGTGGGGTGAGGGGGAGGCCGAGGGTGGGGATGAGTTCAATGGGGGCCAGAGTGGATCATGGGTGTTCATCAAGGTGGCACAGGGTTCAGAGGGTCAGAGTGTCCAGTGAGTCGGGGTTGGTTAGGATTGCTGCCTAAGAATAGACACCGACAGCTAAGGCAAGAGACAGGAAGGAGCTGAGGGCTGTGAAGCCCAGAGTTAGGATCAGGTAGGAGCTCTGAATCATTGCTGGAACACCCTCGGGACACTCTCATCTTGTGGACACTGGGTCTGAATCTGGGTTAATGACTTTTCTTTCTAAGGAATTAGGGCCAGCTCCAGCTGTGAGTTTTGAAAGCATGTAACAGTGGCTTGAACAAGATGTATATTTTGTCGAAGAGCAGAAGTAGAAATCCCAAGGCTGACATGTGGCTCTGCTCCTTCCAGCTCATGCCTGCACCTCTGTAGGGTCTGGCTTCGTCCCCATGGTTCAGTTGGCATCCACAGCTAGGCAGCAGGATGGAAGAGAGGTGAAGAAAGGAAGTGGGGGTGGGGCACTAATGATGCAACAAATTACCACAAACTTAATGATTTAACACAGCACTAGTTTATTATCTATAATTCTGGTGGTCGGAGTGTAAAACGTGTCTCACTGAGCTAAACCAAGGAGCCAGCAGGACTGGGTTCCCTTCTGCAGGCTCTAGAAGAGAATCCATGTCTTGCCTTTCCCAGCTTCCACAGGCCACCTGTGTTCTTTAGATCACAACTTCCTCCCCTGTTCGAAGCCAGCACTGGCCAGGTGAGTCTTTCTCCCAATGCCATCTCTCTGGTTCTGATTCTTCTGCCACCTTCTTCCCCATCTAGTGATTCATGTGATTACATTAGACCTATCTGGATCATTCAGACTAATCTCCTTATTTTAAGGCCATCTGATTGGCATCTTTAATTTAATCTGTAACCTCAATGCCCCTTGCCATGTAACATAACAAATTCATAGGTTCTGGGGATTAGGACATGGGCATCTTTGGGGGGCATTATTCTGTCTATCACAGGCAACCATGGCAAAAGTTCTATCACTATAGAAGAAAGGCACATGCCACACTCCCCAGCAAGGTTATGATCTCAGAAAGTGGGTGTCCCGGCCCACCGCACCCCCCAGTGCCACCATAACGATGTGCCCATGGTGGAGGAGGTAAGCCTTCTTGTCTGCCCAGCGTCTCTGAAGGATGCTCCTCCCCTATGTGTAGTCCAGTTGGTTCTGGTGGGGCAGGCCCATCCTCTCGGCTGCTGGTGGTGCCAATGTGAATTCTCCTACACACTGCAATTGCTTCAGGAAATGGGCATGTCACCCAAGCCAGGTCTATTGTGTCATTCCTGGGCTAGAATTTTGGAAATAATGATCTCCTTTCAAAATGTCCTGCCAGTAGCATGCCCAGGTCGTGAAAACAGTGGTGTGCGTCTGTCCCCAGACTTAAACATCCACCAGCACTCTTTCCATTTTCCCGGGTGGATGGAACCTTCTCTGCTGCGCAGGGCTGGAGAGCCTGTAAGACCTATGTGGATTGCAAGGTCTTTTTGAAGAAAGCAGCACCCTCTTTGGTCATTCATTAAATGAGAAATTCACCCTTGTAATCTTGGGATTTCGAATAAAATCAAATGTGAAATCATAGTAACTATGGCAAGTTACAGAGCGCCTCCCATGTACCAGACACTTTACATCATTATCTCCTCTAAACCTAACTACAACTTATCATCCCCAATTTACAATACAGACCCACAGAGGGTGAGTTAATTGCCAGGGACTTTCTTACAATAAGAAAGCATGTGCTCAGCCGAAACCGGTTTGGCTCAGTGGATAGAGCGTCAGCCTGTGGACTGGAGGTCCCAGGTTCTATTCCAGTCAAGGGCATGTACCTTGGTTGTGGGCACATCCCCAGTAGGGGGTGTGCAAGAGGCAGCTGATCGATGATTCTCTCTTTATCTCTCTATCCCTCTATCTTCTTCTCTGTAAAAAATCAATAAAATATATTTTTTTTTAAAGAAAGAAAGCATGTGCTCAGAAAGAACTCAATCCCACTGAACTAATTAATACATAAGTTTGACCTAACAGTTAACTCAAAATGAGTGACTTGTCAACATATGACAAGAGTACCCATCTGTGCTCCCGATGGGACAGCTCAACCTCTATTTTCTATGTGACTCTGTTATGAGAAAAGTCCCATAGTGACACAGAGTTGGAAGACCACTGGGATTGTAGAGGGTCCAGATCTTGGAGACAAAGGGTGTGGGATTAAATTCTGGCTCTGCTGCTAACTAGCTATGTACCTTTGGATAAGTCAAGTAACCAAGCTGAGCTTCAGTTTAATGAAAATTGGAGCTACAAATACCCATTTCTATGGAGTGTCGTAAGAATTTTGGAGAATCTTGTTGAAGCACCTAGCAATGAGTTTATAGTCAATGCTCAATGGATGGTATTGATAGTATTTAGGAACTATAATTAGTTTATCTGAGACAGAAAAATAGTCTCTATGAGTGGGAGGATGGTAAGAGCAGAAAACCTCTTGAAAGAGACCTGGGTGAGGGGTTGTTAGAGGACTGTATGAGCAGAGGTCACCAGACAGCAAGGTTAGAGGTACTGGGAGGTTATAGCATGAACCAGGGGCTGAGGAAAGAGTACTGAGAGCCACAAAGACAAATGGTTCCATTACCAATGGTGCCAAGGACCCCATGGCCTAGAACCCAAGGGCTGGCTGGAGTAAGAACTGTCTCTAAGACCTTTCTCCCAGAGGGAACATTTGCCCGGATGCTGACCTAACACCAAGACCCTTGGGTTGACTTCCTATGCAAAGGGCTGAGGCTCTTAAGCAAGTTCACCTGCTCTGCTCTTCCATCACTAGATAAGCAACCTCTCTGCCTCCCACCTTCGGCCTCCCTCATCTCTCTCCAGGAGGCCGAATAGAAACACTCTCTAGAGTTACCTCTGCTTGCAAAACCATGGGAAGGAGGCTCTTAAAAGCAAAAACTTGGCCTCATAAATCATGTCATAAATCCATAATCAGTTCTCCACATTCTTTATGTTTTTATTGATGCATCGAATATTGTTCCACCCTTGACTTTGAACCCACATCTTCTGGGTCCAAATTACTAAGAAGTGGCTGTTCACAGGAGATTTTATTACTTTTTTGTCAACAGGGCGGTTGCTTCTTTTTTATTTACCTCCAATAAAAATATATTCCCTGTTGCACCCAGATAAACTGTAATATTAGATATATTTTTACTTTTCTGCAGAAGTGTGATATTGTCTAAACTAAATCTCCCAAAGGTCAGTTTGCCTTAAGCAATTCAGAATGGTGTCTATTGCGTGGGAAGCTACATCAATTTCCTTCCCTTAGAATGAATGTACTCAGGACAAGTGCCATCTGAAGTCCAGCACACCCCCTTGCAAATCTATAATAATAAAAGCATAATATGCTAATTAGACTGGACAGCTGAATGACCTTCCAGATGTTCTTCTTTTTTTTTCTGCCAGAACAATTTCTAGATTTAAATTGTGCTTTAAATTCTTTGGTTTACAATATTCAGTATAAAATTCCTTCTACTATTCTATTTAGTTCTAAATAAGAGCGTACCCAATCTTGGTGTCCGGTGGTTGCTCCGCCTGAAGTGGCACATTTCCTTCAGTATTTTGTTAGAGTAACCTTCACAGCACATCCAGAATGCCTTCTGAAGCCATGACAAGCAGGACAAGGTCCATGGTGTTTTCTCTCTCACTCCTGTGACGTAGACCCATGAACAGAGTGCTGTTGGTACTGCAGTCTCTCTTGAGCTGTTGAGCAGAACCTGGCACTTTCCCTCTGCCAGCTCACTTAGCCCATTTTGAGTGATGAAGCCACACTTCCATTGCTTGACAAAATCAGGCTCTATATTCTTCTTTTCTGTATGTGTGTACTAATTTTGTAAATATTGCAAAAAAAATTCATGCCATTTAATGTCACAGTATTAGATGAACAGATGGTCTTCCGGACGACCTTCTGAATGACCTTCCGGACGAAGCTGCAGCTGCGAGGGCCTAGCCCTTTGCACGAATTTCGTGCTTTGGGCCTCTATCATAAATATGCATAAACCACAAAAAGGGATGGGAGCCAACTCTTGATTAACCAGCCTTCAATCAACCAGAACTCTCAGTTAACCAAACCTGTGTACTTGGCTTCAAAGAAAAAGACTAAGAACATGGAAGAAAGAAGCTGATACTGGGAGGTTAGCTTTAAAAACAAATGTTCACACAAAACTCTGGGGAGGGAGGGTATATATGGGGGGGGCAATGTTAAAATATGTACACAGATAATAATTTAATAAAAATAAAAAATAAACATCCTTATAACCATTTAAAATAATAATAATAATAATAATAATAATAATAATAAAAACAAATGTTCCAGTGGCTGTTATATCGAGCCAATATAACAGTAGGAGCCTACAGGGTGCCAGTCACTGTGCTGAGTAGCTTATATATATTATCTAATTTAATCCTTCAATAACTCTTGAAGGAAGGAAGTACTGTTATTATCCCCATTATAAAGATCAAAAACTGAGGCTTAAAGTAGTTAAATAACTTGCCCAGGCTTAAAGTAGTTAAATAACTTGCCCAGTGTTGAACCCAACACTCTAACTCTAGAATATACAGGCTTGGCTTATACCACCTTATGGTAGGAATCAATAAATTCAGGTCCAATGACTCCATATTTTACAGAGGCATCTAGAACTATAGTTGAGAAAATAAATTCCCAAGAAAAGAAAGGGGTTGGCCTGTGGGCTCCCAACCAGCAACTGGCAGAGCCAGAATTTGAGACAAGTTCACCTGCAGGACAGCACCCAGAGGTTGCACATTCAGAAAGATGACAGCCAAGTTCTTCAGTTCCCAGAACAAACCTCTCTATTCTTCCTGGAGCTCATTAAAGCAAGACAGTGAGACCTTGGCTTTGGGACAAATTTCCAAGAAGAAAATTTGGAGGGGGGTAAGTTAGTCACTTGATTAACTTTTTAATTTATCAGTCAAGTAGCAGGACCTAATTGAAGTTTCCTTTGGAAGTTAGAGTCCATAACCAACATAATAGCTAGCATTCAATAAGCACACATAAGGTGCCAAGTTCTATCCCAAGTAATTTACATGTTTTAACTTAGTTAATCCTCATACAACTTGATGACATGGGACTGACAATATTATTCCCATTTCACAGGTGATAAAATTGAGGCACAGAGAGATTAAGCACTCTGCTGAATTTACTAAATATTTGTACAATAGTGCTTCCACATATATTTTCTCATTTGATGTCAGAACGAGCTTATAACTCAGGCAAATTTTATTATTTTTATCACCTCTATTTTAGATATGGAGAACCAAGAGGGGTGTGTGTGTATATGTGTTTGTGTGTGTGTGTGTGTGTGTGTGTGTGTGTGTGTTTAATCGACTTCAGAGAGGAAGGAAGAGGAAGAGAGAGAGAGAAACATCAATGATGAGAGTGAATCATTAATCAGCTGCCTCCTGCATGCCCCACATTAGGGACTGAGCCCAAAACCCAGGCCTGTGCCCTGACCCAGAGTTGAACTGTGACCTCCTGATTCATAGGCCGACTCTCAACCACTGAGCCACACCAGCCAGGCTGGAGAACCAAAATTTTGCCTGGACCCTGCCCCTATTAAGCTTGAACTATGAGCAGGCTCCTGACCACTCGTGGCCCCAAATTGGGGGCCTACAAAATGGTTTGGCGTGAAACTGGATTCTCTCTAAGAAACCCCCAGCTGGAACATCCAAGATAAAGAGAGGTGGCCTTGTTCTCTGGAATGTCCTTCTCTACAGCCAACAACCCTGAGATCTTTTGGCCTAAGTGTAGGGAGCTTGGCATCTCCTTAGCGGTTCTGAATAATCATGCAGCTTAATTACCCATGTGCCCAAGGGCAGAGGAGGGAGGGTGCATTTTTACACAGATCTAATCAACGACTGCTGAATTCAGGATGGAGCCTCTCTGGTGGTGCAATAGCTCTTTCCATGAGCACCAGATGGATGGTCTGCGTGGGGCCAGCTTCCCTTGAGATTCTTGTTGAGGGAGTTCAGCCATGAAAAGTCCTGGAAACATCAAGGAAAAAGCCACGCGTTTCTCCATGTATTCCCCTTTAGTACAAAAGGGAGAGGTGGGGCTGCTACCAGGCCACTTCTCTCAAGGTTTATAGCAACAATCACACATGCACGGCAAGATCAGAGGCTGGAGCCCTCAAGTTTTTCTGAATATCTTTGTGATGTTTAAAATTATTTTGTAAAGCATTCAACTCTGCTTACATTTAAAAAGGCTTACAGCAAGGCTTTCAGCAAGGCTTTCTGCTTACAGCAAGGCTTTCACTGACTCAAACGTTTCATGGAACTGGGCACTTTTCAGAAGCGATCAAACAATTAAAATGTATTCAAGCCCTAACCGGTTTGGCTCAGTGGATAGAGCATCGGCATTGGATTCTCAAGGCATGTACCTTGGTTGTGGGCACATCCTCAGTAGGAGGTGTGCAGGAGGCAGCTGATCGATGTTTCTCTCTCATTGATGTTTCTGGTTCTCTATCCCTCTCCCTTCCTCTCTGTAAAAAAAATCAATAACATATATATTCAGTTTAGAAAACTGACTTTCTACCTATTACAAAAGTGAAAAATTTTTCTACCCAATACTAAATCTCCCTAGTCTAGAGCACTCCCCACTAAGAATGCTGGGTAAGGCAGAGCCCACCACCACTACAGAAGTCTAAAAGACCGGATACCCACTTTCCCACCTTCCTTTGCAACAACTCACAGCCAATTAGAGGGTCCCCTAGGCTTTCCATCAGAAGCTGGTGATACAAGAAAGGAGGCCAATGGAAAGGCATTCTGGTGAGGCCACAGCAGTAGCGGTAATGTCTGATACCCAGGGACATGATGGCGGCAGTGTCCTCTGGTCAGGAGAAACATCAGCAGTGTCCTCACTAGTCTGCTTTTAGACACGATTCTGCCCTCCATCCTGCCAGCCACCTTGCCTCCTTGTTCCAGCTCACTTTCTAAGCCTGGGTCTTCCTGGTGATTCTGTGAATTTCCCAAAAGCCTTTCCTTAAAGTACTTTTCTTCTTTAATCAGCCAAAGTTGGTTTCCATTGTTTGTAATAAGAAAGTCTGGTAGATAAACTAGTTACTTACAAGAATTGGGCAAGTTGCTTCATCTCCCTGACTCTTAGCTTCCCTGTGTGTAAAATGGGGGTCATACTCCCAGGTTTTTAATTTATTTACTCAGTAAATGTGTAATCATTGAACATCTATTATACTAGCTGTTAGGCACTGTCTAAACTCTCCTGGGAAAGACAGATACTAAGAAATTATCATAGAAATAACATTATAATTGTGTAAGATTCTATGAAAAATTCATAGCAACATTATTTATAATAGCAAAAAAAACACACAAGGCAAATGTCTATCAACTGATGGAGAAAATGTGGTATAGTCCTACAATAGAATATTATCCTATCTAATAAAAGAGTAATATGCAAATTAACCATCACTCTGCTACACTCACAAGCCATGCCCACCAGCCACGCCCACCAGCCAATCAGAGAAAGTATGCAAATAAATCCAACCAAGATGGCTACCAGGAGGGAGACTTGGGTTTCCCCAGCAACAGAGGAAGCCAAGCTTTCCACACACCCTGGCGGGCCCAGGCCTCCTCTCAAGGCTACAAAGTTTCAATCATAGAAGGTAAACAAATCTAAACAGAAATGGTGGCAGCCAATGAGTAAGCAGGAGGCTTGGCTCCGCTCCAGGATACAAAGTTTCAATTGTAGAAGGTAAATAAATTCCAGATACCAAGACCTTCGCTTGGGTTGCCAGGGGGGCATGGCTGGCCTGCAAACCACCACAGGCCCCTTGCCCAGGCCACCCCACACCCGAAGGGAATCCCAACCTGATCTGGGAAACCCTTCCGGGCAAACCAGCTGGCCTCCACCCATGCACCAGGCTTCTATCCTATCTAATAAAAGAGTAATATGCAGATTGACCATCACTCCAACAGACAATATAGCTGCCCCCATGGACACAAGATGGCCACCACAAGATGGCCATCAGGGGAGGGCAGTTGGGAGGGACCAGGCTTGCAAGGGAGGGCAGCTAGAAACAATCAACCCTGCAGGGGAGGGCAGTTAGGGGTGACCAGGCCGGCAGAGGAGGGAAGTCGGGGCAAACAGGCTGGCAGAGGAGCAGTTAGACATCAATCAGGCTGCCATGGGCGTGATTAGGGTGATCAGGCTGGCAGGCAGACAAGCAGTTGGGAGCCAGCAGTCCTGGATTGTGAGAGGGATGTCCAACTGCCATTTAGGCCCGAGCAGTCAGACATCCCTCGAGGGGTCCCAGATTGGAGAGGGTGCAAGCTGGGTTGAGGGACACACACACACACACACACACACACACACACACCCCTGTGCACAAATTTCGTGCACTGGGCCTCTAGTTGAACCATAAAAAGGACTGAAATACTGTTACATGCTTCAATATGGTGAACCTTGAAAAAATTATACTAGGCAAAAGAAGGCAGGCACAAAAGGCCATCTATTATATTATTCCATTTATATGTAATGTCCAGAAGAGACAAATGTGTAGAGACAGAAAGTAGGCTTGTGGCTTCCAAGGGTTGGGAGGAAGGGAGAATTGGGAGTGACTCGTTAAAGGTTACAGCGTTTCTTAACTGTGATGAAAATGCTCTGGGATTAGATAATAATGATGGCTGTATAAATCTGTGAATAAAGTAAGAACCACTGAATTGTACCCTGGAAAAGGGTCCATTTATGGTATATGGCGTACATTTCTAAAAAGGGCTCTCATTCTTATTCTGTTAGTCATCACCGCTTCCCTTGGTGCTGGGCCTTCTTTCTCTCCTAATGCTGATAGTTCTGCTCAATGCTGCTAAGAAAGATAGCTCTGGTACCCTGAGGTGCACATGCTCCGGCTCAGCAGCCCCCTCAGGAAGACCTTCCCTCTCTCACGGTCTCCCCAGATGAATTTCAGAGAAGGCCACACGCCTATCTATGGATTAATCGCTGGGCCAAGGAGGGACTCTGATTGGCTCAGCCTAGTTACCTGCAACCCCTGTGGGGAAGGAGGCTGGAACTGCGACTAACAACCCACCGGAACCACACAGAAAGGAAGCAATTTCCCCCCAAAGGAGGGGCTGTTATAAAAAGGGGTGAAGGGGTGAGACGGTATGCTTGACAACCCACACCTACCCTGCCTCCCTGTGATCCCTACAGGAACCAGCTGTCCGGGGGTGCCAGAAACCCTCCCTAAAGAACATCCAAGATAAGACCTAAAGAGTAAGTGGAGCCCGGCCAGTGCTGCTCAGTGGTCGAGCATCAACCCAGGAGCCAGGTCACAGTCCGACTGATTCCCCATCAGATCACATGCCCCGTTACAGGCTCCGTCCCCAGTGTGGGGCGTGCAGGAGGCAGCCCGTCGGTGATTCCTTCTCATGATGTATGCTTCTCTCTATATATCCCTCTCCCTTCCTCTCTCTGAAATCAACAAAAACACATATTTTTTTAAAAAGAGTAAGTGTAAACTAGTGAACTAAAACCCAGTCCCTGAGGAAGAATGCTACAGGCGGAGGGAATAGCTCACAAGGGATAATATATGTTAAAATGCATCAACTCTAAACCGCTAGGTAATTGAGTTACTCTTCTAGGGCCCGGGAATTCTGACACACACACACACACACACACACACACACACACACACACACACCCCACACACACACACACCCCACACACACACACACACACACACACACACCCCTCAGATTAGGTCCCCTGTGCCCTCCCTGGAGAGCTGGGACTAGAACCCCGCCCTCAGCTCGCCCGCGGGAGCGCCCCCTGCGGGCCATCACTGCGGAGCACCTCACCCGGTTCCTGAAGACTCTCCAGCTGCTTCTGTCACGAGCAAAATAGCTACAGTCTTGCACCCAAAATGATCTTCAGGCCAACGGGGTCCCATAAGAATTCAATGCAGCTGGGACATACCTACTTCCTGGTCATGACGTCCAGCCGTGGTGACGTCACAGCCACCTGCCGTCCCACCTGACATCCCAGAGCAACGCATTACTCACGTGTTCGTGGTGGTGATGCTGGTGTGAACTATCCTACACACGAGCATAGGCAGCACATCAGGATGATAAACGATTCTATCTACTTATAAAAAAAAACTGATGCAAAACGGTATGCCTACCGCTGGCAGCAGCCTCGTCCTTCTTGTGTTTACTGTGTCTCTCTTTTTTTTTTTTTTTTTTTAATATATTTTATTGATTTCTTACAGAGAGGAAGAGAGAGGGATAGAGAGTTAGAAACATCCATAAGAGAGAATCATTGATCAGCTGCCTCCTGCACACCCCGCCCCTGGGGATATGCCTGCAACCAAGGCACATATCCCCGACCGGAATCGGACCCGGGACCTTTCAGTCCGCAGGCCAATGCTCTATCCACTGAGCCAAACTGGTTTCGGCTGTTTACTGCGTCTTTTAAATGCACTGTTTTGTGCTGGACTTAAGCTCGTGCTGTTCTAGAAGTTTCGTGTATCCTAAGCGGACCGTGTGCATCAAGTTCAATAGTGCCCAGGGAGGTCCTAGGCCTTCACGTTCTCTCATCCCTCGCTCACTGACTCACCCACAGCAACTTCTGGTCCCGTAAGTGCACTCTATAGGAGTACTATGTTTTATCGTTTATACCATGCTTTTACTGTACCTTCTCTAAGTCTAGATATGTGTAGGTTCCCAAATACTTACCCTTGTATTACAATTGCCTACAGTATCCAGTACAGTACCGTGCTGTACAGGCTGTAGTCTAGGGACAATAGGCTATACCCACGGTCAGCAAACTGCGGCTCGCGAGCCACATGCGGCTCTTTGGCCCCTTGAGTGTGGCTCTTCCACAAAATACCACCGTCTGGGCGAGTCTATTTTGAAGAAGTGGCGTTAGAAGAAGTTTAAGTTTAAAAAATTTGGCTCTCAAAAGAAATTTCGATCATTGTACTGTTTGATATTTGGCTCCGTTGACTAATGAGTTTGCCGACCACTGCTACTTTATGGCCCGGGTGCATGGTAGGCTACACCATCTAGGTTTGTGTAGGTTCACTATGAAGTTCATACAATAACATCACCTAACGATGAATTTCTCGGAAGGTATCCCCATCGTTAAGCAGCGCATGACTATCCTAGCTTAGGCCTGGTGTTCCACCCATCTCCCAAAGGAAGAAGCTCCCCATAAAGTGGCAAGCAGCTATGTCACAGTCCTCGTTTTCATCGAGGTCTGACTGTGCTCAGAGACGATAACATCAGCCCAAGCACATCGCGTGCATTTTGGAGCACCTTGCAAAGCAGGTTTGTTTTATTTTCATTTGAAAAGGGGAGAGGAGGAGTTTGCAAGACTGGACTGATACAGATGCCTAGTTTTTACAGGACTGAAGGAGAGCATAAAAGTCATCTACCCACTCATCTCAAAGATGAGGAAATCAAGGAATTCTGGAAGACGTTAGTGCCTCGGTCAAAGCCACACAGATGCTCCTGTCCCCTAAGCTGTCTGTGTTTGGCTCAGTCAGGACCCAATTGGCTGCAAAGGAGAGAAGCCAGTGAAAAACCCACAGGCGGGGCTGGATCGGCTAAAAACTTGGAGAGGAATAAATAAATGTTCGGTGAGTGCATATCCTAAAGGATTATAACTTGATGACAGAATTCTACTGCATACCTGTAGAAATCAACGTTCTCATATATGACATAGAAATAATGTATCTTGCCATAATAATGCTAGAAGGAAAGTATATTTGCCTAAGTTTCTTGGATTAAAAAAAAGACTTTTAAAATAGCCCCTTTCTCTAATTTTGTATTATTCCTGACGTGACTTCTCCCTGGAAGGCTGCATATGAATCAAACATTTATTTGAAATTTATTTAAATATTACAGGAACCCTTGCTTTTTCAAGAAACACCACTGCCTATCCTTGGGGAAAATTAAGGCTGCTTCAGTAGAATAAATAAAACGATCATTTTATGCTTCAATAAAATGAAATCAGCTCCTAATTTGTTTCCCACAGGGGCCCAATGGGTTATAAAATTCTGCTCAAATAGTTTAACTTACGAAGTTTAAAGAAGGGATTGGTTACAGAGGTGTGGACAGAGTTAAGGGATCTTGCAAGAGGTGAGGGCAGCAGGAAGCGGTTGCTGCCTCTGTGTCTTAGGGGAAAGAGGAGGAAAGTGATTTTGCAGAATCCAATGAGAGCTGAAATCAGGCCATGGGAGCGGCTGGCAGGAACCAGAATCGTGGTAGGGCTAAGCCTCGAGTGCTAAAACAAGGGGAAAGAGGGGAAGAAATACTCGGACTTGTCTCCTCTCACGGTTTAATCTTTTGCAGGTAACTTTCACTGACCAAACCCAACAGGAAACCAGAGGACAAGGAGGCTGGGGGAGGTTGCGGGAAGGGGGGCGGGGGGCTCTGCCTACTTGGAGAATACTGAGAGGAACCTGCAGGATCCACCACTTCCGCGTCCACTCGACATCTACTGTGTCCCTCATTCAGATGAAGAGACTCCTATCCCCAACGTCACTGAGACACGAAGTCCCATTAACTGCCATGTCATGGTAAGGAGATGGCCATACAGTCGCACTCTCACAACCTAGACTGTAACATACCCCCACACCAGGTAGCAGAGAGGCAAGCAGAGAAATAAAAGTATAATCAATTAGAGAAGACGTGCTACCATCCACACCTCAGCTGCCGGTCATGCAGCAAAAATCAAAAGTCCTTCTTCACCACCATTCCACCTTCTCCCTACCCTCAGCACCTCAAAGGCCTGGAATTTTGTTGTCTGATAGGATAAAGTCAACCTTGGGATCAGAGCTCTTAGTGACCCTGTATGTGCTAAGTTGTCACACTTTTCCACTAACCATTATTATTGTATATGAGAGTAGTAAGATGGGACCCAGTGAGTCTTCTAGGCTCTGGATATGGTTCTTCTTGCCTTCACTGGGTAGCAGTAACCTAATTTCTCCTATTAATGAGGATCAGTTGCTCTATTTAATACAGTAACCTTCTGTCTGCTTGTTGTTTCAGTGACACGAATGGTCTAAATCACATGTGTCAAACACAAGGCCCGCGGGCCAAATCCAGCCCGCCAGGCCTTGCAATGTGGCCCGCACCTCGCTGTCATCACTGCACTCCGCTGTCAGTTTATGACATTGTCAGTTTATGACTGTTCAGTAAACCATTCGGCCCGCAATTTAGGCTGGATTTTAGATTTTGGCCCCTTCTCTGATTGAGTTCGACACCCCTAGTCTAAATAATCGAGGACAATTTCAACCTTAATGAAACCATGCCAAGATTTCAGGGGTGGGAAGCCAAAATGCTCTAAGTGAATTGTTAGGTGAAATAGTCTAACCGTGCGGTGGGGCTACTCCCATCTCCTTCCTTGCTTCTAAGTCCATGCATTCTGGAAACGGGAGAGACACTATGTTTACTGAATTCTGTAGGACAGGAGCCCCAAACTCTGAGGATGTTATTTCCCAGCAGTCTTTAGCTGGTCATTCCAGGTTCTGTCAAGCTTCTGACTGATGGGTTACACAGTAAAATCAGCTAGCCCTTGCTGGTTTGGGCTCAGTGGATAGAGTGTCAGCCTCCAGATTAGAGGGTCCCGGGTTCGATTGTGGTCAAGGGTGGCACATGTTCTGGTTGTGGGCTTGATCCCCAGTGGGGGGCATGCAGGAGGCAGCCAATCAATGATTCTCTCTTATCATTGATATTTCTGTCTCTCTCTCCTTCTCCATTCCTCTCTGAAATCAATAAATATATATATTTTTTTAATCAACTAATGTCAGCATGAACCCAGCACTGAATTTCTTTTGCCATTAGTGAGTTCCTTGGTTACTTAGAGCTTATGTTATGTAAGACAGCAAGACAATCAAGGTCCATTCACACTACGCGATGGCAGCTATGTTAATAACTATCAGCTATAATATCTCCGGACCTGAGTCACGTATATGGAAGAATTTTCTTCCTAACCACCCCCTTCTCTGCCCTTACTCTCCCTGTTGCCCTCGTGTAACTTCCAGGGGGCAGAATGTGTCATAGGAAGAGCCTGCCCAGGTTTGGAGTCAAAAGTCCTGGATTCGGATTCCAGCTCTGCCTCTCGGGAGCTGGATGATTCTAACTATGCAGCTTCCTTGTGAATAAAATGGAGATATATATACCATGTAAGGTTTGGGAGTGAATTAAATAAACCAATAGGCACTCAATAAATAGGACTGCCTTCCAGCTAAATTCCACATCTGAAACATCCATCTCAGAAACAGTTTATAACAAAGGGGGTACCTTAGGGAAATTTATAAAAATATCACCAGTTGAACTTTCTCTGGGCTTAGCCTCGCTGCCCTGATGATGCTCATTCCATGGTTTTATAAGCAAAATCTACAGCTCTAAGCTTCTCAATTCCTCATCTTTTGCTTTCGCATATGGACAGCTCAACATTCTTTTCTGTCTCAATATTTCTAAATCTGCCAATTTTGTGTAAGCTAAAATCCCCTGTCTGGGCTTGAGTCCAATCTTCTCAGCAGATGATTTCTTTGGTAAGTCCTAATACTTACAAATCATCCTCTCTGTTCTAATTCAACTCTTGGCCCAAGCGCACACATAAGCACATGAGACTCAGGGGCTTAGAGGAGTGATGGGTGGAGGAGACATTGTGTGTCTCATGTGTGACCCAGTCCCTGAATACTTCTCCTACATCGAAGTTCCACACTGTCAGGATTAGTGTTTACAAGCAACAGAAATCGGCCCTGACTCTCCTAAGCACAAATATTTTATAGGAAGACTATCAGGGTCCATAGCATCATCACGAGGTTAAAGAAATAGGCGTGGAAAACCGAGGTGGAAGCTAAGAGACCCTAAGAAGACCAGACAGCAAGGACCAGGGCAAATCTGCTGCAGCAGATACCCCTCCATCCCATGCTGGCCACAAACCCCCTCCAACGAAGAGCCACCAACCTCCTGTCACTCCCACCCCGAGAGTGTGTGATCCCTTAAGCTTGCCACATGCCTGCCTCTGGCTAGACCACAGCAGGGAGCGAGAAGATCTGGTCCCGTTAGATACTGTACACATATAATACCTTAATAAAAAATAAAGGAGCCGAAACCGGTTTGACTCAGTGGATAGAGCGTCGGCCTGCGGACTGAAGGGTCTCGGGTTCGATTCTGGGCAAGGGCATGTATCTTGGTTGTGGGCACATTCCCACTGGGGGTGTGCAAGAGGCAGCTGATCAATGATTCTCTCTCATCGATGTTTCTCTCTATCCTTCTCTCTTCCTCTCTGTAAAAAATCAATAAAATACATTTTTTTAAAAAGAAGAACAAAAAAAAAAAAAGAAAGTAAGCACAACCTTCAACCACCACACGGGAATGCATCCCTCTGAATCAGGAGGCTAACAGGAGGTTCTACAATAATTGAATGGCCTAAGCCAGTAAGACATCCTTAATGTTGCCTCAGAGCTGGGAGAGACTTTCGCCACCACCACTGCACTCCAACCTGGCTTCTGGCTGAGCAGCGCTCCCCATGTAGGAGCACACTGGCCACCAGGGGGCAGCTCCTGCATTGAGTGTCTGCCCCCTGTTGGTCAGTGCACATCATAGTGACTGGCCCTTCTACCATTCAGTCAATTTGCATATTAGCCTTTTATTATATAGGAGTAGAGTCTGGGTGCACAAAATTCCTGCACGAGGGCAGGGGGTGTCCCTCAGGCTAGCATGTGCCCTCTTGCAATCCAGGACCCCTCAGGTAGAGTCCCTAGGCCTGGCTGATGATCAGGACCTATTAGGGCTTTCCTTCCCCCTGCTGCTGGCAGCTGGCCCCGCCCCACCACTGCCACTGATTGCCATATGTGTGGTCTCTCACCCCCTCACCCCTACCACCAGTTGCCTCCCTCTGTGGGCAACAGGCGTGGGGTGCGATCACTTGACTGGCCTGGGCCTCCATCTTTAGGTCAATCATTGGCCAGCCCCACACCTGCCACAACATCCCTGTCTGGTGGCCTGGGCCTCCCTCTTTGGGGCAGTTGATTGCAGGGCTCTGCGATCAATTGCCCAGCACAGGGAAGCCCCACCCACCTGACTGAGGCTCTGCATTTGTGGAGGCTCCCCTCCCCCATAGATCGCCTGGTTGGCTGATGACCTGAACCTCCTTCTTTGGGGCAATTGGTTGTGGAGCCCCCTACCCTCCAATCGATCGCCTGGCAAAGGGTGGCCTGGGCAGGGCCCCACCACCACCAATTGCATCGAACCAGCCTTGGCTGGCCTGGCACCAGTGTGAGTCATAGTGTGGTCATCCAGAAGGTCATCCGGATGGTCATTCTGCTGTTCGGTCATTCAGAAGATTTGCATATTACTCTTTTATTATTATAGATACACACACACACATTTTCAGCACTCACCCATTCATCTGTTACTTTTAGGCAATTTCATCTTTTGCTTATTTGTTTAAAAGTGTTCCGTGACTGATTTGTAGTGAGAAATAGCACTCTATGTATTTACAACATGTTTTCAGGATGTGAAAATGGAACATTTCATTTCCTGGTGCAGGACCGTGTGCTGTGACCACTGGCAGAGGAAAACCATCTCCTTCAAGATGGGTCAGATCAGTGAGCGCAAAAGCGAAGATCCTTCTACACATTGTTCCAAATGGAGCTCCTCCTCCTCCTCCTTCAAGAACCGGCTGAAGACCAACTCCAGGGAGCCTGGCCTGACGACTCCAGCCAGGCTGGGCCAGGTGCCTCATCCTCATGGGTGTCCCAACGACCCATGTGCAAATCTCTATCGCTGCACGCGTCACAGATTTGGAAATCCTTACTTACGTCCCTCTGTCTCCCTGTGGCCTATACGCTCTGAGAGTAAATGTTCATGTTTGTGTTTCCTGAGATGCTTTAGAAGAGTTCCAGAAACCTAGCAAAGGTCTGATGTATCCCTGTTGAGAAGATGAATAAATGATATTCCATAATAAATTTTACAGCCTGGCCCTGGCCAGTGTGGCTTAGTTGGTTGGACACTGTCCTGTGCACTGATTTTATTGATTTTTTACAGAGAGGAAGGGAGAGGGATAGAAAGTTAAAAACATCGATGATGAGAGAGAAACATCGATCAGCTGCCTTCTGCACACCCCCCACTGAGGATGTGCCTGCAACCAAGGTACATGCCCTTGACCGGAATCAAACCTGGGACCTTCCAGTCCGCAGGCCAATGCTCTATCCACTGAGCCAAACCGGTTTGTCCTGTGCACTGAAAGGTTGCTGGTTCGATTCCTGGTCAGGGTACATGCCTAGGTTGTGGGCTGGATCCCTGGTGTGGGGTGTGCAGGAGGCAGCTGATCAGTCTCTCTCTCTCTCTCTCTCTCTCTCTCTCTCTCTTTGAAGAAAAATAAGTAAATTTTACAGCCTTTAAGATGCTTTAAAAAAAAAAAAAAAGATCACCACTCCTTTTGTTTAGTTGACAGAGGAGGAGGAAAATCTAATTTATGTACCAGCTCTTAAAAACATACACAATTTGAAGACCTTGAGCAAAGACTTTTATGGAATACCATTTTTGGCCAAGCAGACATTTTAAAGACTAAATTATTTCTTAAACTACTATCAGCAGTAAACCCTGATTGAAAATATTATGCCCCGTGGGGACTGAGTTTCTCAGGCAGTAGTCAGGACGGGAAAGAAGATGAACATTCTGTCCTTCTTGTTAAATTACTTTCTTCTTCCTGAAATGAATAAACCGCTGTCTCAAAGAAATCATGGGCTCTTTTTTATTTTTATTGCTATGGAATCAGCTGAGACAAACAATAAGATGGTTTTCAGCCCATGGCCCACAACTTAGACATTCAATTCCACATGCACTGACACCTCATATGTGCCAGGCATCCAGCATACATACAGCAGTGAACACAGTACGTCTGCAGACTTTTGCTTTCTGGGGGGAAATGATGGGTTTAAGGCAGATAGAGATATACAAAGCACCCAAAGGCGGGGGGGGGGGGGGGGGGATGAGAGATTGTATTTTTCTATTTCCCAATGAAAATCTGTAATTATTGTTCATGATTGCCCTTCTACCAATGATGTCACAGAAGCATACAAGCATCTCTATAACACATGTGTGTAAATACATGTTAAAACTGAACAGGTTAAGTGACTTCTCCAGAATCTGACACATCAGTAGCTGACTCATATGAGGAAACACATTTAACGTGACTCAGAAACCTCTTCTCCAATCACTAGGCTTGACAAGTCCCAACATGCAGTGCCTACAGTTTGTGAAAATATAACAAGCTGAGGATCTGCATTTATCTGATGGCCAGGTAAGGATGCACAAAGCACCCGATTGTTCGAGTCAGCTCTTTCTCTGGGATCCTGGCTGACACTGAAGAGGAGCCTCTTTAAGGGCACAGAAACCTTTACTGCTTTTCTTGTACCCTTTGGACAAACCCGTTGATGAGAAGTCCTGATACTATCCAATCCCTGAAATGTGTAAATCATAGGATTTGAATTTTACTCTGAAATTTACATTTCTTGGGGCATCGGCCAGTCCAGCAAGATTCACGGAATATTCTAACCTTTGGGTTTGATCTCATGGTGCCCACTCACCAGGACTGCTGCTAACTGGCTCTGTGTTTGAGTGAGTTTCTCTTCTTTGGGCCTTAGCCTGCTCTTGGGGAAAGGGAGGGAATTGGAGTAGGTAACCTCTAAAAGTTTGGTTTGATTTCAAGCAGACTTTTGAGTAAGTGGTTACACATAGCTGAGCTTCGGTCTCTGCATCTGTAAAATGGGGCTAAAAATACCTATTATACTTTGCAAAGTTCTGTGAACATTAGTGATGAAAGTAAATAAACTACCAGGTACAATGTCTGGGTGAGGTTTAGCCTGAGTTTTTGTTGCATAGGAGAAATCTCAGCACTAAAATGTGCTATTAAACCATTCAAGACACCATTTGAAGGGTTGTAGATAGGTTTGTTTTACTCAATTTCAGGCACTAACACAGTTTTTAAAGCTTTACATCCATAATAAATGTAACAAACTCATCATGACAAATTTAACATCCTCATTTTTAAAACTGTGCTTTTTAAAAAGACACTGAAAATCCGGGTTGCTGGTGTAAATGCTGTGGTTTCAATCACTTCCCTGTAGTATACAAAAGTTAGCAGTCTTGGCTGCAAATGAAAATGAGAACTTTCATTCAAATTGAACAACTGGGCTATGAAAGAAGGAGGATTATAGCAAAATGTCCTTAACCCTCTCTCAAAAACAGAACCAGGGCCACATTTGAGGAATACCAAATGATTCTCATTAAAGTAATACGAATTTTTTAGGTGACATGTGTCTGACAGATTCATGGCAGCCAGAGACCCAAAAATAACACACAGCCGGCAGTTCCTCCTCAAACACACCTCACAGACGCACTTCACACTGTTTCGAGGATGCTCCACCCTAGACAGACTGGGTGGGAGGTCACATGCTAATGGCTGTGGCGTTGAACATGCATTCCTCGTGACAATACTGACAAGTCGGATTTAATATGCCGAGTTCCTCCAGCTCTTCCTTCAAAAATGTCGCTCTCACTGGGACAGAGCGAGCCAACAATTTGGCTGTTTCCAGACCCTGCCCCACCCAACAGCTAAAGTTATTTTTAACTTACAGCTACTGTTGATAAGTATTTTTCAATCACACACACACACACACACACACACACCCTTTCAGACAGAGAAACTCAGAAAAAACAAACATCATTAGATTTCAGTGACAAGTGGCCAGTTCCTGGGTCAAAGCTGTAAACGAATGTCATTTTGGTTAGAAACAACAGAGCATTTCCTATGTATCCAAGTTTTTCAGTCCTTTTCACAATTTCTCTAATCTGCCTTCGTGAGGCAGTGAATAAGCTAAACTTGTACCAGGTCTACCTTGGAATAATCTAGAGTTCTGAACCAAATAAGACCTGTTTCCATAGTCCAAGTGAAATAAACAATAACTAATGAAATGAAAACTATCATTTCGTTGTACAATTTGCTCCAATCAACACATTTTCCTATAGCTGGAAATTAGCTGGGTGAGCTATGCTCCATGACCCCAAAAGTTAAAATATGGTGGGGAAGATAGATAGGGCCTTAAGGGACGTCAAAGATGGAGGTGACAACTTTGCATAAAAATAATAATTATGACTACCTTTGATGTCAACACCATCATGGGTGCTCTATACATATAATATTATCTCAATAAATATTCACAACACCCTTTAAGGTAGCTACTATCACTATTCCTATTTTAAAAATGAGAGAAATGTGGCACAGAGAGGTTAAGTAACTTGCCCAAGGTCACACAGCTATTTAAGTGGGGGACTATGTGTATTTTTTTTTAATTTATTTTTTACAGAGAGGGAGGGAGAGGGATAGAGAGCTAGAAACATAGACCAGCTGCCTCCTGCACACCCCCTACTGGGGATGTGCCCACAACCAAGATACATGCCCTTGACCAGAATCGAACCTGGGACCTTTCAGTCCGCAGACCAACGCTCTATCCACTGAGCCAAACCTGTTTCGGCTAGCTGGGGGGTTCTTAAATAGGCTATTTAACTTTCCTGAGTCTCAGTTTTCTCATCTGTAAAGTGGAGACGATAATCGCAGCTCCCAGGACTTTGTGAGGAGTGTTACACAAAACGATCTTTGCAAGGTGCACAGAGTTGGTGGAGTGGAAGGTACGGATGGCTGCAGAGGAAGGGATCTGGATGAATCACGTGGGAAGCTAGCAGAGGGGCTTTCCACTCTGCTGTGACTGCTCTGTGCGATCTAATCACCAAGTGGCTCAGACTGTGAAGCACCGCAACTACAAGCCATGAAGGGCAGGAGGCTGCTCTGACGCCAGCAGCCTCTCACATCCATCCCCCTGTTCACGCTCTGGGCCTGGCCAGGTGCTGGGCTGCATCTCGGACGGAACGGACTAGCTCTCGTGGAGTTGACATTCCGCAGAGAGGGACAGATGGTTACCCACCCACCCCCGAAAGTGAAAGCAAACAGTTTAATTTCAGATCCTACTAAGGGCGGTGAACAAATAGCCTTGTGACCTGGGTAAGCCATTGGCTTAACCTTCTCTGGGGGCCTCACTCTGCATTCACAGTTCGTTTCTGAGCCCTCTCCCTTAACCCTCACCAAGACAAAAACTCTTGCCATGTTATTTCCCAGAGAGAACGTAATAGCCCAACGGATGCGGGACAGTGGGAAGGGGAGGAGGGTACGGCGGTTCTTCAAGACCAAAGCCCAGCCCCGGCGCCCTGTAGGAGGCCAGGACACCCCTAACCTGCTCCCTGGCGGCTGTGCGGGCTCAGGGTGCTCAGGGTGGGCTCGGGGACTGTCACTCCTCTCCACCCCCAGCCCACAGGGAGCGGATGCCCCTCGGCCTCCTTTCCTCTCCTCATTCCCTTGACACCCGGGAAACAAGCCTGAGAACCGACCTGGGACCCCATTAACCAGTTCTTGGGGCAGGGTGGGATGCGGGGCTGGCCCTCCTGGGTCCAAGAGCGGGGTCTAGGCTGCAAGGGGTCAGGAGGCTGCTCCCCCCCATGCTCCCCGGCTCCCGGCGGCGCCGCGCCCGGCCCGGCTCAGCCTGCCGCTTCGCCCCTGACAGCTCGGGGTGGAAGGGAGCTGCGCCTCCTCCTCGTCCCGCCCCGCAGCGACCCAGCCGCCTCTCCGGCCTCCTCCGATCTGCACTGTGAGCGGCGGGAGGATGGGGTGCTGCTCCCGGGGCGGCGGGGGCTGCGCCCGGGGAGAGGCGGGGGGGGGGGGGGGGGGCGGTGCGGGCACCGGGCGGAGGGGCGGCCGCGGGCGCCCGGGCCTGGCAGCCCGGCTGCAAGTTTCCACCCGCGCGCGGTTGTGCAACAGCCGCGGAGCCCGAGCCGCGGGCGCCGCGGAAAACAAGCCGAGCCCATAAACACAGCCACGTGGCCCCGCGCCGGGGGCCGGGCTAAGGCGGGCGGCTCTTCCGGCAACAAAGCCGCAGCCAGCCCGCGGCCCGGATAAATAGCGCGGCCGGGACCGCGCGCCGCAGTCCGCCAGCCCCGCGACCCTCCCCGGCTGCAGCGCCCCGCGCCCTCCGCCCGCGCCGCACCCCGCTCCGCTCCGCACCCGACACCCGCCGCCGCGACCCCGGTCCCTGCAGCCCGGTCCCCGCGGGGATCCCCGCACCCCGAGCGCCCAGATCCGCCCAGGCGACGCGAACCCGAGGCCGCGGGCCGGTGCGACCCCGGGCTGCCGCGCGGGGCCATGCCGTTCCTCGGGCAGGACTGGCGGTCCCCCGGGCAGAGCTGGGTGAAGACGGCCGACGGCTGGAAGCGCTTCCTGGACGAGAAGAGCGGCGGCTTCGTGAGCGACCTCAGCAGGTGAGCGGATGTGCCGCCACCGCCTCCTCCCAGCCCCGCGACACGGCCCCCCGGCTGGTTTCGGGGGACACGCGGGCGGGGGAGTGGGAGGGGGTGCATGGGGGTCAGGCAGGCTTGGAATAGGGTGAGGAGGAGGAGACCCCGGCCCGGAGATGGGAGGGGGGTGTCTGGTGTGTGCAGAGGCCGTGAGAGCACGGGATCCCGGGATGGGATGTTCCTTGCGGTTCAAGGTCAGCGTCTGCAAGCGGGCATCTCTTACAGGACCCTGTGCATGGGAGGGCGAACGCAGATACGGTCCACACACACTCAAATGTAAGCACACAACTGGAGGGGTGCCCTGCCTTAAGGACAGCGGAGTGGCGCAGTTTGCAAGTGTGGGGGCGCGGGCGAGTGGGACACGCTCTCCCTCTCCCCCCCCCCCGCCCCCGTGCACCCCGGGGGGCTGGGGTGGCGGGGCTCCCGGAGCCCCAGCGCGGTGGGTGCATCAGGTGACGGCATTGGATGAGGGTTCCGGCCCGAGCGCCGCCAGGCTCTTCCCACGCAGAGGCGACCAGAGAGGGCTGGTGGGCGGATGAGTAACCAGGAAGGGGCGGCCAGATGGCCCCGGGGGCGCCGGCTTGCAGGGCAGGCGGGTGGTCAGGAGTGGGGGCTGCAGAGCTGAGCAGGAGGAGGGGGGAGGAAGGTGAAATCCACAAGTCTCCTGCTGCTGAGACGACCAGCCATTTGCACCTGTTTCCGCCGTGGCGCTGTGGGTTGCTGTTCTTTGCACAGGGTGTGCACCCCTGTGCCAGAGGTGCTTGCCAAATGCAGAAAGCCCGCCTGGCTCAGCTGAGCGCCTCGAGGTCAGCCCTGTCTGGTGGGAAATGCGAGGCCCGCTGAACCGGGAGTTCTGCGTGGCTAACAGCACAGAAGCACTGACTGAGGTCTGGTTCTTAGCCGTTGACTCTCAGATCCCTGGCATTTGGCCCAGGCGAGGAGAGCAATGAAAGTGGGTCGGGGGGAGGGGGGGGGGTCGGGGGGGGGGGTCTCTGCAGCCTGGTCACCTTTGGGTGCCTTATCCCCCCCACTCTGGTTAAAACCCCTGCCCTCCCTCCTTGACTTGACCTCAATGGGCAGTTTTGTAAGGGTCAGGTTCCCACTTACAGAAACCCGTGGTTGTTTGGCTGGCCTCTTGACACTTCATTTTAAGAAAACTACCAAGAAAATAACAGGTGATTTTGACAGCTTGGCCTCCAGAGCTCCCCATCTGCATGTGATTTGTAAAGCATCACACTCTTTGTCTCCCAATGGGGGAAAACAAAAAACAAACAGTATTTGATATTGAAGGCCTGTCTGGAAGAGAAAAGACATATTGACCTCTATGTTGAAGATGCCTGTGGGCAGATCCTAGACAGGTTGGGGAGCATTGCACAGAAACTTTATTTATATAAAATCAGATATTTACTTTCAGAAAAACACTGTGGCCCTAGCTGGTTTGGCTCAGTGGATAGAGCCTCGGCCTGTGGACTGAAGGGTCCCGGATTCGATTCCGGTCAAGGGCACATGCCCTAGTTGCCAGTTCCATCCCCAGTAGGGGGCGCGCAGGAGGCAGCTGATCAATGATTCTCTCTCATCATTGATGTTTCTGTCTCTCTCCCTCTCCCTCTCTGAAGTCAATAAAAATATTTTTTTAAAAGAGAGAGGGAGGGAGGGGGAGAGAGAGAGAGAGAGAGAGAGAGAGAGAGAGAGAGAGAGAGAAACACAAAGATCACCTGTTCTCACCAGACTGTGTCTTTTGGGAACTCCGGTTACCAATTATGCCTAAATTATTCTGTCCTGCAGAGAAGATTCCTTCCTTCTTCCTCATGCCTCAGAATGATGACCTAATATTTGGTACTTTATTTCTGCATAACAGTCCAGATTCTTTCTAGAGAGCCATGTCTCAGTGACTCACCCAATTGGTGGGAAGCAGACCACTGGGTTCAGCAGGAGAGGGTTCAGAATAGAGCCTCTGGTTCATAGAAACGCTCCCTCTGTCCCTGCTCCAGGAGATGAGGTGGCATCACTGCCTTTCCCAGTAAGCAGGGTGCCTCTCTCTCCATCACATGGGAGACCTGAAGATGGTTCTAGCTTAGCACAAACTTACACCCAGACGGAGGGCCCTTCCCGAGTCTCCTTTCCTTCCTCCCACTCCACTCCCTCTGAGCCCCAGCTGGCCCTCGCTGCACCATCACAACCGGTGATCCATACAGCGACTGCCTATGGCTCTGGGCTGAGTCAGAGGGCAGGAATCCCTCTCGGTAGCTCCTAGCAAAGCAGCTGGCTGTTTGTTTGTGGAGCCCTGTACTTTTCCCCCCAGCGACTGTAAACAATCCCTTCCTTGCTTAGCATGAGAAGTCTGCCAACTTCTGAAAAGAGGCTGGCCTTCTGAGACCCGAGTTTAACGTCTCAAATATCCTCACTGTTTTTTCGGTCTTCGTGATGTTTCCCTGTGATGTCAGGTTTGGGCTGAGCGCCCGCCTCCCCAGGTGAGGGAGGCTGAATGCCTCTCCTGTTAGGAGGGAACAAAAGGCAGTCCCTTTCAGAAAGGAAAGGGGAGGTGGGGGGGAGGGGGCATTGTAGCACAGAGGACTACAGAGACGGGGTAACTTCTCTTATTCTGGGGCCCATTCAGCGGCCTGCCCCAACAAGACGGGGGTGAGGTGTGCCCTGGGAGTGTTCCTGCCTGGGGCTAGTGTTTAGTCCTCGGCCCAGTGCACCTTCCCTGGGCTCCGCTGGCCATGCTCTCTGTGACCCGAGGCTCTGGCCTCCTCCAGCCGCAGAAGGTCACAAGACCCACTGCTGCCAAGTGCCCTGAAATGAGATCACGGAGGATTTCAGATAGGCCTGACGCAGGGCCCCTTCTCAAAAAGCTGAAACCACGCAAGACAGAGGAGGAATGACAAGTGTTACATTTGGTGAGACAGCCCTAGCCGGTTTGGTTCAGTGGATAGAGCGTCGGGCCACAGACTGAAGGGTCCCGGGTTCTATTCCAGTCAAGGGCATGTACTATGGTCGCAGGCTCATCCCCGGCCCCGGTCAGGGCGAGTGCGGAAGGCAACCAATGTGTCTCTGTCACACCGATGTTTCTCTGTCTCTCCCCCTCTCTCTAAAAAATCAACGTAAAAATATCCGCGGGTGAGGATTAAGTATCAATATATAAATCATAAAACCTCAAAACAAAACAAAAATTTTGGTGGGACACATTTAAAATTCAAGAAAAGAGCTCAGATTGAGTTGGGTGATCCAAAGAAGTGCTGGTAGAGGCACCTGAGACAGCCATTCTCACCAACAACCCCCCTCCCTACCCCGCACTGCCCCCCAGGTGAGCAGTCTCAGTGGAGCCGCATCCGCCCTCTCCAGGCCTCCAGGCCTGCAGGTGAAAAGTTCAACGTTGCTTTCCAGTATAGCTGAGGCTGAACCAGGAAGCAGGAAGTGTACCATGGTGCCCTGGATGAGTAGGGCATAAAGAAGAGAAAAATAATAGTTGAGATTTTATGAGTGTTTACTGTGAGCAAGGCTCTGTTCTGAGAGCTTTATACACTAAGCAGGTGGTGGGTTTTTTTTTACCATGCAATCCCTGTACTCACCATATACATTGGACAGTTTGGGTATGTAACACGGCAAATGAGCATAGAAATCTCATTGGCCTTCCTCTACCACTGAGCCCGTCAGAGCAGCCAGCGCTTTCTTAAATGGCCTGTGGTTGCAAACAAAGAGAAATAAGGCTTTTACTTTTCTGCCCCTCCCTTTATCTCTGCTGCCAAAACAATCTTACTTTGAAATCTTCCCACCTTTTCTGAACTTGTCTTCAAGTATCTTGGAATGTGTGATGATGTCATAGGGCTGAGAGAGGCCTTCTCTCTTATTCCAGGCCTGTGCCTGTACAAATCAGCAATAGTGAGAAGTGACTACAAAACAGCAACTGACAGGCTGTGATTGAAGCAGGCAACCTCCTTCAATGGTTTGGCTTTTAAATAAATAAATAAATAAATAAATAAATAAATAAATAAATAAATAAATAAATGTAATGGGTTCCAGAATGGTGGTGGCTATTCTTGTTAAGTAAATAAATAAATGATTCTGTTGTAATTTCCCATTGGCTTTGCATATCCTTGAAATGGACATAATTGAACTCTCAAAATAGTCTCTGAGTATATTATTGCTTAAAAGAAAACATATAAGCAGGCAGCATACATAAACCCCATAAGCATACTTTCTAGACCTTCCTGAGGGGGGTCCCAGCACCTAATACCCAAGAGAAAAGGACACAGCGTCCGCTTTGGTTCAAGCTTCTCCACATTCTGCAGTGAGAGCATCATCAATTATGTCAGAGTCTTCTGAAATGAGCCTTGGGAATGAATCACTCGGGCTTAGCGCAGGTTATTGTCGTTTCCTTGAGGAAAGCAAGGGCTTGCATTTTTTTTTTTTTTTTCAGGAATGTTTTCAACGAGAAGAGAATAAGGTGAAATATAAATATTTAAAACTTCCGAGGAAAGGTCCCAGTCTACGGCCCGGGCTCTGAAACGTTTCTGCTCTACCTTCCATGTGTGATTCAGAATAGCACAGCTTTGGTTTACATGTGGGATTTAAGCCCCAGGGTTTTCTCTGTGGTGCTTGTGTGTGTGTGTGTGTGTGTGTGTGTGTGTGTGTGTGTGTGCGCGCACGCGCACTTCCTTTAAAAAGAAGCACACAGAGCGGCCTGCCTGCTTTCTAAAGCTGTTCTCGGCCTTGGTACATCGTGGATCAGTCAGATGACTTTCCATTTTCCCCTTCTCCTCAACCTTGATTGGAATTCGTGAGTTAGCTCTAAGGACTCAGAGTTCTGCCCTCCCTTTGTTCTGCCCCTCTCCTGCTGCAAGTGGACAAACACACACTCATGGTGACACAAAGCTGGCCCAAAGCACTCGCCCTCGGCTTCGGGAGAAAGTACCTCCGAGCGAGGACATTCCTGCAGCAATCTCTCTGAAACCTAAAAACACCCAGACTCTCAGAATGAGAAGGAGAAGGCTAAAGATATTAGGAAGCTCAGTACATGGTATTAGCAGGGCCTTGCAAGGGAAGATTAACAAACGATTGGTTATCCATCAAGCTTATCCCAATGAGACTAGACACACTGAGTATATTGTTGGAATTGTCACGTGCAAGCATTTTAGCAAGTTACTCATTGTACTCATTGAAGTGCTGTTTGAGAGACCATTGTAGCAACAGGGTACTGGGACTTGCTTTAAACCCTCTTTTCTACCATTTACACAACGTCCACAGATTGGAGAAAATACAGATGTGTCTGATTTGACTCAATCGGTGTTTGTCCAAAAAAAAAAAAAAAAGATATAAATCAAATCACGTTTTAAATTTAGCAGAAGAATTCAGGGAATTGTAAAGGACTCTTAATATATTGGTGGTATCATTTTTTTTAAATATTTTATTTTTTTATAGAGAGGAAGAGAGAGGGATAGAGAGTTAGAAACGTCGATGAGAAAGAATCATCGATCAGCTGCCTCTTGCACACCCCCTACTGGGGATGTGCCCGCAACCAAGGTATGTGCCCTTGACCGGAATCGAACCTGGGACCCTTCAGTCCACAGGCTAACGCTCTATCCACTGAGCCAAACTGGTTTCGGCAAGTGGTGGTGTCGTTTTTTTTTAACACCTAATTTATGTTTTACTCCTTGGCATTCTAAAACCCAGCTTGCATATACCTACATACCCCAGGGGGGTTGGAGAGCTGGGAACTACCCTCCCATTCTACCTCAGCATTTCTCCTGCTTCCCTTCTGTGGAAACGCTGCAGAGATTGGCCTTGAAGGGACATTGTTTCGCAGGTCAGCACTCGGTCCAGCCCTCCCGAGTGGTGGCTCAGCCTCGGAGAGAACGATCCACGTGGCCCAGGCTGACCCTGCGATTCCTCCGGTGACCTGGGGGTTGGGCAGTTCTGTCTGTTCAGCCCTTAGAATGTGTGAGCTGTGAACTCCGCTTGTTTCCTTTAGGATCCAAGGTCCTCACCTCGCAAGCTGACGCCGGGGATTAGTCCATTACATGAAACTAAACAGCTAGCTCCGTTCACAGATCATCGCCTAGAAATGGAGTCGGCCTTAGTGCATCGTGGATCAGTCAGATGACTTTCCATTTTCCCCTTCTCCTCAACCTTGATTGGAATTCTTGAGTTAGCTTTCAGGACTCAGAGTTCTGCCCTCCCTTTGTTCTGCCCCTCTCCTGCTGCAAGTGGACAAACACACACTCGTGGGTGACACAAAGCTGGCCCAAAACACTCACCCTCGGCTTCGGGAGAAAGTACCTCCGAGTGAGGACATTTCTGCAGGATTTTTGTAAATGTGATCACGTGTTACAGGCTTACAGAGGCCTGGCTGGTTTAAAGCAGCTTGGGTGCCCTTTCAACGGGAGAATTGTGTGGCAGGTGAATTTTGTCTTTTTGAAAAGCAGCTTGGGGCGGGTGCTTTTGCAAAATGAGGGCATTGTGCGTTACAGGGATACCGGGAGGTTCCCCTCTCCCGCTCCCTCCATTCATCCTTTCTGCTTAAAGTAATATTGTGCTCCCTGTGCGGAGGGTGCAGGGCTGTGAGTCCAATACAATGGCAGGCACTGTAGGGAATTCAAAAGCAGCAGAAGCCCCCATCCCTGCCTTCCACTGAGCCGTGACACTATCTGATCCTGAAAGAGAGATGTCTGTGCCGGGGTAAGCCTCTTTGGAGGGGGTTTTGTTGTTGTGTTTGAGAGGCGTGTTTTATCACCAGTAAGCTACTTAGGGAAAACAGCTCGTGTTAAAGTAAAGCTGTTAGAGCACTTCCTCTCTTGTCTTGTTTTTCCTAGCTACTGCAACAAGGAAGTCTACAACAAGGAGAATCTTTTCAACAGCCTCAACTATGACGTGGCGGCCAAGAAGAGAAAGAAGGACATGCTGAACTGCAAAACCAAAACTCAGTGTAAGCGCTCCGCTGGGGCCTGAGAACCCTGTCTGGAGATGTCACGGTTGGCGTGGGGAGGGCGAAGGGAATCTAGCAGTTCGTGTGAGACATCGCCTCGATGTTTACTGTGTCATCGACGGAGGATACTGGGACCTTCGCACTCAGAAACCTGGCTGTGCCTTTACGAGCGAGATTGATGTGCTCTTTATAGCCTTGTTTATAAAGCCCGTTGCTAGCTGAGGTGTTTTGTGTGTTTTTTTTCTGCTTGTCACTTAATATTTGACATAGTTAACTTAGTTATGATACAGCGATACAGTCAGCTGAATCAATTCCAGCGCAGGCTGTTGTTTTGAACTGTTCTGATGCTCCGAAAATGGATTTGTTTCTCCCTCTTTCCTTGTGTAAATATTAGTAACTCTTCTGGATGCTGTACGTGAGTATCAAAGGAGAGCAGAAAGTTCTGTTCATAAGCAGGAATGACAGGTCTTTAGTTTAATCCACCTGCACCGCAGGGTTCCCTTGTGTTATCTGCTTTATTTCTACTTCTTATGACCTTGCACAAGTTGTAGGCTTGGCATATAAAACGAACTTGTACTTGGGTGTTAGATTTTTTTTTTTTTTTTTTTTTTAATTTGGAACTATGAGACATTGAATTTAAGTATCAAAGATTTGGAGTGCTTCAGACAAAGTAAATTGTAACTCTGGTATCTAAACACTACAGAAATAGGGCATTTGCAGCCTCTTAGGTTATCGGTAGAGTTTTTGTATTTTATTTATTATTTATTTATTTATTTTTGTTGAAACTTTTTACACTTTGGGATAAATGAAAAAGAAACAAGTTTAGCCGAAACCGGTTTGGCTCAGTGGATAGAGCGTCGACCTGCTGACCGAAAGGTCCCGGGTTCGATTCTGGTCAAGGGCACGTACCTTGGTTGAGGGCACATCCCCAGTGTGGGGTGTGCAAGAGGCAGCTGGTCGATGTTTCTCTCTCATCGACGTTTCTAACTCTCTATCCCTCTCAATTCTCTGTGTAGGATCAATAAAATATATTAAAAAAGAAAAAAAATAAACATTAAAAAAAGAAAAAGAAACAAGCTTAAAATCTTGGGCACGTTCAAACTGAGTATGTTTTCTTGTTGTCTCTGTAGATTTTCACCAAGAAAAATGGATCTATGTTCACAAAGGAAGTACTAAAGAGGTGAGCATCATCTGTTATTAAAGAGGACGCTTAGCTTTACACCTTTCCCTTCCCCGGCGGAGGGGGGAAATGGAGCAGCAATGTTATTTCAAATCATGGCTGTCTTCTGGGGGGTGGGTGATGGCGAGGAGCAGCCCACTGAGCAGCCGGCCATGAGAATCTAGAGCTCCAGAGAGAGAGAAGCAAAAGCCACTAGTCCGCCCCGCCCCCATCACTCAGTAAGATAACATATGTAAAAATATGTATAAAGATGCCCACCTCAAATTTATTATTATGAAGCTCAGGCCTTTCTGCCTCAAGACAGTGCCTCCTTTTTGTTCTAAGATCTCTTTAGATTCCAACTCAGTTATGTTTTAGCCCTGGGAGAGCTAATCACTGAATAGAGAAGACTGATTTTTGCCTGATCCATGAGAGGCACCCAGCTGGATGTCGAAGGAAACAAGACTATAGTTGACACGCTTGCATGACACTTTACATAAGCTTTGGGCATACTTTCTCTGCACAGGCATCATGTGCTCAGACAACTAGGATACAGGCAGTAGGAGCGGGTGACAGGCTTTCTGTCAGTGGAGAACATCTGGTTCCCTCTGTGATAGAGACCCCGAAGGGTCAGGGATGTACCCAGATACCCAGATCCCCAGCCCTGAGCTGGGACTGTGAGTCAGGGCTCTCTACTCCCAGTTCCTTATGGGTTCATAGTCAAAGATCAAAACTTCTTTTTTAATAATAATAATAATAATAATAATAATAATAATATGTTTTCATTGATTTTAGAGAGAGAGGGAGGAAGAGGGATAGAGAGATCAAAAACTGATGAAAGAGAGACATCGACCGGCTGCTTCCTGTCACTCCCCCTTACTGGGGATTGAGCGCATAGCCTGGCATGCGCCCTGATGGAGAATGGAACCATGACTTCCTGGTTCACGGGTCAGTGCTCAACCACTGAGCCACACCTGCTGGGCCAAAACTGTTTGCTTCTTCATGGAGCCTTAAAAACCCTTCTGGCCAAAACCGGTTTGGCTCAGTGGTAGAGCATCGGCCTTCGGACTAAAGGGTCCCAGGTTTGATTCCGGTCAGGGGCATGTGCGTTGGTTGCAGGCACATCCCCGGTGGGGGGTGTGCAAGAGGCAACTGGTCGATGTTTCTCTCTCATCGACATTTCTAGCTCTCTCTCTCTCTTCCTCTCTGTAAAAAATCAATAAAATATATATATTTTTAAAAACCCTTCTGATGGTCAGAGAAGTACTGAGAGAAGTGCCGACGATGCGAGGCAAGGTAGCGGGCAGAGCTGGCAGGTAGGTCTGCCCCTCTCAGGAGTGTGTTACCGTGAAGCACCTGCCACCACCTCACACATCACACACCAGCTCCTCGCCTCTCCCTGGTGGGCAGCCACGTTTGAATTTCCCCGGCTTCTCCGTGCAGGGCACAAGGGCCCAAATGGTTCAAGTCACGAAGAGGGGTGTTCACCTGTGAGTCACTGACCGGAGCAGCTGCCAGCTCCACTACCCCCATATCTGTGGCTCTCGGGGGGTTCCCAGGAAAGGCATGTCATGGCACAAGAAGGAAGGAAATGGTCGTGGTTACCTAGGACAGGCACCAAGTGTATTCCGTCCGCTCTGGGTGGATTGTTCCGGAATAACCTCCGCATCCCTCTTCTCACGTCCAGCGCCACGGTTATTGCACGTTGGGGGAAGCTTTCAACAGGCTGGACTTCTCCACCGCCATCCTGGACTCCAGGAGATTTAACTACGTCGTCCGGGTAAGTCCCGGGACCCCGAAGGCTGACCCAGCCTCTCTCTCAAGTGGAATTGCCTTTTCGGGTTGTCTACAAGGAGTTCCCCCCAAGGACGTAACTCGTTAAGACCCTGAGAACTTGGAGGAAAGCAGACATGGACCCCTCAACGTCCCCCTTCCCGACGTACTTCAAGGTTGTCTGTGGGTTGTTGGGGTGTCCCTGAGAGTGGCCCCAACAGAGGACAGGGGACAGATGGGATGCCAGGATGCTCAGTGAGCCACTCCCGGCCCCCGTGGGTAAAAGGGAGCGGGTTGCAGCTAGCCACAGAGCACCTTGGCTGGTTTCAGAAACCTTCTGCACCTCTGCCTGCTCCCACTGTCCACGTCCCTGTCCCACTGCGGCTGCCGCAGGTGAGCCCAAGGCTTTCTGGGTTCCCACCACAACCCTGGGTGAGGTCAGAGCACCTCAGGGCTTTCTTCCCACGACTCCCTCTCACCTCCACCCTCATATGAGAGCAGGAGTCAGGCCTGTGTTTACCCGAAACCACCTGCGGGGGTCAGTTGCTTTTCCTTAGTTTTTAATGAGCTGTCTCGAAATGCCAACGATGATGATAGAAAAGCAAGTACTAGTGAGTCTAACCTCGACCTCCAAGTCAGGGCTCTTCTTCATTGGTTTATGATTGTGTGTTTTTGTCGGTGGTGCCGCCCCGGAGGGAGCAGCTGTTTGGGTTTTAGGCTCTGGAGTAGGAGGGAGCGTGGGCGTGGGTAGGTTTGGTTTTTATTTTCTTCTCCCCGGGGTTGTTGTGCTCCTTCGTGCCATGTCACTGAGTCAGATGATCGCGAAGGCTCGGCCAGCGCGGTGACATTCAGGCCCCCTGGAGGCCCGGCTCGTTCACCTGTCATCTGGGCAGATGCAGGGCTGTCGGCCCAGCTGACCTGATGAAAACCAGGAAGTCCTGGTTCCATCGGGCCCAATCTCAGGGACACCCTAAGGGGCCACGTGAGCAGATCTGTCCACTCTTCAGCTGAGCCCTTATGCCAATCCAAAGGTGTTGGAAATAGGAGCCCATCTCGATAACGTTCGTGTCACTCGGTGTGACTCTGTCACTTCAGGGAGGTCACGGCGGCCTGCAGCCCGGAGCAGGCTGGCTGGAGACAGGCCAGGAAGGTCTGGACACTGTTGCTAAGAATATGAATAGTTTCCATCCCCTCAGTGTTGGAGCCAGATCTGATGTCTTCATTACAGACTGGTCAGCAACGTGGCCGGTTTTCAGACGGTTCTCCTTCCCACCTGTTATTCCTTTCGCAAGAAATAGAATTACAGAAAGGAGCCAGGATCGCAACAGGGAAACTCTGTTTCATGCAATCGTGCATTGTCCTCCTTTATCCTTTCAATAATCCTACGGCGTGCAGGTGCTTTTATGACCTCTGTTTTAACAAAGGGAGGTGTAGCCCAGCAGGCGTGGCTCAGTGGCTGAGCATGGACCTATGAACCAGGAGGTCACAGTGCAATTTGTGGTCAGGGCACATGCCCAGGTTTCGGGCTCGATCCCCAGGGTGGGGTGTGCAGGAGGCAGCCAATCCATGAGTCTCTGTCATCCTTGATGTTTTCATCTCTTTCTCTCACCTCCTTCCCTCTCAGAAATTAATAAAAATATATTTTAAAAAATAAACAAATGGAGGTGTAGCAAGATAAAACGAGTTTTCTAAGGTCATGAAGTTATATAAGTACAAAAGGAGGATCTGAAACCAGCGCAGTCCACAGTAAGTTTTATGCAAGCGGAGGACTGTCAGTAAAATGGCCCGGGGTCAGAGGATTGAAAGCTCCTACCACCTTCACTGTTTCAGCCTCTCTCTAGACTCAGTTTCCCCCTCCGTAAGAGGGACTCAGAATAACCTCAGCTGCACAGGGTGGCTGTGAAACTCAGTAACGCATTATATATGGAAATGCTCTGCAGGCCAGAAACTTTTATGCAAAGTCAGCTGCTGATATTCATTGTTAAGTTGATAAAAAATGTTTTTTCTGCTTTAAAAATAATAGTTAACTAGGAGATCTTGCAGTTGACTAGGACTCAGCAGGAAGAACCTGTGTCTGATAGTGTCTAATTGCAAACTGTCTCATGAGCACTTTCTCCTAAATAATTTTGAAGTTAGAGAGACTGCCCAATACGTTCAGCGTTGTTAGGTTCCGAAATAGTGGAAAAATATTACTGTTTTGGAAAGAACAATCTTTTTTTCCCCTTCCCTGTCAGAGCCCTCTGTAATTTGAGAAATAATATGTTATTTTTATGAAGAGCTTAAAACAATTTAATGACAGGCACTGCGTTTTGAGGCTTTCTTCTGGGGAACTCAATACACATCTCATACATTCTTCTTATCCTTAAACCAACTTTGCAAAGTGGCTTGCCAGTACCTTCTCCCCACTTACTACTTCGACCTAATGGTTTCTTGATGCTGCAGCAATTTCTTAGTTCCAGTAAGAAGCTGAACCAACTTTGAAGGCCTTTAAAAAAAATGGTTTTATTCTCTTTAAAGGCAAAGTCCATTTCTTAAACACGATGTGTTCCTGCTGGCTGTCATCTCCAGAAAAAGAGACGCAGAGGGAAGCAAAGAGATGGCCAGCGCTGCTATCTCAGAATGTTAGCATTTTTATCAGTCAGCACCGGAATTTGTGGAAATTTTGGAACCAAACATTTTGAATACAAATTGCAGAGGTTTTATATTTTTTAATATTATAGAAATGGCATTTGTACCCGAACTGACTTCAAGCGACACCTGTTGACATTATCCCCTTCCCCGCACACACCCAATGGCTTGAATGCTATTTTGACTGTGAGTTTTAAAGATGACTTGAAGTCTTTAGAAGCAGCAACTTACTCATTTATGAATGGTCACTTTATAAAAAAATGGTTTACACCATGCCTCAAGACCAACACATTTTGGAAATTCCCCTTGTGTGGGGCGTGACTGGAGAGGATCCCAGGAGCTGGGCTGGTGGTGGGGCTCAAACTGGGGTAACCACAGGAGGGAAGTGCTGACTGACTCACCAGGACCCAGAGAAAGTGAGGACCCAGTGAACTGGGCGGGGCTCAGAGACCACACACTGCTTGTGGCTCCATGAGGTGAGCCTGCTGTGACCGTGGCCCCGACCCTGGCTGCGTGTTATAATCACCTGCGAAGCTGGTCTACAGAAGGCCACCTCATGCTATGAAAATGCATCCACCAAGTGATCCCAGGGTGTTTTCAAGTTTGCAGACCAGCTCAGGAACTCCTTGGGGGCCCCAATGGTATATTTTTCACACTAGGTTTTTAAATAGATAGTGAAGCGGAAACCGGTTTGGCTCAGTGGATAGAGCGTCAGCCTGCGGACTGAAGGGTCCCAGGTTCGATTCCAGTCAAGGGCATGTACTTTGGTTGTGGGCACATCCCCAATGGGAGGTGTGCAGGAGGCAGTTGATTGATGTTTCTCTCTCATCGATGTTTCTAGCTCTCTGTCCCTCTCTCTTCCTCTCTGTAAAAAAAAAAAAAAATAAAAAAAATCAATAAAATACATTTGTAAATAAATAGATAAATAGACAGTGAGGCAGGCACATAGGATGCTTTATTGCCAGGATGGCCTTTGACCTGGTCCTCCCGGCTCTCTCTATGGAAAGAGAGTGTGGCCACGTCGATGGTCACCACAGATGCCATGTGCAGACCAGGAAGGTCCTGGAGAGCCCTGCCTCCCAGTGTCCTGACGGGATGAACTAAGCCCCATAGCTAGCGGGTCAGGAAGGACAAGCGAACGCTGTCCACTCCCTCAGTCCCTCTGCAGCAGAGAATCACAACCTACACCCGTACTTGTTCCTGCTTTGTCCCTGCATCACCACCCCAGGTCCATTTGGATATTTCCAGCAACTTATGCATTCCTACCCCCTCCTAAAAGCCTCTTCCAAAAACATGTTTTAGTTTAAGTCGACTGGCGGTTTGGCAAACACAGGCTGAAACAGGGCACCATGACTCAGATGCAAACCCAATGCCTTTCATTAAGGCTGTGCTGTTGCCAAGCCCCTGGTGGGGCATGATGTGCAGGGGCAGCCAGCCCCTCTGCCACCGTGACCTTGGATTTAGTGCTGCACACACTCGGTGGCCGGCCTCCCCGGGAGGGGGGGTGGCCTCTGCCTCTTGGATCTTAAAACTGATGGTATCTTTTTCCGTTGCGACTGAGAAGCTGGGATGAAGGGATGAAGGGAAGGGGTCAACAGGGTCAAGATCAAAGAGCCATGAGCCCATTTAAAAACTGCTCACAGAAACGGTAGGGAATCGTGAGGACCCGCTGCAGGGCACCATCCGTGAGGGCACAGGGCTGTCCGGCCGTGAATGCCCATCAGACTGCTAGCGATTTCCCAGGACAACGTCTGCCTCTCTTGGAACTCTTGGCCGCCTCGGTCGGAGTAAGCGTTGAGATGAGCAGAACCTGCTGTGTCTGGGAGCCCACAGAGGTGGGGACACTCACCGGCAGGAGGATGTGACCACAGAAGTGAGGAAGCGTGTGGAGAAGTGGGGGCTGCCTGAAGAAGTGAGGGTGCCCACACAACCACAGGGTCACTGCAGGAGTAGGAGGGTTCCCACAGAAGTGGGGGCACCCAAAGAAAGAGGGGGAGGCTGACAGACGAGATGGCGGTACCTTTGACCATGGACTCTTAAGAGTAAATAAGTAATGGAAACATGTGCTGTCAATGTACGTACACTCATGAATTCAGCTTTCAAATCACATACCTTTAGACAGTGCTGGTCGTGTATTTGCCGTTGTGCTGCTGTGAGGATTAAACTGACTACAAATAAGTAAAAGGCATTTAAACAGTGCCTGGTGCATTCAACAGTATCCGTGGTTGCTTTTTCTATTATCTTTAGGGTCCTAATTACAGGCATCAGAAAACTCTCAAAAGTGGAAATTAAAGATGAAATAAAATATACAGATTGATTTTTAAAAATTCTTTCCCATCCTACTTTGGAGACTGCTGGACCAAAGGTGTGCCCGTTTTTTATATGACATTTTTCTTGAGGACTCAGCATCTAAACACATCCCACCACAGGTCCAGAAATACATTTTAGACTAAAAGTACCTAGGTTTCTAGGCTACTCCAGATGCTCAATACAGGGGTTATACTACAGCAGGCAGGTGAGCAGAGTTTTAAGTGCCGGTTCAGCACTTTTCTCCCACTCATGGCGGGAGGCCCCTGAGAGCATTTGTTCTGAGTTGCTGTGATTGAGGGTAGGACAGAGGGTTATTTTACGCATCTGTGACCCAGGACCCGAAGGCCCCTGGAGTCCACTAAAGAAAGAGCTCTCCACTGGCCAGACTTTAGCAGCAACCTCCTGCTAGGTCCCCCTACCTAGCTAATAGTTTGGGGCGAATGCTTTCAACTCCCTAACCTGTATTAAACCCATAACCATAACCCTAGCATTGCCATAGCCATTTGAGAATCATGTAAGGCCTGGCCCCTGCTTGTCAGGAGCTTCTGGGCCTCTCTGGGGAACAAGGTACTGACGTGGCACGTTGAGTCTGGTTCTGTTTGGAGCGTGGAGGGGGGAGCACTGGAGACAGCATCGCGGAAGAGGTAGAACCTGAGTGTCTCCTTCCTTGAAGGATGGCCAGGTGCAGAGGAAGGTGGGAGGCTTTGCAAGGACAAATGTCCCGAGGAGAAACCTGAGATGGGAAAGGACGGAAGAGGAAGGGAGTGATAGTGGGCCAGGGGCTGAGGGCCACGTGACATCCAACCTCATAGCATCAGAGTGTAGAGGTGGGGGCGCTGGAAGAGAAGGGGAGTCCAACTTAAGCAGGGACATGGAGTCAAGCAGAGCTGTTCAGACTGATGCAACAGAAAGCAGGATGCCACTGCAAGTTCAAAAATATCTGGACGATGGAAGGCAGAGACGAGTTTCTCTCGGCGGAGAAGACAATTAATCCGTGTAAACTTGGCCCTCCTTCTTAGGATCTCCACGCCCTCAGTTAGAGAGATGTTTCACTTGCAAATAATATTTACCCAGGCTTGACATGCCTGCAGATTATTAATGTAGCCGAAAAGTTTCCCTCTTCCAGCTTGTCAGTGTTCAAGCTCAAAGTCAGGACAAACCTTTCCAGGTTTTTAACTTGTTTTAAATTTTATTTATCCATTAAGTAAAGTACAGAGCACTCGGTGCAGGCAGAGGCAGTGCCTGATGTAACCAGGAGTTTATTGCAAGAAACATTATCTTCCTGTGGGCAGCCGGCATGGGCACTGGGCATGTGAGAAATGGCAGGGGCTTTCTGGAAGCTACTTTTCTACCTTGGATAATCCTGTGGCGTGTTTTCCAATCAGACTTAGGATTCAAAGCGCAGAGCACACCGTCATAGGAGATGAAGGGACTTGGGGATAAATTATGTTCTTAACAGTCTATGCAAAATGGACTGTCCTCGGGCAATAGCCTGGTGGTTAAGCTTGGTGTGGTTTTGTTTCAAACTAACAGGCAGCTGCTATTTTTTTATTGATGCTTCTGAAGCCCCAGTTCTTTAGTGTCCCTCTAGAGCTCAGCTCCTTGCCCTGCTAGAAAGGACCTGTGATATGGGGCATCAGTCTGGGACCAGACCTCCATATGGATACCCGCCTGACAAGTCAGACCATCTGCCGTTGACATTGATTATGTCACTTGACCATCGTGAGGAGCCACCTCCTCTAGAACAGGAGGAATTCGGGCATACTGTTTCCCAGGTCCCTTCCAGCTATAACACTCCTTGATTCTAATCTAATGTATCAACAAATGAATATTGGGTGTGCCAGGTTGGGGTAGAGGGATAAACAAAACAATCCATGCTGCCTTGAGATTCAGATCCCAACTAAACAATTAGTAAGTAAGTAAACAAGATCATGCCAGATAGGTATAAGAAGGAACAATGACGAACAATGAAACCATAGTAAGACAAAGATGGCTCCTGGGAGGTTTCCATAGAGGATGGTTGGGGAAGGCGGCTCTGGGCAGGTGACATTTGGACTGAGACCTGGGAGATGGGATGGAGCCAGCACGTGAAGACGGGCAAGGACGAAGGCTGGGAGGTGGGAATGAGCCTGTTCGGGGAACCTGTGGCAGGCTGTGTGGCCGGAGCGGAACCAACTGGAGAAGCAAAAAGAGGCTGGAGAAGGAGCAAGAACCAGTTCAGGCCAAGACCAGTTTGGCTCAGTGGATAGAGCGTCGTCCTGCAGACTGAGGGGTCCCGGGTTCGATTCCGGTCAAGGGCATGTATCTTGGTTGTGGGTGCATCCCCAGTAGGGGGCGTGCAGGAGGAAGCTGATCGATGTTTCTCTCTCATTGATATTTCTAACTCTCTGTCCCTCTCTCTTCCTCTCTGTAAAAAAAAAAAAAAAAAAAATCAATAAAATATATTAAAAAAAGAAGAAGAAAAGAAAGAAAGAAAAAGAAAAGAACCAGTTCAGGGAGGACCTTGCCATTCATGGGAAGGAGATTGGATTTTTTTTTTTTTTTTTTTTAATGCAAAGGGAAGCCCTTTGAGGGTGTCAAGCAGAGAAGTGACATGAGCTGATTTACTGGTTAAAGATAAATTGAAGGGAAGAGAAGAGAGGAACCTGCTTTTTGTGTGGGTAAAGTGAGGTAGGAGGGAAATCTCTTTTCTGCCCATTTATCTTCAACGTGTGGGTGATACCCACTCTGAGATTCGCCAGATGCTGTTGCTTGCAACTAGTTTTTTTTTCTCCTACGTGTCCAAACGAGCATGAGCCAAAGCACAGAGGCAGGATGTGGTTTCGGTATGCGGTGACCACCCTCCCTTCCTCCGGTGGCCCAGAACCATCCCCGGTACTGCACAGCTAGTCGCTGCAATCATGCTACATGCCACACAACCCACACGGTGGTGACACCATGGAATTCAGGAGGAGCCGAGAACCGTCCTCCTCCTCCCCCTCCGCCCTCCTGCCTCTCCTTAAACACGGCCACAAATTCCCGGCACCTGGGCTAAAGTCTGCCCAGCAGAAACCAACAGCCTCTTCCAAACAAGACCTTCTCCTCCACTCTCCTTTTCTCTGTGGCAAAGAATCCAATTGGCTAAGCCATCTTGGTAAATCAATGGCCAAATACAATTCTCCTCTCCTAGGCACACAGCTCCCTTGACAGAGAGATTAATAAATCCTGTCCTCTTGACCACGAATTTCACACAGTACTAACCTACTTGTTGGTTCTGGGTCCATTTTTCACGTGAAAAAATGGGTCTAAAATATATACCCAAGGCTAATAAAGGTGTTATTAACACTTTCTGGGTACTATTTCCCCCTTAATGTTAAAAGCTGATTACCTGTCACAAGGTCATATTGATATAAAATTCCCAGATTCTGTTTCCCAGAACATAACCATACATGGCATTGCTACTGATTTTAAAGTTTAGATGCAAATTTGATTGGCCTTGAGAAACTGAAGTTTTTAAGCTATCAAAATACATGTCTCTGTTATATATATCTGGGCTCAAGTGCTGGCTCCGTCATTTATTACTGCTGGTACGTCTTAAGTGAGCTGCATAACTTCTCTGAGCTGCGGTAGCCTCTGTTGTCAAATGGAGAACCCATCCATTGAAGCTTAAAGGAGATCACACATGTAGAGTGCTCAGCACAGTTACTGTCATGTAATAAACATCCTTTACTATTATTGGCTACATAAGACTTCATGGGTGGTGCACCTATGTAAGTCATAAAATGTATCAACATTAACTTTTAGTAACAGAGAGGGAGATATCAAATGTATCACATACAAAATAAAAAATGACATAAAGGAATATTAAAATTTTGAAAGCATTTAAGCCGTTGGTTGACAATACATAAAATTGAAATAGAGGAGTTCTAAAAGTCTTTAAGCCAACAATAATTTTACCTAGTAATATTCTCTGTATTATAATAATAATTTATTGAGTATATTCTTGGTACCAGGCACTATTATAAGTGCTTTATGAATACATTTTATCTTCACAATAGCTCTGAGATAGGAAATAGTATTATGCATGTTTTGCAGATGGGGAAACTGAGGCAGGCAGTTTGTCTCTGCAGCCCTCACTCTTGGACTCCATGATATAAACGGCAGAAGTTGGCAAACTAGCACACAAGGGCCAAATGTGGTCCCCCACCTGTTTTTGTAAATAAAGTTTTATTGGAACACAGCCACACCTGCTCATTTACATATTGCCCACAGCTGCTTTCTATGCAACTGCTGAGCTGAGTCGTTGCAATAAAGACCATATGGCCCAGAAAGACTATAATATTTACTATCCAGCCCTTTACAGAAAAAGTTTGCTAATCCTGACATCAACTTTAAACTTCACTAAAAGATTGGGGTTTGGAAGGGGAAGAAATAATAACTTATAATACTAATACTGTCTTATATTTCGTATACAGTGCGGGTTTTTTTTACAAATTCATCTCATTTAATTCTCATAACAACCCTGTGATGTAAGTAGTCCTTCTAGTTCCATTTTAGAAATGAAGAAACGGGTTCTGAGAGGTTAAATGACTTGAATCATAGACTCAACAGTAAACTCCATTAGTGTAAGGATCATGCGTCTGTATCCGCATGTCCACATCACCTACCCAACACCAGGATAGAGTTGCCACTCAAAAAGCACTTGCTAAACGGATGACAGATGGAAAGGTCGTCCAGCTAGAGAATCTAGGTCTCCTCCTGACCCCACAGCTGCCCTGGAGCTAAAAAGGGCTTTCCATTAAGATAGGATGGAACAGCCGAAACCGGTTTGGCTCAGTGGTAGAGCGTCAGCCTGCGGTCTGAAAGGTCCCAGATTCGATTCCGGTCAAGGGCATGTACGTTGGTTGTGGGCACATCCCCGTTTGGGGGTGTGCAAGAGGCAGCTGGTCGATGTTTCTCTCTCTTCGATGTTTCTAGCTCTCTATCTCTCTCCCTTTCTCTGTAAAAAAAATCAATAAAATATATTATTAAAAAAAAAAAAAGTAGGATGGAACACAGGGTAGAGAACATGTCATTCTGCTGTCGATGGACAGATTTTGGCTGCTCTGTTCCTTCTCCTCCTGAGAGATCAGATCAGCCAGACCAAAGGGTTTTTTCTTTTCCCTCAGATGCACAGTCATAGCTCTGAGATCATTCTTGCCCTTGTGATTGGCACATTTTTAGACAAAACTAAAAGTGACACCCTCATGAGATGGGAGTCACATGGACTCGGTTTGGGATGGCTTCCAGACCGAGCTCTGCCCGCCCTCCTCCCACCCCCTTGACCCACCTCCCACCCCCTCACCCCAGTGAGTCACACAGCCGACTGCCCTTCCAAGAACGCCCAGGGCTTTGTTTTCTTTCATCGTGCTCTGTGTGGGTCATGTGAGCCCCCGGGGTATTAATAGACCATCGCCTGGCCTTCTGAATCTTGTTGTTGGGCCGGGAGACAAATGGAGGTTTGGCCAGGCTCTCTGTGCCATTTTTCACTCCTCTCCTGCCTGTCACGTGCTGGTTGGTGACAGAGCTGAGCCAGACAGGCAGAGGGCATCCGGGGTGGCCACTGCCCATGACGTTTTGAATTCTTGCCTCTCTCAGTGGCCCCTTGGCCATCTCCTGACTTCCGACCTTGGGTCCCCAGTGCTAATCTTAACCAGCCAGCCTCTGCCTTTCCCAGGCGCCTTCTCCCAGTCAGGCGACGGTGTCTGTGCCTGAATGTGAGAGAGAGAGGTGCCAGGCAGGGAAGGAAAGCGTTGGGGGATGGTTCTTTTTGTTTTGGGGGTGTTTTTATTTTTGAACTTAAAGTTATGCTCGGGAAACTAAAAGCCCGTCTGTGGTTTGACAGGCTCCCAAGGGGCTCCATGGGGACAGAATTTTTAAACAAATGCTTTGGAAGCAGAGGTTCTTTGGCTCCCCCGGGGGCTCGGATCCAAGTGTTTCAGTTCTCCTCTGCGGCCCGGTTTTTAGGATGTCACTGAGCTGGTTCCTCAGCCTCGACTCCAGCACCCAGCGCCGTGTCACAGCCAGTGTTTACTGGTCTGAAGGAAAGTTCGGCTGGGGCCCGGCCAGGAGATGAGACTCCCCTGGAAAGTCTCCGAGGAGCAGAGATTCCAGCTTTCAAATAAAGCCGAGATCTTGGTTCTCTGGGTCTAGTTTACTTTTTAAGACTAAGGCTGGTTAGTTTTTCCTGAGGCCTGTTGGGTTCCGGTAAAATTATTTTCACTCTACATCGACCTCCTTTGTGGATGGCTCTGTGAAAGCACGAAGTGTGACGACGATTCTGCCAGCGCCTCTCACTGCGTGTAGAGTAATTGGTAAGGTTTAGTTTCTCAAGCCTCCCTTTGCTCATCTGTGAAATGGGTCACTCCAGTCTGCAGTTTCACTTTTCAACAATAAAATCTTTGAATTTTCAAAAAAAATCTTTCCAGCCCTAACCGGTTTGGCTCAGTGGATAGAGCGTCAGCCTGCGGACTGAAGGGTCCTAGGTTCGATTCCAGTCAGGGGCATGTACCTTGGTTGAGGGCATATCCCCAGTAGGAGGTGTGCAAGAGGCAGCTGATTCTCTCTCACTGATGTTTCTAACTCTCATTGTTTCTCTCTCATCGATGTTTCTAGCTCTCTATCCCTCTCCCTTCCTCTCTGCAAAAAATCCATACAATATATATTTTTTAAATCTTTCCACATCTGTAAAGAATCTTGCTATGGAAAGGAAGGAAGATTGTGCTGAGGGTGGGCCAATTTAAGTTATTATCTCTATTCTTAATTGGTTGGAAATGAGACATACTTCTTCAATGAACAAACTCACCTTTACTTCCCACCTAATAATGCCAGCCACTCTGCTCGGAGCTGTATGTGCATGCCCTCGTGAAAAGCTCTCAACAACCTTGGGGGGTCTAAGTATTAGTAGAAGAGATGAGGAAACTGAGGCACCAAGAAATTCAGTAATTTTCTCACAGTCACAGAGACAATAAGGAGTCAAACCAAGACTTGAACCTAAACCCAGAGCTGCAAAGATCCTAGCCGCTTAGCAACAGATACTCTATATCCCCGAATTTCCCTCTCTTCCAGTGATTGGGCTCTTTCTACAAAAAGTTAAGTGCAGCCGAAACCGGTTTGGCTCAGTGGTAGAGCGTCGGTCTGCGGACTGAAAGGTCCCAGGTTCAATTCCGGTCAAGGGCATGTACATTGGTTGCGGGCACATCCATGGGATGTGCAGGAGGCAGCTGGTTGATGTTTCTCTCTCATCGATGTTTCTAACTCTCTATCCCTTTCCCTTCCTCTCTGTAAAAAAATCAGTAAAATATATTGTTTAAAAGTTAAGTGCAATGAAAGAGCCTAATTAATAGGCATTTTCATTGGATGCTGCATACGCAGGAGATATCCCGGTAAGATGGACACTTCCGTGGAAAGTGCCCGGGAAAGGTGGACACGAGCATGTAGGTGCCTCGCGAGCAGTCAGTGCCAGGAGGGAGGAAGTTCAAGTGCGGGCAGAGAATTCCTGCGTGGAGGGATGAGGCGGAGCTCAGACATTCGCGGGTCAAAGGAGGTTGTGTTCCCTTCAGAGTACCTCAGCTCCACTTGCTGAAGTAGGACACGCAGAATGAGTTATCGCCGGCGGCAGCCAAACTCTTTATATGTAAAAGAAAAAAGAGCAATTAAATATTCAGTCTGATTCTCCGGTTTTGAATTACCCCCGTTTGTCTTTCCCTCTGAGCATCTGCTTTTTACTGCGCCGTGGCCCTGCCCGCCGTTTATCTCTCCCGTCGGTCTGTATCTGCGTGTCATGTGACTCAAAGGCAGAGATTAGAGGAGAAAATTATCTCTGTATTCTAAGCCTGGCAACTTCTATTTTTACCCACAGCTGTTGGAGCTGATAGCGAAGTCACAGCTCACGTCCCTGAGTGGCATTGCCCAGAAGAACTTCATGAACATTTTGGAAAAAGTGGTACTGAAAGGTGAGCTCTCTCGCACTCTCTCACCCCTTTTTATAGGCCTGGGGATGGACGGGTGGATTTTCCAGCAGAGCGGACCTGTCGTTAGGTTCAGGGGAATGTGAGTGGATGGACATGAATAACTCTGGATACGGCTCAGATCCCAAATGAGAAAAAGACACCCCTCGTGGCCATGGCAGAGAGTAAGAGCATCACCCTCCTGTCCTTTTTTTAAAAAAAAAATATATATTTTATTGATTTTTTTTACAGAGAGGAAGGGAGAGAGATAGAGAGCTAGAAACATAAATGAGAGAGAAACATCGAACAGCTGCCTCTTGCACACTCCCCACTGGGGATGTGCCCACAACCAAGGTACATGCCCTTGACCGGAATCGAACCTGGGACCCTTCAGTCCACAGATTGATACTCTATCCACTGAGCCAAGCCGGTTTCAGAACCCGCCTGTCCTTTTACTGAAAGCATCCGTCCTGCCATCAGCCTCCCGGTTTTCTCAGGGTCAACCCATGTCCCCAGCTTGGATCCCAAGCCTCTGGAGCCCAGCTCCTTGGGAAATTGAGCAGTGCGCAGGGCAGAAGAGATTCCTGGGCTCCTGGCCCTAAAAGGAATCTTAGGTTTTTGGATCCACTGAGTCACTGTCCATAACGGGGAAACGGAGGCCCATGAGGAGGAGTGATTTATCCGTATCACACCAAGAATCATCCATACAGGATTAAAACCCGTGCTCTAACGCCAACACGATCCTACCAACAACCGCCTAAAAGGGATGGCACAGCCAGGCCAAAGCAGCTGCTTTCGGGTCAGGTGCACCACTGGTGCGGGCGGAACAATGCAAAAGAAAGAGTCTTTGTGGGAAACTAGGGAGACAGGAACAAAGAGGGACCTAGATAATGGAAACTCTACCCCGTAACCTCGAGTGCAGAAGCGTGGCCAAGTAGAAAGAAAGCCATATCCCCGGAGGCCAGGCCCTGGTAACACAAGCAGAATAGAGAAGAAGAAAGGCCCACCTGCCGAAACTGGTTTGGCTCAGTGGATAGAGCGTCGGCTTGCGGACTGAAGGGTCCCGGGTTTGATTCCGGTCAAGGGCATGTATCTTGGTTGCGGTCACATCCCCAGTGGGGGGTGTGCAAGAAGCAGCTGATCGATGATTCTCTCTGATCGATGTTTCTAACTCTCTATCCCTCTCTCTTCTATTTCTTCTGTAAAAAAATCAATAAAATATATTTTTTTTAAAATAGAAGCATGGGGGAGGTAAGAGATCAACCGAAGGACTTGTATACATGCATATAAGTACAACCAATGGACACAAAACTCTGGGGAGGGAGGGTATATATGGGAAGGGGGGGCAATGGTAAAATACGAGCACAGATAATAATTTAATTAAAAAATAAAATAAAATAAAATAAAAATAAATAAAAATCTATTTGGGATCATTAAAACCTAATTTTTAGATTGTCTTAGCACATTTTGGCTCTCATAACAAAATACCACTTATTTTTGTCAGTGTACTTCTCACTGCTCTAGAAGCTTAGAAGTTCAAGATCAAGGTGTCTGGTGAAGAATCAGTCCTGGTTCCTTATAAGCTCATGCGGTGATCGCTGGTCAGCCTTTTGGCTAAGATCAAGTGTATATCTTCATGTGGTGAAATGGGCAAGGGTTCTCTCTGGAACCTCCTTTGTATGGGTACTAATTCCGCTCATGAGCCCTTGTCCTCAGGACTTAATTACCTTCCAAACGCCCCACTTCCTTTAGTATACAGAGCATACACTGGTTATAATAGCCACTATCTATGTTGTTAATGTCTTTGTACTCCTTGAATTCCAATTTTCTACCCTTGTCTATAAATCATTAAACAGATTTAAAGTCTTAGAGGTTTACTCTTAAAAAAAAAATAGAAGCAAATCCTTAAAAACAAAAAGAAAAGAAAGGAAGGAAGGAAGGAAGGAAGGAAGGAAGGAAGGAAGGAAGGAAGGAAGGAAGGAAGGAAGGAAGAAAAAGAAAAAAGAAAAGAAAGAAAGGCCCACTTATACAACATAGGGTGTTCCAGTAGCCCTGACTATTCTTTCTTTTTCTTTTCCCCTCCCCACCCCAGTCCTTGAAGACCAGCAGAACATTAGACTAATCAGGGAACTGCTCCAGACCCTCTACACGTCCTTGTGCACGCTGGTGCAGAGGGTCGGCAAGTGCGTGCTGGTCGGGAACATCAACATGTGGGTGTACCGGATGGAGACCATCCTGCACTGGCAGCAGCAGCTGAACAACATTCAGATCACCAGGGTAAGCGGGGCGCCCCGCTCCGGCCCGGCAGGGAGAGCTGCCGGCGGCTCCTTATCGCCGCTCTGGTGGTGGAGAGCCTGGACCGCTCTCCTTGGAGGCTGTCTGCTGAGTGCTGGAGGGGGGCTTCCTGATACAGGGCGGCTGGGAAGAAGAGCTTGGCGAGACAGGATCAGAGCGTGTGAACGATGAAACGCGGTGGGAAACCCGGCAGGTCGGCTCTGGGGAAGACGCTGGCTCAGCCGCTGAAATCGCCAATGCAATGTAGAGGTCTCTCCTCTCCGGCCTTGTCTTCCTAAGGCCTGCGTTGTTTGCAGCTTTGGGATGCTGCCTTGGTTACAAGAGAGCTGTGGTGGCCGTGGCTTGGAGAACTGGTCCCAACCTTTTAAAATTCTAGTTTTGTGTGTTTTTTTTAATATTTTATTGATTTTTTACAGAGAGGAAGAGAGAGGGATAGAGAGTTAGAAGCATCGATGAGAGTCATCAATCAGCTGCCTCTTGCACACCCCCCACTGGGGATGTGCCCGCAACCAAGGTACATGCCCTTGACCGGAATCGAACCTGGGACCTTTCAGTCCGCAGGCCGACGCTCTATCCACTGAGTCACACCGGTTTCGGCTAAAATTCTAGTTCTGAGTCTCAAGGGTTATGACAAAGGAAGCGTTTGGTTAAAGACTATGAACATACATGTGAGAAAACACATGAGCAATTCTAACTCAAACCCCCCAAAAAAAATTTTTGAAAAAAGAAAGAAGAGTCCTATATTACCAGCTTAACTATGATGAGTAGTTTCTTTTAGGTTTTTAACTTGGCCCTTGGCTCTCCTCCTCTGTCTGGGGAGCAGGAGGACCAAGGCCCACAAGAGCTGGGAGAGAGATGCTGGGGTCATCTCCTGAGCTCACTAATGGACAGGCGCACTCAGGCGGCTCACATAGCACTCGGCTTGCTTATCTGACCACTGGCCGCGGCTGCCTTAAGTGGTTCCGGGACCCACGCTGATAAGGTTTGGGCCTGCCCCACCTCTCAAGAGAATACCATGAAAAACCTCTTTGACCTCTTTTAAAGGATTCTTTTGCTATTTGAAGTTTTCCCAGTGCAGTGCCCTTGACGATACTGTTATAAACCTCTCTGTACCTTAGTTTCTTAAACTCTGAAACAGAGACCTCATAGTATGTGACTTCCTTAGAACCACATACATGTGCACACATGCACACACATTCTCACACACACACAAGGCAGAGCACAAGCCCAAGGAATCTATCAAAAGCGATCTCAATTCTTTGACTATTATAAGAGAATACAAGACTTTCTTATGAGCATTTATCTGATTTATTTTAATAATTTATTCCATTCCCATCTCTCAAGGGTAGGCATAGTTTGACAATGTAAATTTGAGACCCAAGTTTCCAGCTTATCTCTGGAAAACCCACTTACACTTTCTATCTAATCTCTGGCATTCTCCTTAGCCTGGACTTCATACTCCGTGTTTTTGTGTGTTTTTTTTTCTGAGCCCAGAAGAGAATTGCCCAGCCAGTGATACAAATGATCAAGTCCCATTTGTCCCAAAGCCATCTTCCCTCCAGCAACGATGGGGCACCCATTGGTGTCCTCCTTGCCCACAGCGGGCCTCTGTGCCCTCTGTCCACCTCTCAGGAGCCCCTTGGCCACATCCACCCGCGTACCTTGCACTTCCATGGGCCGACCTCCCCAGGGCCCCTCTCACTTGACCCACGCACGCTCTCGGGAAGTAGCACTGTAGCTACTATTTCTTCACGGAGGGTCGGGGGAGGACCAGAGAAGTCCAGCGACTTTCCCCAAGTAACTCAGCAATTAGAGACAGTGCCCAGGCCAGAACCCTGGACTCCTTATTCCTAAAATGGCAAAACGTTCTTAACATCAGTGCTTTCCAAACTTGCTTTCCATCCAGCTTCCTTCCAACTATTTACTCAGTGATTCAGCTTTTTGCAAATCTTTTAAGTCCAATGAAATCCCACACAGAGCCGATTAAACACTGAAGTTCATCTCATCCTGCTTATGGTGCTCCCCTAGGCCAGGCTGTTCTCTGCACACTCTGAGCTGGGTCCTGGCGTGGGCCTTTTCACTGGTCACCTCCCCGGCCACCCAGGGGAGCCACTATCGTCTCACCTCCTTCAGAGCAGTTACTACCATCTGAAGTGCCCTCATCCGTGGACTCACTCTGTGGTCTCCATCCACTGTCTCATCACCTCCACAAGGAAAGGGCGTTGCCATCATGGTCCCTGCTCTGCCCCCTCCACCTGGCGCAGAGCGGAAGGCAGCCAGTAAATGTAGTTGAATGAATGAATGATTGGAGGCAAGTTTCCTCCCACCGCCTGCCTGAAGGACCTGGTCAAAGGTCAGAGGTTTACAATTGGAAAATAATGCCCTGTGTTATGGATGATGGTGACGATTTGCCAACTGCAAGGTTCTGGGCAAGTTATTCAGCCACTTCGTGTCTCAATTCCCTCATTTGGAAAATAGGGCAATAAAGTGTATCCAATAGCGCTGGTGTGAGATTTAAGAAGTTAATACATGGAGCCGAAACCGGTTTGGCTTAGTGGATAGAGCGTCAGCCTGCAGACTGAAGGGTCCTAGGTTTGATTCCGATCAAGGGCATGTGCAGGAGGCAGCTGATCAATGTCTCTGACTCTCTATCCCTCTCCCTCTCTGTAAAAAATCAATAATATATATATATTTTTTAAGAAGTTAATACATGGAAAGCACTTGGAACTGTGCCTGCTGTGCAGTAAGTATTGTAAATGCATCAGCTATTATTATTAAAAGCTCACTCTGTGGCAGAGGCTCTCCTAAGTCCTTGACATACAGCAGGAAGTAGGTTTATAGTTGTATGTGAAACAGAGTTTATTTTTGTATTATTCTTCATTGTATCACTTTCTATATGAACAGCTGTAAACCCACGTTTGCCCCGCCCTGTGTGTTAACCCATCTGGTGAATAACTAACTATAAGTAGGAGTCATCATAATAGCAAATAGTTCCTGGGCACTGTGCTAAGGACTTCTGTGTTTCTTCTCATCCATTCCTCCCAGCAACACTCTGAGATACACATTTCCTCGTTTTGTATGTGACTGAGCAGTTAGGAACAAGCTGGCCAGGGTCGCACCACCTTTAAGACAGAGCATGGGGGCTGAACCCAAGCCTGTCCACAGAGGCTGTGCTTTTATTCAATGCTCTCTCTGCCCTCAGGCCCTCCTTCATGACCTTCCGTGGCTGTGAGCTGCAAGATTTTGAGAGCAGGAAACCCTCAGAGTCCTGAGGAGCTTTTCATGCAAATGGATAGAGAAAGAGAGAGGGAGGGAGAGAGAGAAGAGAAAGAGAGGAGTTTAATTAGTTCAGTCTGGACTGTACTTAATTATTTTTTTTAAATATGTTTTATTGATTTTTTTACAGAGAGGAAGGGTGAGAGATAGATGAGAGAGAAACATCGATCAGCCGCCTCCTGCACACCTCCCACTGGGGATCTGCCCGCAACCAAGGTGCATGCTCTTGACCGGAATCTAACCTGGGACCTTTCAGTCCGCAGGCCGACGCTCCATCCACTGAGCCAAACCTGTTAGGGCTGGACTGTATTTAAAAAGCTTACTTTTTAACTGTTTGGACAAAAGAAAAGTACTTCATTACACAAAAATATGAACAGGTGACATTTATATGAATTGCTTTCTAATTGTCAAAGTTCTATCATTAACTTTGTTTCCATAAAAATTTTATGTCTAACAATATGGAGTCAGATTTCTATTGGCAAACTAATTAGTACAATAAAGGATGGAAAATGAGAAGAACTGGGCTGGAGGAGGGAGGTTAAATAGAATCACTGTGAGCAAGGCATCGTGTTGAAGTCTGCGGGCAGGGTGGACCGAGAGGATTTTAGCCAAATGCTCGATCAAAGGAGCAAGAGTAACTTATTTCTCTCTTAAATGTCTATATTCAGAAAGAAAAAGGCACACAAGCAGTTAACCGCGTATCAGGAGTAAGGGCTCAGCATGGGGTCTGGGCAAGAATTTTGGGAAAGTTCAGGTTTGAAAATTTGAGGGTGAACGCTGCCAAGCAGATTTTAATAGGAGTCCATGTAATAATTGGCCTGGGAGTTTTAACCAAAAAAGTAGATGCTTTGAAGTGCTGGGAACAAAAAGAAAAGCTCCTGGCAGTTTTATTGGCTCACATGATCAGCAGCAGATGATAAACGGCAAACAGGTCCCGGCCCTCTGCAGCCGGGCAAAGCCCTGAGTTTTACAAACAATCGAAAGTTCAGCCCGCAGCCTGAGCCATAAAAATTGCCAAGTCATAGGCACTTCTGATGAGTTAGGAGGCTGAAGCGGCTCCAGAGCTCAGCTTGTTGGAGCTAGAAGGGATCTTCAGAACCTTCTAAACCAATTCCTATAGACACGGGAAGACTGAGACCCAGACTTCCCAAGGGTACCTGGGACCCCGATCTATTGCATATCCCTCCCGTGTCCCTCCCATGTCACTTCCCCTTCTTCTTCGTAGGCCATCCTCCCAGGCCCCCCGCCACTGCCACCTTCCCTCCGCACGCCTGTCCTGCTTTGCAGGGGACACGGGATGGAGTTGCTAATTGCATGTCCCCCAGGAGTCCTGTGTGGTCGGGCTTTGATGTGCTCCCTATGGAGTCCAGTTCCCTGGAAATTCAAGAAGGAAATGCGATACCCATTCCCAGGATATTCTCCCCTGAGCTAAGGAAGGGTGTCTTCCTTCTGTACTTCTTTCCTGTGACCCACAGAGGTGACAGAACACTGAGCTAAGGATGTCAGTCGTACACTCTCAGAAAGCCCACCAGGAATCCAGAACCGCAGTCTCCGGAGATCAGTGCTGACTTCTTATCCAGATGGCAGCATCCAGTTGATGCTCAAGACCTGCCAGCAAATACTGAGGACTGTCTATGTAGCGATGGCTCGCAGAGCACTTTCCGCACGCCTCCTAGGTCGCGTTTAACAGATGGTTCTAGAAGTACTTGCTTGTTTCTGGCTCCCTCGCCTGCCTAATGAGCCACTGCAGCAGCTCCAGGGCCAGCCCACAGTAAGCCCTCAAAAGGTGTTGCCTGGCTGGGCTAGTCTGCAAAGAATTCTAAGTTAGACCCTGGCTTCAGGGATGGCGGTCTGGGCGGAATACCACGAGCTCATCCAATATAAGCAGCAAGGGGCTTAAATAAACATCCAGGAATATAGTTGAGAAGGTCGTGATCAATTACCAAGGCATTATCCACAGACAAACAGCTTTCAAAATGTTCCATGGGGCCCTAGGTTTAAATAGAGATGCCTTCGTGGATGGTAGCATTTAGGCTACCAGGGTTCTGGATGCCATTTGCACAGTGCGAGTACATGTGTGCACACACACACACACACACACACACACCCCAACCAGTGCAGGGTCGTTTTGCTGTTGTTGTTGACCTATTTAATGATTCGGGTGTCATTCACTCCACAAATATTTTTTGAGTGCCTACTATGTGCTAGGCGCTCTTCTAGACATTGGGGGCACAGCAAAGAAAAAAGGATCAAACTTCCTGCCTCCTTGGAGCTTCCATCCTAACAGCAATGTCGTACCCCAGCCTCCTTTTGTAGAAGGCTGCATTATAAAACCAAAGGGGAGCCAAAGCCGGTTCGGCTCAGTGGATAGAGCATCGGCCTGCGGACTGAAGGGTCCCAGGTTCGATTCCGGTCAAGGGCATGTACCTTGGTTGTGGGCACATCCCCAGTAGGGGGTGTGCAAGAGGCAACTGATCGATGATTCTCGCTCATCGATGTTTCTAACTCTCTATCCCTCTCTCTTCCTCTCTGTAAAAAATCAATAAAATATATTTAAAAAAAAAAAATGGGGCTTGCAGCCAAAAGCACCCGAAAGAGATCCTAGGGATTCTGGAGAGATGCAGAGAGTAAGGCCGGAGGGAGTAGCAAGAGCCAGAAAGGCCTTTCGGAGGAGGCGTACCATTTGGATGGGCCGGGGGGGGGTGGGGGGGGGGCAGAGGGAGTGGAGGCCTCATGGGCAGCGTGTTTGGGTGCTGGTGAGGCGGGGGGTGTCAGGGGTCGCCAGGGGCCAGTGAAACAGGAGGCTGGGGCGGGGCAGGGGGTACTCCGTCCAGGACAGTGAGTTCTTACGGAAGGTAGCGAATCTTGTAATGGAGTGAACTGACTCAAGCAGGAGAATCCAACATGTGCTGCTGGGGAAATCTTGAGTCCACGCCTGAGGCTTTGTGAAGCAGGAGAATCTCCTGGCACCTGGATCAGCTCTAGCCGGTCCAGGATCTTCTTTGTGGTCTTAGCCACGGGTGCTGTGTCTGTGCTCAGGACTGGGAGAATGGCTGCTCTGATGTCTGATCAATAAACCAGCTTGAAGATGGAGGGCGAGGGGACAGCTGCATCTTGGAAGGGGGTGTGTCGCCTGGTGACCTGCTGCTCTCCTCCCCGAGACTTAGCATCCCCCTTCTTCTCCCCGCAGCCTGCCTTCAAAGGCCTCACGTTCACCGACCTGCCTCTGTGCCTGCAACTGAACATCATGCAGAGGCTGAGCGACGGGCGTGACCTGGTCAGCCTGGGCCTGGTGGGCCCCAACCTGCACGTGCTCAGCGAGGACCGGCTGCTGTGGAAGAGGCTCTGCCTGTACCACTTCTCCGAGCGGCAGGTGGGTGCGACCGCGGACATGCCTTCCTTCTCCTCTCTCCTTTGTCCCCGCCCTCAAGCTTCCATGGCATCTTTTCAAGCTTGTAGTGTGGGTGCCCACCTTCCAGGGCTTCCTGGTTTGACTGGGAAAACAACAGTCCAAGGACTTTCTAAATTGTGTGAGATTTTGGTATTGTTTAGGTGGTTTTGATGGGGGGGGGGGGGGAAAACACACCTTCATAACCATCTGCATTTTACAACTTTCTAAAAAAAATCACAAATTGACCCCAGTCCTTATTTTCTAGAACAAAGTAACTTATATTTTTCTGATATACTGTATTGCAGCTGAAGTACTTTTACAGGTGTTATTTCATTTTATATTAAGGACCCCAGGAAGGGGGGGTATCGTGATCTCCACTTTAAACAGATGAGGAGGCTCCGGCCACAAATGGCTATGGCTATGAAACATCCATGTTAGTGAAGCGGTTCTCTAGTTGAAGAAACTGGCCTTGGATTTGAGTTTGGGCCTCCTGACGCCAACTCTAGGCTCTTCCCCCGCCTCATGCTGCCTCAGTCTTGCTTTCCGACTTCTTTCTATAGAAGTGTGAGGTCACCTAGTTCTGCTCATGAAGCCTGTAATATTTTTATATAAAATAGAGCCACTGTGCCAGGCAGTCACTGCATGTCCCTGGAAATGATCACTCAAGCTAGAGCAAAGAAAAGATTGACTTTGTTCATTGAAATCACCTAAACTTTAATTGTTTTAATTTATTGAGAGAGAGAGAGAGAGAGAGAGAGAGAGAGAGAGAGAGAGAGAGACATTGATTTATTGTTTCGCCTACTTATGCACTCATTGGTTGTTCCTTTTATGTGCCCTGACCAGAGATCGAACCCACAACGTTGGCTCTAACCAACTGAGCTACTGGCCAGTACTAGCCAAATGCAGTTCAGGGGAGGTCACTAGGAAGATGTCACCAACCACCTGTTTTCTTTAAAGACTGATTGAAAGCTAATGTTTGTCAAAGCTACTTCTTTCTATCTTGGCTATTTCCCCCTGGCTTTTATAAGATAGAGATGAAAGAGGAGGGAAGTGGGTGGGAGCAGGACTTTCAGGACCAGAAAACCACAAGCCCTCTCCTTGCCGAACTCTCCTGCAATGACTTTTATTTGATATTTAGATCCGCAAGCGGTTGATCCTGTCGGACAAAGGACAGCTGGATTGGAAGAGGATGTATTTTAAACTCGTGCGATGCTACCCACGGAAAGAGCAGTACGGAGACACCCTACAGCTTTGCAAACACTGTCACATTCTTTCCTGGAAGGTATGTTCCTCGGAGGTGGCAGCCACAGACCCCTTGCCCAGCCCCTAAGAGCTAATAATACCAGCCATTAACACCAACTCCTTTCCTGATTGCAACCTCCAGCTGAAGGTGAAGATAAAACCAGTTCTGTCCCTGGGGGAAAAATTTTCAAAGACCATAATTTCCTTAACCTCCCCTTTATTTATTTTTTTTTCTGCAACCCACCCACCCTCAAATTCTCCCATCTCTGCACACAAGTGCACATGCACTCGCTCACACACATGCGCACACAAATACTAACACACACATACATGCACACACACACACACACACACCTCTTTAGTGTTTGCAGAATTTATGGCGTTCTCGGCAGAGGGGTGTTGTTTTGAGTGGGGCAATGCCTTGTGGTGCTCCAAGCCAACGAGATGCTTCTGAGAACTCAAATCCGACCTTGCTGTTCCTTTGCAGGGCACCGACCACCCGTGCACAGCCAACAACCCCGAGAGCTGCTCCGTGTCCCTCTCTCCCCAGGACTTTATCAACTTGTTCAAGTTCTGAATCACAGCCCCTGACAGCACTTCCGGAGGGCTCCCCACTGAGTGGGTGCTGGGAATACAGTCTGGACCCTTCGTTTGTAAATAGTGTACATGTTCAACATTGGCTCGAAGCTTCTGAGATGAAGTCACGGAGAGGACTTTGGAGGGGAGAGAGACAGTCCCTGGCTGGGAACTTAAGAACATGGACTCCTCGTTAGAATTGGTATGGAAAGCAGAAATACTGTAAATAAACTTTATCTTCCCTAACAATTTGCTAGCAGGACTCTGAGGACAGGAGTTCCGTGGCATCGGGGAAAGTGGAATTCTCTTGATGGTCACGGGAACTCCTGTAGGTGGAGTTCCTCAGAGATGGCGGAAGAAGAGGGCAAAACTCGAATACAAGAGTAGAACACGCTTTGTTTACAATGTGAAAATGTGTTTGAAAAAAGAAAGAAGAAAAAACTGCAGATGAGAAATCCCCGGGCTTTGGGGTTAGATTTTGGGTTAGCTCTGAAGAGGCAACAGAAGTCCCACCCATCGTAACCCCTCACGGGCACCCGCAGGGCCTTATCTATGAAGATATCACACAATAGTCTACCTCGGAAAGCATACCGCGATCTCTCTGACACCGTGCGCCGTCCAGTAGGCAGTGTCAGTTCGTCTCGTTTTCTCATCCGATAAAAAGTGATTGGAAATGGGCAGGGAGGGGTCTTGGAGACAATCCTCACGATGCTCCTTGGGAGGGAGGGGGAAGGGGCAGTCTTCAGAGTTGCCTCTCTCCTAGAACCACCTCAGAACACACAGGCCTTTCATCCTTTTGTGTCATAGCTCCTTCAGGGCAACAGAGGGCCAGTGAAAAGCCAGCCCAGAGGATGTCCCATCACAGAAAAGGTAGAATCAGTCGCTCCCTGCTGTGAAGGCTTTCTTATTCCTGTTTAATTTCTCGGCATGTCTGCTTCCTGGGGCATCTTCTCAGATAAGCCTCAGCGTGTCTCTGGGGACTCGTTGGAGCCAGAGGGCTGATAAAGGCCTGTGAAGCAGGATTGACGTGTCAGCAAATGCCTTCCTCTTGAAGGGTGATGAGCCGAGGAGCTTTCTTTTCGTTACACCCCACGTCTAAATGTGGTCGACCTGAGCGAGGGCTTCTGGCAGGAGGATAAAAGAAAGCCTGGAGTTCCAGCCAAATAGGGAACAGAGATGCTTAGGGTTCAACCTAAGCATGCTTTGGTCTTGCTAGGCCAATACCAGTAGGTAACTGCGTGGGAGAAAAGTCTCAGGATATCATGAGTTCGTTATCAGATATTCCTGGGATAGGGTGGGGGAGTGTATTTTGTTTTTTACTTTTTATAGAACTTTGCTTTTCTACAATAATGAACATATTTTTGCCATTGTATTTGCTTTGCCTTTATTTTATTTTTTTTCTTGTAAATAAAGTTGCCACCCTGCATGTGCTTGGAAAATAAGTGAAGCAAAATAGGAACGTGGTTCACATTCACTCTGAGAATCAGCGAATCCTTAGGGGTTGAACTTGGGGTGACCTGAGAGGGGAAAGATGGCTAGGCATGTACAGAAGCAAGCCCGGGACCCGCGAGTGATGCAAGGCCATCGCATGCCCTTCCCTCAACATGCAACACACGTTACCAGCATTTGGGAGAGAAGCCAGTTGTTAACTGATGCTCCTCACTTTGCAATGTTTATGCCCACACCAGGGTTTCTCAGTAATTTTTTCATGATCACTCTCCAAGAAGAAAAAATTAAATTGAATTTAAATTCTCCTTAATGAGAAAAATTAAACATTAAACAAAATCTTGTTGGGTGATATTGAGTTCTGGAGTGGCACAAACCATTGTAAAACCGAGAGGTATTGCTTGCTCTCCCTTCTCCGCTGAGTCAAGGTCACACTGAGAATTCAGGGTCTACACTGAGGAACTTAAGAGCTTCCATAATTTGGACAGCTTTTCTCAAATGTCACGGCTTCCTTAAAGATGCAGGGTCAGAGCTTTGCAACCTTTGACTGTCTATAATTTTAGGGTTAGGTGTTCATGCCCTACTTGTGACCTCTGACCATGTTGATCCAGGAGGTGGCAGCTGTTGGGCACCTTCAGGTTTACAGTCCCAGAAATGTCACCTGCTCTGGACTACCAGCACTAAGCTGGCGAACCAGCCTCCAGGGGACTGTCCGCAATGCTTATGCTTGCTCAAGGCAAGGTGCATGGGTGCAAGGCAACCCCTACCACAAGTGACACGGAAATGGTTTTCTGGGATGTTTGCCTAGAAAGTGTCCCTGGGCTCTCCCATCTCTGGCATCACTGGAGGTGGTGTGTGACAGTCAAGAGGAAATTTTTAAGGAAAAAAAGGAGAACGCGACATTCATGGTTCTCTTTCAGTGGAAGAGGAGAATAAAAAGGAAATGGCAGGTGCAGAGGGAGAGGGAAAGGAATAGAAATGGCATCTCTTGGAAGCTGTGGTTTGTGTGAGGGTAATGGAATGAGCATAGCTGTCACAGAGCACATGTTGATAGCATGAAGCGTGGTCAGAGCCTCACATGTAAGCAAAGTGAGATAAAAAGAACATTCGTGTTCCCTGGGCACTAATCATCTACAGAATGTCTAGGCAAACCCTCCTAGGACAACCCCACCTAAAAGACGAAAACGAGGAATCCCTGTCTCAGAACCGCTGGCCTAAAAGCCAGAAGGGACATGACAATGGAAATATACTCTCTTTGCTGTACACCCCAACCTTGTGGAGTACCATTTGGCATTGATGGCAAATATGAAGTCATTTGGGCTTGCAGAACAGGAAAGAGTTTTGGTCAGAGTAGTGTGAGCACATCCACAGGGATGGCATCATTTGGTCCAACTCAAAAGTCTGTGAGCAAGAGCCTGGGCTTTCTGGAGACTAAAGAACAGCATTTGAGGAGAGGAGACTGCGAAGCTTAGGCGTGTTCACTTTATAGCAAGATCCAGAAAAAAGTGTAATGACACCTGAAACTAGACTGGGTTCTTACTCAACGCTGTTCCTTTGAGCAGAAGGATCCGTCTCCAGGGCCAGTGGCAGGAATTTCCCGGTGTCCATTGTGTGGTGACATTAGTTTCATGGTGGTCATTTTATATTGAAGTGGCTCGGAGCAGGTACTTTAGATGAGCTGGGTTCGTACTGCAAAACTCAACACAAGCGCGGGCTTTGCTTAGCGGTGGTGAAGTAAGGCAACGAGTGTGCATTGCATTATTGCCACAGCTGTACTCTTTTTTTTTTTTTTTTTTTTGTAAATATATTTTATTGATTTTTTACAGAGAGGAAGAGAGAGGGATAGAGAGTTAGAAACATCGATGAGAGAGAATCATCGATCAGCTGCCTCTTGCACACCCCCTACTGGGGATGTGCCCACAACCAAGGTACACGCCCTTGAACAGAATCAAACCTGGGACCTTTCAGTCCGCAGACCAATGCTCTATCCACTGAGCCAAACCGGTTCTCACCACAGCTGTCATCTTTTGTGATTCAAAAACTTTTTCACGAGCTTGCTATCAACACCAGCTCCTTGTTCCGTTGTTTTTGTGGATGAAGAGAAAGAGGTTGGGAATTTATTTGTCTGAGCAAGGGATAGGATGTACAAGAAGATCAATCATTTCAAGACGCGTTCAACAGTATATCATCCTTAGCGTTCAATGCAGAGTTCATCATAAAATATGCACCCGAGTTTATATTTTTCTGCCAGGCTGTGGGGCAAAATGTCCTGCTACGCAAATACTCTAGTTTACGTGTGAATTTTTTAAACTGTAATTTTATGTGTGAATTTTTTTTTTCTAACTAAACTATTATATTTCATCGGTTTCTATGTCGGCATCTGTTGTTTTGTGTGTGTTTTTAATCTGTTTCCAACTCTCCTAGTCTGTGAACCATCCCTCTGACTGGATGCTGGCCTAAAATCCTATTAGCGTTTAAACAGACCTCAGAGATACCCTGGACCTCTAGGCAAATGCAGACCCGGACTCTGCTTTATCTTGGGCCCTTGATGTCTTCAACAAACAAGATTGTAATCCCTCCAAATTCATGTTTCTGTAGATGCTCTCTTCTCTGTTTTGTTAAGGAAAGTAAACCCTCCATGGTTTTCCAAGGGAAGGAAGGCCTTCCCCCAGACTTCAGCGCTGGGAGGGAGGTTAGAGATGTGGAAGTCTGGTCCTCCCTTTGCCTCAGCCCCCTGGTCCTCAGTGGTGGACCTGACCATGAACCTGGGTCGTCCTGAGGCTTTGACCTTTCTGTGTGGCTGGAGACACGTGAGACCAACATGAGTCTTCTCAAGACCTTCACTGAGGAAGGCAAGCATGAGGGTCCAGTGTCAGGCATCTGGCCGCTACTTTGCCAAACATTTTAAGTCCCTGGTTCTTCCTGGAGAAATTCAGGAGCCGGTTGAAATTTTTACAGACCTCTCACTCTGTTGTGAGTACAGCATTCTAATGATTGCAACCTGCTGGCCACCGAGTAAGCAGCATGTTTCGGTAAATTCATTGTCCCTGAGTACTTATATTTTAATTGCAAAAGTGGCCCTAAGACAGATCATAGCTGAGAAGTCAGCTTGCCTTCTAGAAACTGAAGTTCTGGTGATTGCCAAGCAGGCGTTTCCTCTCTCCTTAAACTAAGAGGTACCTTTAGTCCACCCCCCTCCACCTCCCTGTCCTCTGGTGCCTGCTGTGGAGCCCATCCTGGGAGCCTCTGGCCCCGTGGAAGTTTGCTCTCTGCTAAACCTCATCTCTACTAAGCAAGGGGGATTGCTCCATGAGGCAGCAAGGAGCGAGGAACCGCAATAGTCAAGTCTTTGTCCGCTGGACATTTTTCCAAGTGTCCTTGAACTCAACTCAGCAAACAAAACTTCCTGAAAAACCTCTCAAAACTTGGGCCCTGCTCCATTTGGCCAAAAATGGATGGCTGCTCCAAAACTCTGAACTTCCCGAAACTCCATCTGCGACAACATTACTTCTGGAGTTTGAGCGTGACTTTTTCTGTCTTCGAGTATGGAAACGTTTGCTTAATTAACGATACACAAGTCTGTTACGCAGAGGGCTCCAAGCGGTGTTCTACACTCGAGAACTCTTGGCGCCATCTTTATTCTACCAAGTGCCAATCCCCTGGCTCAAGGGGGTGTATGCAAGTCCATGTCTTGAGCTTAGACACTTTTCCTTTTTAATGACAAATAGTACAGGGGGCTGAACATTGTAACTGAAAGGATAAGGTTAGATCGATTACATGCAGAGATGTTCATTTAGTATCGTGTGAGCTGAGTCCATCTGTATAAATTATTTGCACCCTTTCCTTGCATGATGAACTGACTTTTTTTATAGTTTGTACCAGACGGTGGCATATTTTTGTAAGACTTTTTGACACTGAATTGCAATAAATGTTTTTCCAACAACACACCCTGGTGCATGTTTAGTTTGTATCCATTCAAGTTGGCTTTTTATCATACTGAGTGTGTTTATCTTTTGTCTCGCTAGGCTTATATGCCTTCTTCCAGAAACTTCTCGTTGTTGTAAAATTTCTAGGAATACATAGAAAAAAAAGCCTGCTGCTGGGTGCCAACCTGAGTCAATAATACAGCATTATGCTTGCCTGGGATATTTCTACGTGCTGTGTGTATCGTACAAAGATTAGGGAATAATGAACTTTCCAGTCACTATCCATTTACTCACCAACGCCTAATGAACAACTACTGTATGCTAGACTCTGCCAGGCACTAGGAATAGGAAGAAAAACGAGACCCATATGGTTCCTGTCTTAATGGAATTTGGGTTCTAGTGAGAAAGACAATAAAATCTAATAGAAAAATATTAAAATTTGTAGTAAGTGCTGTGAAGGGAATAAAGAAGGGGCTGAGACCTGAAAAGTGAGAAGGACATGGCCCTGGAAGAACAGGGCATGAGCGTTCCAGAAAGAGGAAATGGCTTGTGCAAGGTGCAGATTATGGCCCTGCCAGACAGAGACCACACTTATCCCTGTCTCAAACCCCTCAACTCCAAGACGATGATAACCACTCATTTCTTACAGGTTGTGGGGTCAAGTGAACTAGTCCATGTAAAGTACTTGGAGCCAGGCACATGATATGAGTTCAATTTACATCAACAGTTATTGTTCCCTGAGTCTGAAAAAGGGGTAAACATTACACTGTGTTCTAAGCTGGGTGTGATTTGCTCAGGTGACTTGCTTGTGGATAACTCTCTGTACACTCACGCTAGAACGTACCCTGATCCTGCCATTCTCCACCACAAAATGATGTAAGATGTTCATGAGAGGTAATTTTTTTAAATTTCCACCACGATCACAAAATGTCACCATTTCAGAAACAGTGCATGCCTTCTTTGCTCAGGCTATTCCATCCTGCCTAGAATGCCATTCCCCTCCCATCTGCCGGGTAAGCTCCTATTGCTTGTAGGGCCGCCTCCTGGCTGAAGCTTCCTCCAAGTTAATCTCTCTCCCATCACATTCTAATCCTTTCTGTGGCCGTGTCTAGTACCCAGCACAGTGCCAGGGCAGAATGAATGAATAAACCACACATCATATATGCATTAAATGCTTTTAAAGTCTCAGTTATAACCACACACTTACCTTTGGTTAGAATGAGAATCAGCATGAGTCTATGTATATAGCACCTCGGTTAAAAACGAATAGTAGTTGATAAAGTAAGAAGTGTAGAGACTCAGTATTTATTAAAGTTCCTTTTAAGTGCATCTAAGTATCTAAGTCTTTACAAGTCTAGTATTTTCATACAAAATAAGAAGGCCTTCTTTTACTGTTTGAAAATCTCAAATTGAACAGACCAAAATTTCTTTTAAAAAAAAAAAAAGTCCTTTGCTTGGCTTATTTTTGATTCTTATAAGTATATTTCCAGTAGAACATGATATCACTCATCTAGGGGAAATGGTGAACAACACAGACTGATGAACAAGAACAGACCAAGAGATAAGGAGCCATGGGTCAGACTGTTGGACCTCAAAGGGAGGGTGGGGATAAAAGGGAGAGATCAACCAAAGGACTTGTGTGCACACATATGAGCCTAACCAGTGGTCAAGGACATTAGAGGGGTGGAGGCATGAGGCAGGGAGGGATTGGAATGAGGGTTGAGGACAAATATGTGATACCTTAATCAATAAAAAAATTTAACAAACTTAGTAAAATTCTTTTAAAGATTTTAAAGCTGTAATTATAAATCTAATGAATTTGCTTTTTTATAAGCACTTAAAATACCTGCTCAGAGAAGCTTTAACCCTAATAAGCCATACATTCCTAAATAAAATTCATAATTTATAAATTTAATAACTTAAACATAAATATATCTCCGATTTTCTTTTTTTTAAAAAACTCTAACAAGGTAAAATTTATAAAAATATTATGTCTCCACTTAAAATCACATCTTACACTAATTATTATTTTTATATATATTTTATTGATTTTACACAGAGAGGAAAAGAGAGGGATAGAGAGTTAGAAACATCAATGAGAGAGAAACATCAACCAGCTGCCTCTTGCACACCCCCCACTGGAAAAACATAGATCAGCTGCCTCTTGCACATCCCCTACTGGGGATGCGCCCGCGACCAAGGCACATGCCCTTGACCGGAATTGAACCCAGGACCCTTCAGTCCACAGGCCGACGCTCTATCCACTGAGCCAAACCGGTTTCGGCACTAATTATTATTTTAAATAGACAGAAGTCCTGCAGCTATGGTAAGCAGAACAATGGCACGTGAAGATGGCCACATCCTACTCCCCTGAGACTGTGAGGTCACCTGGGAAAGGGGACATGCAGGTGTGATTCAGTTGGGCGCTTTGAGATGGGGAGATCATTCCGGCCTATCTGGGAGGGCCCAATGCAATCACAGGCTCCTTAAAAGTGGAAGAGGGAGGCAGGACGGTTTAAGTGATGCCATGTGAAAAGGACTCATCCCGCCATTGCTCCCTTTGAAGATGGAGAAAGGGGACCACGAGCCAAGGAATGAGAGCAACATCTGGAATCTGGACAGCGCAACGGCAAGGAAACGGCTTTCCCGAAGGCCCCAGAAAGGAACGCAGCCCTCCCCACACCTTGACCTCAGCCCAGTGAGATCCTTGTCAGGCGTCTGAACTTCTGGTGCATCTGTGTTCTCTCAAGCTACTGAAGTCCATGGTGATTTGTCACACAGTAACAGGCAACCAAGACAGTGAATCTGACAGATTCTGCAGGGTGCCCACAACCCATCTCTACAAGCTTTTCTCTATCCATTCAAATTTCCTTTTAGACAAATTCCCACTGGCCAGAGCTCTGGAGACACATGATAGATAGATAGATAGATAGATAGATAGATAGATAGATGACTGATAGATAGATGATAGATAGGGATAAACATGCTGTTGATTCTATTTCTCCAGAGAACTCAGACAAACATGAGCTCCTAGAAAGAAAACAAGGGCAAAGACAGGCTAGAAGAAGGCTTCAGAGGGCAGAAGGGAACGGAAGAAAAACCAGAGGGAGAGCAGAATCCAGTGGCTGTAGGAGTCCGTCAGCCAACTACCACATTCTGAGAAATCGTATTTGGCAGATGCCAAAGAGCAAATACATCCAAACAGTCCTCTTAACCCACATGCATGCGTTTGGGTGGCTCCCCTTCGTGGTACTTTTCAAACTTGCATTCAGTTGTTTTGTTTGCATCTAACTATTCGGTTTTCCTTCATCGCAAAACTATTCCCAGGAGCCCTGTTTCCTTCAAAGAGGCAGCACAGCACGGCGATCAGGAGCACAGAATCGAAGGGGCCAGTGAAGACAGAGGCAAGGCCGACGTTACACACCACAAGCTGGGACCACCACAGCCTGCCAACAACGACCAGGAGGGGGGAGAGGCCAGGAAAGTCCACCCTACGGGCTTCAGAAGGAGCACAGTCTGCTGACACCTTGATTTCGGACTTCCAATCTCCAGAACAGAGAATACATTTCTGTTGTTTTAGGCCACCGGGATTGTGGTCATTTGTTACAGCAGCCCTAGGAAATAATACACTGCCCCACAGTTTGGTGACTTAACGCAACAGTATAGCTTATGATTTGTCCTGATTCTGTGGCAACGCGGGTTGGGCTCCGTGAGGTCATTCTGCTGGCCCTCTTTGTGTGTGGTCATCCGTGTCGCTGCAATGACCTGGTGGCTCGCCTAAAGCTGGCGTGGCTAGCATGGCCTCACTCACGTGTCCCAGCCGTGGTGCCGGCTGTCCCTTTTCATGTGGCCTCTTGTCCTCAGTGGTGTAGCTTGGTGTTCCTCATGTGGTGGAGGCCACATTCTGAGAGGCTAAGATGGAAGCGGCAAGGCTGCATGAGGCTTTGTTTGAACACATACAACAGAAGCGCTGCCACATTCGTTAACCAACGCCGGTCACAGGCAGCCCAGCTTCGCAGAGTAGGGAGAGATCCGCAGTCTCTTGATAGGAGGGGCGGCAAAACATTAGGCCATTTTAATCTGTTCCAGCAGTCAACAGAAAAAGGAAGACTGTCCACGTCAATCGTCACATAGTTAAGCAGAAGTCTTGTCATTCCTAGCTTAAAAAAAAAAAAAAACCATTTTACTGGCAGAGAAACTGAGAACAGATTAAATTGACTCCTTTAAAAAAAAAAAAAAAAAAAAAAAAAAAAAAAAAAAGCAAAGAATCTGAAGCCAACCTGCCTGGGGTCAAACCCTACTTGGCCACTTCCTACTTGTACTGGACACGGTGCCAAACCTAGACACCCCTCAGGCCCTTCTCTGTGAAACGGGGATGACGACAGCACCTGCGTCGCAGAACTGCTGTGAGGAGGAATAGGTTGACGCAGTTCGTGTGATTAATGCACTTTGTGTGGCGAGAGCAGTGGTTAACACACAGTAAACTTGACAAAAACATTTCTTATGTGGATCACAAGTCCGCTTTCCATTTTATTTTTGCATCATGTGCTCTATGCAGAAAAACCATGTAAAAACCAAGGTCTATAAAAAGCAGCACAGTGAGTGAATCCATGACCCCCTCAAATTGTTTAAGCCAGTGAGTGGCCCCTGACCATCCCATCAGTAAATAATTTCTAAGCCCAAACTCAATATGTGTATGTTTATTTATCTATGTATATATGTATATTTATTTAACATTTAGTATTAACTAAATGTTAACTAATATTTCAAAGCATATTGAACACTTAAGAGTCATTATTAGTAGTGATAAATATAAATCCACATTTCAAATAGTTGTGAGCATGTTGAACTTGCTGGCCAATTTTTGGTCAGATCTCATTAGCTTATCATTCACACCGCAGCCAATGAGGAGGCGAGCTACAGATGGGATCTGAGAGAGACCTTGTAAAATAAACCAGGCTGAGGCTCGGGCACTGGGATAAGGCTGCTAATAACCAATAGGAGCTAAAAAGCTGCTCAGAATCTGACCTGAAGGTCATTAAGAAAGCCGTTCCCATGGAAGCCACAGGAAGAGCCATATAAGATTGGGAGACAATACTGAAAAAAAAAAAAAAAAGTTTTCATGTTGACACCCCAAACTGAGATTTCCCAGTAGGCTAGTTAGAGCCATCATATTTAAGAAACCCACACATTTATGGGGAAGAGGCAGGTATACAAACCAATTAATTTTCATATTCTATAATCAGGTATACATGAGTTTCTTCAGAGACACAATAATACTTAACTTATATCGAACAGACTTTTCTGTGTTTCAATTTCCTCATCTGTAAAATGGGAATAATACCAGCACTGTCCTCATAGGATGGTTGGTTGGATTAAATGAGCTATTTTCTATAAAACTGTGCCTGGTGCAAAAGAAATAGGACACATGTTAGTGTTCAATACTGTAGCTAGTATGGTTACTTTTATAGCGAATAGGCAGGCACTGTGCTTGATTAACCCAACAATCCTAGGGAAGTGTACTATTTCTTATTCCCAAGTGGCAGAAGAGGGAAGTGGGCACAGTAGCAGAGGGATTCAAAATTAGCCTGTCTACTTCCAGAGTGTGGGGGGCGTAGGGGGTAAGAGTGGCCAGTTCAGCTGGGCACTTCCGGGAATGCGAAGGCGAAAGTACTTTTTCCAAAACAGCAACCGGTAAAATGTAGTCCTAAAATAACTTGCAACCCAAAAGCCCGGCTCAAGCTTTTTTTAAAACATTTGCATGCCGAAACCGGTTTGGCTCAGTGGATAGAGAGTCGGCCTGAGGACTGAAGGGTCCCAGGTTCGATTCTGGTCAAGGACATGTGCCTTGGTTGCGGGCACATCCCCAGGGGGGGTGTGCAGAGGTGTGATTGATGTTTCTCTCTCATCGATGTTTCTAGCTCTCTATCTCTCTCCATTCTTCTCTGTAAAAAATCAACAAAATATATTTTAAAATATATATGTAAATAAATAAAACATGTGCATGAATGCTTCACTCCTGTCACAATTAGAAAAGACAGAAATTCATCACGAGGCCCTGGGCATGCAGAGGTGAGCTCGCTGGCTGCTGCCACCGGCCCATCCTGACCTGCTGGTCCTTCAACCCCACAGCCCACGCCCCTGCAGGAACTGCGTCCCTTTCCTCAGCCCAGGGCCTGGTTTGGTTCTGATGCCATCCCTTCCCAAGAGGAATTTCAGGTCCTCACAGGGTAGCCTGGGCAGGCGGTGCCTGCTCTCGTGTTTATATAACCATCCATCCCAGTGCCCAAACAAGGGAGGCCGGGACTGGGTACTTACAGGCTGGCTGGCCCGGCACAGGGGAAAGAAAACACGGGTAATGGCTCCATCTGCCTGTGAAACCCAAGCTCTCTCTAGAATCCCCAGAAAGCTCCAGGAGAAGGAAGCACCGGGCCAGGTCCCCAAGCACCACCGTTCAAAACATCAATTTTTAAATTAACAGAATGTGGCTGCCCCCAAGCCAAGCATGACGATGGCCTCATGAATGACATCTTCACATCTGGGTAGCCTTTTGTTAAATGGAGTGCCTCCTCTAAAGTCCCCAGCCACATCAATAGCTCCTAAACGTGTTCTTGAATCAAGAACAGCTAGAGTTCAACTTGGGAAGCATAAGAAAGGGCATGGGCCAAAACCGGTTTGGCTCAGTGGATAGAGCGTCAGTCTGCAGACTGAAAGTTCCCAGGTTCGATTCCGGTCAAGGGCATGTACCTTGGTTGCGGGCACATCTCCGGTGGGGGGTGTGCAAGAGGCAGCTGGTCGATGTTTCTCTCTCATCGACGTGTCTAACTCTCTATCCCTCTCAATTCCTCTCTATGTAAAATCAATAAAATATATATTTTTTTAAAAAAAAGGCATGCTCACTAATCCTTATTTGTGCATCAATCAGGATTGCAGATACCAAAACCCTGCTTCTCTTTTCCAGGCTAATAAATTGTGCGGTCCTGCCCACTGTTCTCATAGGGGGAGGAGAAGGTTCCTGTGAAAGGAGTTAACGCAGAATTAGGTAGACAGGGGGCAAGGGGTAGAAGAAGGAAGAATCCTGGAGCTAGCTGAACCCACACCAGCTGTTAATTCAACTGCATTTTATCAATTCTAAGGTGAAATTCTTCTCACACATTTACATATATATAATTTTTTAATTGATTTCAGAGAGAGAGATAGGAACATCAATGATGAGAGAGAACCATTGATCGGCTGTCTCCTGCACGCCCCACACCGGGGATCTAGCCTGCAACCCGGGCATGTGCCCTGATCAGAGATCAAACCGTGACCTCTTGGTTCATAGGTTGACGCTCAATCACTGAGCCACCCCGGCCAGGCCTCTTTTCACTTTCGATGTTTGAATTCAGACTGCATCTTACAATCCATGGCATCTTAGATTCAATAAAACAGACTCAGGATTGAAACACATGCAGCCCATCAATTCTACTCTTAAGTCTCCCCCCGATCGGCCCCCTCCTCTCTCCGCTGCTTTCTCCCCAACAAGAGCCCTCAGCATCGCTTGCCTGGAAGTTTGCAAGAGGTGCATAACTCTTTTAATTCTCAGGCCAGAAATAAAAATCATAGTGGTATCCAACTCACATTTCCTAAACTGGTGTTCCGTGGGATACTTCCCTGGGAGGTATGAATGAGCCTGTCCTGATGAAAGAAAGACCTCTGTGGTCCCATACGTGTGGGAAACTCAGCATAGCGTGTCCTCACCCTGTGTAACACTGCCCATGGGTTGTTCGGGGACTTTTTAAAAATGTGTTTTCAAAAAAAAAAAAATTATATATTCAAAAGAAAATATCAGACAACTTTATGGAAGCAAAAGATAGACCAAGTAAACATGTCAAATCTATATGCATCTTTTTTGTCCCGCAAATTTATGTGGGACTAAATGTTGATCAGAGCAATAACCTGAAATTGTTTCAGTGTGATCACATTCCTTGTTAAGAGCAGCCAATAGAATACACGTTTGCAAGTGGCTTTTAAAATCTAGGGGGCAGATGTATCCTAAAGGAAAAAGGACCTGTCTTCCTTCCATGGAAATACAACTTCCCACTGTTTCTGGAAAAGCTACCAACCAGGACAGAAAATCAGGCTCCAGAGTAGTCATTTTGCGGATGAAGGTAGAAACCTACAATCTTTCCCTCACCGCATTTCATATTTAAACCTTCTATTTTTAACCTGATGGTGGGATTCATGGCTAATGCTTATGAGAGCTGTGTCTAGACAGTTGAGAAAAACAGGAAATGAGTTACATTGTTGTAGCTTTAGAGAATTTAACCTTTTGTCTTCTTGCTCCAAGCACTGCTTGGGGAAAGAAGGAAAAAAATTTAAAAAAGCCTCTCTCATGAGAATTTCAGGGCATTTAAGGAACTATAATCATCCATGGCCTCTTCTGGGAGCAGAGATGGCTATTTTGGTGGAAACGGAAAACAGCACACGGGTTTACTGTGCTTGCACCATAAGCTGAGCGTGGCCGTTTGGAGGACCCGGCTCGCTGTCTGCCTTTGGATTCTCAGTTCTGTGCTTGCAGCCTTCTCTGACCATGAGCGCAGGGGAGGGGACAGCCTGGAGAACGCACCCTCCCTCTGTGCTGGGTGCACAGGTGATGCTGCAGGACTTCCAATGTCCCCTCCAGTGCACATGAAGAAGAAGCAGCTGGCAGAAATCAGTTTGGCTCAATGGATTGAGCGTCGGTCTGCGGATTGAAAGGTCCCAGGTTCAATTCCCGTCAAGGGCATGTACCTCGGTTGCTGGCTCATCCCCGGTAGAGGGTGTGCAGGAGGCAGCTGGTCGATGTTTCTCTCATCGACATTTCTAGCTCTCTATCCCTTTCCCTTCCTCTCTGTAAAACATCAACAAAATATATATATTTTTAAGAAGAAGAAGAAGAAGAAGCACCTCCTAAAGCTTGTGTCTCTCAGACCTGTGTACACTGAGCTGTAGCAATTCGTCAGTGATTGTTTACATTTTCTGACCCCAGTTCCTGATAGCTGCTCTGCTCATTTGTGATTCTCTGTATCTGTCTGTCTGTCTCTTCAATTTTCAGGGCAACCCTTTGCCCTGTGACTTCACTTTTCTAATGGATCTGAGAAAAATTATTAATTTTTCAAATTGTTTAACTTTTTACATTTTGTTCTTTTTAAAATATATATATATTTTTAAATTTATTTTATTTTATTTTTTATTTTATTTTATTTATTTTTTTTTTTTTACAGAGAGGAAGGGAGAGGGATAGAGTGTTAGAAACATCAATGAGAGAGAAACATTGATCATCTGCCTCCTGCACACCCCCTACTGGGGATGTGCCCACAACCAAGGTACATGCCCTTGACCGGAATCGAACCTGGTACCCTTCAGTCCACAGGCTGATGTTCTATCCACTGAGCCAAACTGGTTAGGGCCATTTTGTTTGTTCTTTAAAACATTTTTTTTTCAGAGAGGGAGAGGGAAAGATAGAAACATCAATGATGAGAGTGAATCATTAAATTGAAGCGAATTGAATAGTGGGGATCTGACAACCTCCGCTATCTGAATCATAACATAAAAGTGAAAGCAAACAAGTGCTATGGACTCTGCAATGTTGTAGTGAACCTGTTCTTTTTGTTATTGGAAGACAAACAGAAGTCTGCTTAATGATACCTTGCATTTACCTTTTTTTCACTTATTGCATTCATTTATTCATTTCCTCATGTATTCATTCTTTCAATAGATATTTATCATGTACCTACAGTCTGCAAGACAATGAGCCAAGTGCAAGAGAAATAATAATGAACAACAACAAACAAAAAGTGCCCAACTGGTGTGGCTCAGTGGTTGAGCATTGACTTATGAACCAGGTTGAACATTGATCTATGAATCAACTTTTTGGATCAATTCCTGGTCAGGGCACATGTCTGGGTTGCAGGCTTGACTGCTAGTGGGGGACTGCCTCAGGGTTTGCAGGAGGCAGCTGATTAACCGAAGCTGTGTCAGAGCCTAGCAACCCTGGAGGCAGAAAACACCATCTCCAGGCTCCCCTGGCTGCTCTGCCTCACTGAGCAGGGTGGGTACACACTGAGAAGCGCTGAAGTTCAGAGCCTAGGGCCCCAGGCTCCCCGAAAGACACATCTAATCACAGGATCATAAAATGCCTCTCCTCGCCCCCTCACACTGCATTGACCTTAAAATGAATGGATGCACCATGGCTTTTCATACAGATACATATTGAAGTAAATGCATACATTTGTCTATATACGGGTATTTCTTCTCCACGGAGAAGACTTAAAAGCAATGATGCTCCAGGAGCAATGAGCACACCCAGCACCAAGATCTTGATTTTAAATCCATTTTCCAAGAAAAGAAACTAGTGATTAGGGGGAGAGGGCACAGAGCGGTGAGGGGAGAAAATGTGGCTTCCAAGCTCAGGGCAAGGAAAGCACAGGATAAGCCTAGAACAACAAGGAAGTGCCCCCCCCCCCCCCCCCAGAAAGAGAGAGAGAGAGAGAGAGAGAGAGAGAGAGAGAGAGGAAGGAAGGAAGGAAGGAAGGAAGGAAGGAAGGAAGGAAGGAAGGAAGAAAGAAAGAAAGAAACTCAGTGAAATAAGCCAGTCAGAGAAAGATAAATATCACATGATCTCATTCATTTATGGAATATAATGAACAACATAAACTGATCCAGAGACAGAGAAGCATCAATCAGATCATCAAACCTCAGAGGGAAGGTAGGGGAGAGTGGGGGTAAGGGGGAGAGATCAACCAAAGGACTTATATGCATGCATATAAGCCTAACCAATGGACACAGATACCAGGGGGGTGAGGGAGGGCCTGAGTGGAGGGGATAGGGGGAGTAATGGGGAAACAAGGACACATATGTAACACCTTAATCAATAAAGAAATTAAAAAAGAAAAAGAAAGCACTCAAGAATGACGGTCATGTTGAAAGGATACAGGAGCCAACCTGATTAAGTTCCCAAGGGGCCCCCCTTCTCATCATTTGCCCCAGCAAACCCAGGGAGGGCAGATAAACCCCACCCTCTGTAATCCACTGTCACAGGACACTCCGGCCAGTTCTCTTTGCCTCCAACTATAGGAACTATTTTTCAAGTTCAATCCATAGTCCTAGGACGTCCCGCTCACACACTGTCAGGGGAGGGCAAGCACCCCCGCCTTTCCCCTGGGCAGCGAGGGAGGAGGAGGAGACACAACATGCTCTTTCCAGTAGCATTGCCACACCTCCACCCCTGCTGGTGTATTAAGTCTGGCTTCAGGCGGGGGTTGGGGGGGGGGGTACAGGGGGGTAAGGAGAGAAGGGGGAGGGCAGGTGCCAAGCCTTCCACAATAGGTTCCTGAGAGTGCCCTGCTGTAGTGGATGCTGTGGTCTCCGCCCAGATCTATCCTCAAGACTGAGGCTCGCATTGCCTCCGTGCGCCTCTGAAACTGCTCTAAACTGGAGGAAACTCCCTCAGCAAGGTCATGTCCCCTTCCCAGGGGCAAGGTGCATCCATGACTGGTCGGTCCATGTAAAGCTCTAATGACCCAGCCTCCTTGCCTCATTAGGGGACACCTCAGCTCCACCGCTAACGGAGGGCCTTAGTGGTGACTGCGTTGAAGTTCAATCAGCCCAGCCCTACTTTCTTTGTTCTCCCCCAGGTGCTGACCCCCAAACACTCCCGAACAAACCCCCTGTTCACATGTCTCCATCAGAGTCTCTTCCTGGGAACCTGGCTTGTAACGCTTGGTGAATTCCATAGACGATGGTCAGTCTCACTCGCACTTCAGAGTCTGGTGCTGAATTGGTACCCGAGTCAACATTGAGGGGAAAGAAGTCCCACTTAGCACCATGTTATATTTGTGAGAGTAACAACCAAAGAGAAATTGATTAATGCATCATGGCAAAACAGCTTCATGAAATTTCAAGTATCCAGCAAAAACTGTAAACATCTTATAGCAAAATATTCCAGAAAAATGACCGTGATCTAATTAATATTTAGAGAACACAAAAATGATTCTGGGTTGGGGGATAAAGCAACAAAGAACATCTTTGGAGAAATTTGAAGATATTAGATAATATTGTTGCATCAATGCTAAATTTCTTGGACATGATCACAATATGGTCAGGCAGAAAATGTCTTTGTTTTTAAGAAGTCCTGCTGAAGTGTTATAGGTAAAATCTTGTGATGCCTGCAACTTGTTTTCAAAGGGTTCAGCAAACAAAGGGGGGGGGCGGGAAGAGGGAGAAGGAAAAGGAGAAGGAAAGAGCAAGAATGTTCACTTCCTACTGATCTTATTCCCATTCCTGTGCTAAATGCTCCCCCTTGTGTACCAAAAGAGCAGAATGCAGTCATCAAAACGCATTTAAAAACTCCCCTGCACAGTGGGAGTGCAAGATGCCAAGACTAAAAGGAGGCCATGGAAGGGTGGCATGTTTTAAGGTATTCTTTCCCAATCCCCAACCAACAGTGTAGTTCATGTCACGCCCAGTTTGCTCTCCATGTCACACTCTGACCTTCAGTTCTGGTGGAGGGAGGGCGGGGTTGGCGAAGGGGCGGGGAGAAGACAGCCTTGCCTGGAAGGGCGCAGGCTCCGGAGTCAAAGAGATCAGGGGCTGAGTCCCACTTTGTCCACTGTTGGCTGAGTGACCTCTGGGAGCCTCAGCTTCCTCAGGAGTGAAGCAGAATGGTAACAGGACCTGTATGAAAGGGTAACTGGGAGAATTCAATGAGACCGTGCAGACCAAGACATAGCACAGGGAGTGGCCCCTGGTCTAATTAGAGTTCAATAAGCATTAATCAATTATTATGACTTATTAACCTCTTAATAGGTCAGAATAATTGGAGGAGGCTTCGAAACAAGTTCCTTAGTATCCTAGTGCCTTGTAAAGCATAATCTGAAAAATACCGTCCTAGAATATCTGATCTGTAGACTTCACTCTTTGGTAAGAATCCATCCAGTGTGTTTTGTGTTAAAGACAAAAAAATAAATTTAAAATTACCCTTCAGGGATACATGCTCTGAAAGGATTATTTCATTGGATTTATCTTCCCTCATAAACGATCTCCAAGAAAACAGACTCTTGGAGTTCTCTACCAATTTTGCTGTTCAACACTGTGTCTCCTCTGGATCTTCAGCTTTTGATACTCTGATCATGGTCTCCTCCAAGGCAGTCACTCTCATACCCATATCAAGATGCCCAAAGCATGCCCTGACCAGTTTGGCTCAGTGGATAGAGCATCGGCCTGAGGACAAAAAGGTCCCAGGTTCGATTCCGGTCAAGGGCATGTACCTTGGTTGTGGGCACATCCCCAGTAGGGGGTGTGCAGGAAGCAGCTGATTGATGTTTCTGTCTTTCCCTCTCCCTTCCTCTCTGTAAAAAAAAATAAATCAATAAAATCAATTATATATATATATATATATATATATATATATATATATATATATATATAAAAGATGCCCAAAGCAGACCTTGCAACAGGGGCTGTAGGGAAGGGGGGATTGACATCTGCTATACCTTCTGAAGAATTATTTTGGTGGACACTGAGATGACAAAAGCCCTGAGCAGAGTACCTGGCAGATCATTAAATATACTTACCAGTAAAAGTAAAGGTAAGACGAAGACAGAGCACGTTAAACATGCTATTTTCTACCCCCTGCCAGCATTGCTCAGTGGCTGAAGTAGGAAGTCACAGTTCATTTCCGCTCAGGGCCATGCCCAGGTTGCAGGCTTGCTCCCCAGTGGGGGGCATGCAGGAAGTAGCCAGTAAAAGATTCTCTCTCATCATTGATGTTTTTCTCTCTCTCTCCCTCTCCCTTCCTCTCTGAAATCAATAAAAATATTTTTTAGAAAACATGTTATTTCTCCTTGCTTCCTTTTCAACCCGCAACTCCTACAAACCCTAACTGTAGAGGGCTTCCTGGAAGGCACAGGGACATCCTTTAAATTGTCAGCTGACCCAAGGCACGGGCAGAGTCCGTGTCCCCAAGTGGGGGATGTTATTCAGTTTCTGACTTACCTTTGTCCAGGTGTCAGTAGGGATGGGTCTAGATATGTAAACCCAGTAATGCCAGGGCCTAGTTAAGAATGCAAATAAGCTCCTTTGATCCTAAGTTTTGATGTTACTTCCTGGATTCTTGGGATATAAAATGAACCTGCTGCGTGACTCAGGTGCTCCATGCCTCTCCATCAGCGAGACTGGCACCCACCTAGCGCCCAGCTTGATGAATCTATTTCTGCCTCTTGGTCTCTCTCTTTCTTTAATTTCTTAATCCTCAGGAACCTGACTGTTTCCTTTTCTGTGATGGAGATGGACGCGGAAAAGAGAGAGACAACCCCCCACACCTAACAAATCCTCAAAAACAAAATCTGCAGATCCATCTTTCCCCTGCTTTCCACCGAGGCCTCCCCAGCCCTGACCTCCATCCATCTGCACGTAGAGCCCTTTTCCCTCCGGTCTCCTCTCTCTCTCCCTGCCAACCACAGTGCAAGGACCCTCCACGCCTGCCGTTTAAGAGCTCGCCACCAAAAGCCCCCTTTTCCCTACACGATTAAGCCCTAATTCTCACCTGGTGGTGGGAGGCTCTCGGGCGCTGAAGACTCCTGCATGCCAAGACAGGCCACCCATTTGTGTGCGAGGGGCTCACTTCCATAGCCACCGTGTTCCTCAGTCTCGAGACCAGCATGAGAAGTAAAGCCCTGATTTCGCCTTTGCACTTATTCCAGTGTGCCTGGATCTATGATGATGTGGTCATTCTGTCAGACCCAGGTTCAAATCCCGTTCCTCTAGGTTTTAATTGCATTCCTTTGGAAAAGTCACCCATGCCTGTTTTCCCATCTGAAAAACAGGGATGATAATAATCCCTGCCTCGTAGGGTTGCTGTGAGGATGATAACTTTATACGCAACAAGTAGCTTTGAGTAGTGCCTGGTCCAAAATGAGTGCTATCCTAATGGGTTCCCACAAGTTGTTATTTTCAGATTCTTAAAAGGAATCGAGAAGTAGCTACTCAGGTTTTTCTCTCTTTGCATGAGCTCATGGACTTTCTGAACCTTCCTGCACCCAAATTGCAGCTCGAAGCCACATGTGGCCCAGAAACACACCCCTTATCAGCACACACAGCTCCTGAGCTAAAGGTCTCACTCTTACTCACAGCACCGAAACCAAAGGTGAGACCTGTTGAACAAACAGCTAAGCGCAGTATAGCAGAAAAATAACTTGGGGCATTTTTTTTTTTTCTCAATCCTCAGTCTCTCCTCACGTTCTGAACATTACCTTCACGTTCTGTCAGTGTGGCCCTGGCCGATGTGGCTCGGTTGGTTGAGCATCCTTCTGTGTACCAGAAGGTTGCCGGTTCGATTCCCAGTTGGATCCCTAGTAAGGGGTGTGCAGGAGGAAGCTAATTGATGTTTCTCTTTCAGATTGATATTTCTTGTCCCTCCCCCCCACTTCTCTCTCTCTCCAAAAATTAATTTAAAATCTTAAAACATTCTCTCCATGTGTATCACACATCCGGCTTTTCCTGCTGCTCAGTGCAACTTGAACTACACACAGCCTCTGAAGCTGTACCTGTAAAAAGCTGTGTTTGTTTTAAAAAATTTAAAAAGCTAAGTTGTGTGGGTAAATGTGTGAGGGAAAGATGTGGTTTATTCATTTTTTACTTCAATCCTATTTTTAATAGGGAACATATCTACAGGGATCACAACTCTTAAACACACAGGCGAACGTTCAATGGCATTTTCCTCCCCTCTCTGACCTCAGCTCTCAGTTGTCTCCAGGGGCAACCAATGTTACCAGTTTCTTTGGGATATTGGATATTCTTTTAGATATTCTATATAAATACAAGAAAATAGGTTTATACCATTTATTTTTTGTGTGTATGTGTAAGAGATATGGTAGCTTTATTCTTTTTTATTTTTTATTGAACTTATTTGGGTGACACGGTTAATAAAATTATATAGATTTCAGATGCAGAATTCTGTAACACATCATCTGTACAGTTGTGTGTGTTCGCCACCCAAAGTCAAGTCTTCTTCCATCACCATTAAACCCTAAACCCTCTTCTACTTCCCTCCCATTTCTCTTTTAATACACACTTTCACTTCCTTTCTAAACTTAGCTTTACTAACTATTCAGCACATGCAAAAGAATATTGCATAAGCTTAGGGTGAGAGAATTAAAACATCACTAGCTAGCTTAAGAAATATAACCTTCTTCATTTATTTTTATAGGTTTATACTTTCTTCTCCAGTTGTATCATAATTCATTCCATCAGTTCCCACGAAGGAGCCCCTAGGGGGTTTCCAATCTTTTGTTATCCACAATCCTATACTGACTAACCCTGTGTGTCCATCATCCTACATATGGGCAGTGTATCCATAAGACCCAGGCCTACCTAGGAATTACTAGGTCAAAGGGTATCTTCATAGGTCACTTTTAGAGTTAAATATCTGGATTGCCCTCCATAGAGATAGCACCAAATTGATTTGTTCATTTTTATGTTGCCAAAAAGCCTAGAGTTTCAATAGCTGGCAGTCAATTAAGTGACAGAGCTAAGGGGATTTGGAAAACAGGAAGGATCTCTTTAAAATGACATTTATTGGGCCGGCACCGGTTTGGCTCAGTGGATAGAGCGTTGGCCTGCGGACTGAAAGGTCCCGAGTTCAATTCCAGTCAAGGGCATGTACCTTGGTTGTGGGCATATCTCCAGTAGGGGGTGTGCAAGAGGCAGCTGGTCGATGATTCTCTCTCATTGATGTTTCTAACTCTCTATCCCTCTCTCTTCCTCTCTGTGAAAAATCAATAAAATATATTTTAAAATAAATAAATAAATAAATGACATTTATTGGGTTGTCCACGTGAAACCTGTATGGCTTTGCAAACCAATGTCATTCACAATAAATTCCATTTTTAAAAATTATATTTTAAAAATAAGCACTTTTTTTTTTTAACCATGAGGTAATCATATCAAACAACTCTTGGCTTCTTCAGTGCTTGGTGAAGAGTCCAAATGTGTCCTTTTATTCTGGGGTAATTCCTACAAGGATTGATATTGCTCGGAACTGCCAGAAGTATTCTTTCCTGTTATGAGGTAATTATTGAATTAAGTTCCGCAATTCGCTTGTGCAACTCTGTTTACTTTAAAAATGGCTAATGCTTTAGATATTTGAGATGTGTACCTTGGGTTCCAAGTTTTGAAATAAAAATCCCGGCCATATGTAAGATCACTCAACGTACAAAAGCATTAGGAATAAGCAGGGTGGGTCTGTACTGACATGCCTGTCTGGTGATATAGCCACTGTCGGATTATAGGAAACCCTGTCAGGGAGCGTCCCAGCCTCCGGGACTTGGCTTTGGAGACTCAGTAACTAAACACAGTGAGTGAAAGCGACATTCCCAAAGGCAGCGCTGCTTCTGGCCATGAGCCTGTTCACAGCGAAGGAAGTGAGTCCAGGTGCTGGTGGTGCCCCCGGGTGCCCTCTGGTCTGACCGTGGCCCCGTGACCCAGAGTAGCTGGTCATCTGGACGGTAGAATGCGTGGCCCAGGGAAGGCTGAGGCACAGCACCAGCGTGGGGACCCCCCTGGTGACACTGGGGCCCTGTCCTATAGGACATGCTTTGAGCCAGTGCCGGTGCGGCCAGAATGCATGGGTCTGGGCACCGAGGGGCAGAAGCCAGGCCTCTCTGGCTGCTAAACACATTGCCCCCCTCCACATGTGTGCTTCCCTTCGCTGTGGCTCTGAACCAAATCCCCTTCAACTTCAAGTAGCAAGAGTGACCTCTGCAATCTGCAACTGAGACCCACTGGCATGCTTCTGAATTAGCATCTCTCAGGGCGGGGTCTGAGCATCAGTTTTTTGGTTTGTTTTTTTTAAACAAACTCTCCAGTGAATCTCAAATTCTCAAAGTCTGAAGTTCACTGATGAACGGTTCTTTGCAGTAACGAAGAGGTAGGTTACTTCGGGTGAAGAGTTTTAGACATTTCGCCCAGGCCACGGGGAAGCTGGATGTCCCACTCCTGCTCCACAATAGGGAGTGCCTCTCTGCTGATGGGAATTTGACTACAGAATATGTGTGTGTGTGTGTGTGTGTGTGTGTGTGTGTGTGTGTGTGTTTGTGTGTGTGTGAGTGATGGGGGGAGGAAGGGAACTGGGTAGAATGAATGATAGCAACTGGACCAAGACTGGGATGACCTGGATTCAAATCCTGCCTCACTAGCTATGTTGCTTTGGGTAAGTTATTTTAATTCACTGCCTTGATTTCCCCACCTGTAACATTTTTAAGGACTAAGCAAGTTAATTCATATAAAGGATTAAAAGGGCTACCTAGCATATATTAGGCACACAGTGCTAGCTACTTAAAAACACTTTACCGTACAGAGTATAAAATATTCGCCCAAATCGGTTTGGCTCAGTGGATAGAGCGTCAGCCTGCGGACTGAAAGGTCCCGAGTTCAATTCCGGTCAAGGGCATGTGCCTTGGTTGTGGGCACATCCCCAGTGGGGGGTGTGCAGAAGGCAGCTGATCGATGTTTCTCTCTCATCAATGTTTCTAACTCTCTATCTTCTCCCTTCTTCTCTGTAAAAAAATCAATAAAATATATTTAAAAATATATATTCTCTCTCTCCTTACATACACACACACACACACACACACACACACACACACACACAATCTCATCTGAGCTCTTTCAAAATAACTCTTGCCCCTGACCTGGAAGCTCAATTGGTCAGAGCATCATCTCAATATGTTGAGGTTGGGGCTTTCATACCTGGTCAGGGCACATAGAAGAATCAACCAATGACTGCATACATAAGTAGAACAACAAATCACTCTCTCTCCCCCTAAATAAATCAATAAATTAAAAAAATTAAAACTCTTAGGGCAACCAAGGCCCAGAGAGGTTAAGTGAGTTCCCCAAGGTCATACAGCACTTAATTAACAAAAGCATGTCTGTAATAGAGACTAAGGCAGGGGTCTTCAAACTACGGCCCGCGGGCCACATGCAGCCCCCAGGGGAGTCTGATCCTGCCCGCCAGGTTTTTTGGGCAGTGAGCGCAGCCAAGGTGTTACAGTAGGAATTAGTAGTTCATATAGTCCGGCCCTCCAGCTCTCTGAGGGACCGTGATCTGGCCCCCACTTTAAAAAGTTTGAGGACCCCTGGACTAAGGACTCAAACCTGAATTTTCCTGTATTCTGAAGGCAGGGTCTCAGCCACATCTGACCCCAAGGACGTCACACAGAGCTCTGCACCCTGTGGGCCTGGATAGGGAGGTGACTCGCCATCACCCATATCCTAGAAACAGCGTGTGCTAGCACAGTGAGGCTGTGTTAACATTTTGCCCCTCAATTTCTTCCTAATGTTCTTCCCCGAAATTGCTCTAAAACTCCGGGTCCCCATGGAAACCTCAGGAAAGACTGCCTGCTGACTCAAAGTGAAATTCTGCTACGACTGCTTCCTTGATAACAAATGTATGTTATTAAAAGCCTGGCCCCAACAGACGCCTGCTGCAGCTCACGGCAAAAGCCACATTTTCCTTGGACTGCGAGGGTGAGAGAGACCGCTCACTCCCTGGCGCTGGGCTACTGTGAGCTTGGAGGGAAGGGTGGGGAGGTGACCTGAGCCCCAGCTGTCACCATCAGACACAGGACCGGGTGCTTTCCATGCATGCTCACGACAGGATGCTGGAGAGAGGTGTCCACGGAGCGGGAGCAACACTAATTACATCAGCCCGTGATCATCTCTGCCACCTGCGGAAGTCATTTGCAATGTGCTTTCCAGACCAAAAGGTGAAAGAGTGGGGCCTGGAGTTGAGGCTTGAAAGACTGCAAAAGAAACCTGTTTGGAAAAGGGACAGTGTAATCTAAAAAAAGAAACTGAATCAAAGGGATGGATTCAGAGAGCAGGAATGTAGCAGCGTTTTTCCAGCATGATCCAGAGATCCAGAGGAGGGAGGCAGATCTTCCAAATCCCTCTGGGGACAGGAACTGCTTCTGCAGGAAATCTCTGAGGGCTGATTGTCGAGTACCTACTGGGTCACCCTGTCCTGGGCAGCAGCATTAGAGGGGAGAATTCGGCAGAGTTCACAGTCTAGTGAAGGGAGATTTTTTTTTTTTAAAAGGCTTTTAAACAAATAAGTATACAAGATAATTTCAGTTAGTGATGACTGCTATGAAGTGGGGTGGGGCGGAGGGAAAGTAGTTAAATAGCCTGATGTTGATTTGGGGCGATCAGCTTTCCATAATTGATGAGGGAAGGATTAGTTCCGTTGGAGATGAGACCTGAATGTCAGGGAGATGTCAGTCACAGGAAGATACAGGGGAAAAGAGACTTGTTGTTTCTGAACCCTGAGTAAGAACAAAGTTCGCCTGGCTTATTTCCCACCAGGCTCCCGAACCTCAGGCAAGACGAGAGATCTAAACGGACATCTGTTTTCAGGGTCCCTGAACATTCTGTGAAGGACAGTAATTCCACAAATACTGTGGGACACTTCGAGGGAGGTTTGCATGAGCACAGAGAATCTACCTCCACAAGGTACATCACAAAGTCTTAGTTCCAACCCAGTCAAAATACCATTACAAGTGCTTGAATGAGCACTGTATTGTTTAGAGAGGGAGCAATATTTTATGTAGAGAAGGAGGGCTGAATCAAGAGTCATCAATGATTCTGTGACTTAAGAAAATACACTTTTGCCTCGTAAATGAACAGTTAGCTCCACACTATACTTTTCAGGCAGGTCTGCAACTCGGCTCCACAGGATCATTCAGGAATCCAGGCTCTGCTATCTTCAGTAAATAACTTGTTAGGTCGTTCTAGTCGTCACCATTCCATTCCGTAGAAAAGGGAGAAAAGATAAGAAGAGTAGGCAGGCAATGTTTCACAAGCCAGCCCTGTAAGTGGCCACATCTTGCCCCTTACAATGGTGAGAACCTGGTCACATCGCCACACCTACCTGCAAAGGAGACTGGGAAATGTGACACAGTATATGTGAATGTGGTAGACCAGTACCGTATTTTCTGGCGTATAAGACGGCCTTTGAAAGAAAAAAAGTCAACCGAAAATCAGGGGCAAAAGACCAAAATTGCAGAAAAATTACCTGCAGATCTTGACGGCAAAGTAAGTCTTTTCTTTGAAGTGGGGGGTAGTCTTATACAGCGAATATAGGCCTAAACCTATGTTTTAACTGTAAAATTAGGGGGTCATCTTATACGCCAGAAAATATGGTAATTCTTTTGCTCTAGAACAAGGACAGCAAATTATAGCCAAAGGGTCAACCCCTCAAACCCGCTGGTTTTATAAGCAAAGTTTTACTGCAGCACAGCCACACCCACACCTTTTCATACATTCTACCGTGGCTTTACCTGCTACAGATAGACTTAAACAGTCATGACAGAGACCTTAAGGCCTGTGAAGCCTAAAATACTTACTTTATAGCCCCTTATAGAGACACTAGAGACCCGGCCCACGAAATTCGTGTGTGGGTATGGTCCCTAGGCCTGGCCTGCGATCAAGCCCACCTTCCCCAGCTGCCTGCAGCCGGCCCCACCCCTGCTGCCACCCACCCCCAGTTCCCCATTCCCATCCGGTGATCAGTGCCTGACAGTGGGGGAAGGAACCGAGAGGTTGGCTGTTCCTGCCTGTTGACTGGTCCATCCCCGCTGAGGTGGCCATCAGGTGACTGGAGCCTGTGGGCCAGGGAAAGGAACCAGAAGGTGGTGAGTGCACCTCAAAGTGACTGGTCCAGCAGTTGTTCTGGTCAATTTGCCTATTATCCTTTTATCATATAGGATTTGCTATCCCCTTGTCTAGGATAAAAATACAACCTAGAATGGATTTGGTGGGACAACTAGCAGTCTACACTTTCAAAATATATCTCAGGCCAAAGCCAGTTTGGCTCAGTGGATAGAGCGTCGGCCTGCGGACTGAAAGATCCCTGGTTCGATTCCGGTCAATGGCATGTACCTTGGTTGTGGGCATGTCCCTAGTGGGGGGCATGCAAGAGGCAGCTGATTGATGTTTCTCTCTCATCGATATTTCTAGCTCTCTATCCCTCTCTCTTCCTCTCTGTGAAAAATCAATAAAATATATTTTTTTTTAAAAAGAAGAAGAAATAGTCAGTGCTGACTAGGGAAGCACTTTATATTTCTATATTTGCATCCCTGTTCCACTGTATGTCAAATGTTCACATATACTTTATTTATCTTATTTTCATAGCCAACATACACATTGTATTTCAGCCCCCTGCTTTCTTGAGAGTTCCTCTTTGCAGGCAGTATTTATTCAGTTCACTCATGTATGTTGAATATAAAAAGAAACAAATCTGACCTCAGAGAAAAATTAAGCACAGAAAGACAAATGTAAAAGTTCCTAAGCCCGATAAAATAAACAACTTTGTAGAAAAATCTCGTAAGGGAACCAACCCACCTTTCAGTTCAAACTGACCGTGATCCAATTCACACACGGGTTTATGTCACTGGATAGCTTCATAGCTGGACCTGGCTTGAAACACGGACAGATCCGGGCACTCAGAAAGGTCCTTGGAGCTATGGCTCTGCTCTCAGTACTGCTGGGTTGCACTCTGCAGTCAGGCCCTTGTCTATGGCAGCAAGATGCCCACAGAATCCCAAACCCCCCTGGTCCCTAGTTTAGCAATCCTGATGGAGAGAGAATGTCTCTCTCTGAACTCAACACAGCAAATCTGGAGAAGACTATACAGGTCATTCTTAGACTTGTCCAAGGCTGTGTTCCAAGCCTGGCTCGAGTTAGGCTCTGTGCCTTTACCTATAGGCCCCAGAGCGACATGGAATGTGCAGAGGGATTCCCCAAGGGACACTGCAGGAGTGCTAAGTAAAAAGAAGCAATAGCCCTAACTGGTTTGGCTCAGAGGATAGAGCACTGGCCTGCGGACTCATGGGTCCCAGGTTCAATTCCGGTCAAGGGCATGTACCTTGGTTGTGGGCACATCCCCAGCGGGGAGTGTGCAGGAGGCAGCTGATTGATATTTCTCTCTCATTGATGTTTCAAACTCTCTATATCCTCTTCCTTCCTCACTGTAAAAAAAAAAAAAAAAATCAATAAAATATATTTTTTAAAAAAGAAGCAGCAATAAATGTCCTCTATTGCTACTCACAAGTTAAGACTGTGGCCCTTGGATATTTTAATAGGCTTAAAATGATACACCTTGCTTCACCCCTGGTTAGGAGACAGGGTTTTTCAACTTCAAGGCAAGGTAGCAGAGAAGGTCAAACTACCACACACACACTGGTTTGTCTGCTCTAGACATAACTTTAAATACCACTGAGAAAACCTGCTTATACTCTAGAAAAAAGAAAAAAAGGCAATTTGTAAATCAGATGACCATCCTTTGGTCCCTCTGAAAACATTTCCTTCAGGACCAAGTATTTCCGTGGTGCAGCCTGCCAAATTTTATCTTCTTCCTTTTAGCCACATTTAAATATTTTTTATTGATTTTGTACAGAGAGGAAGGGAGAGAGAGAGAGAGAGTTAGACACATCAATGAGAGAGTTATCGATCAGCTGCCTCTTGCACACCCCCTACTGGGGATATGCCCGCAACCAAGGTACATGCCCTTGACCAAAATCGAACCCGGGACCCTTCAGTCCCCAAACCGACGCTCTATCCACTGAGCCAAACCGATCTCGGCCCTTTTAGCCACATTTAAAGGTCAACAAGATATACAAGTTTGAGGTCTATATTTATCTCTAAATCATAAAGTAACTTAAGAGGTTGTATTTGTATTCCTCTTACAAACATTCATCCCTTTCTCCCAGAAGCTTCCTGGTCAGCTGAACCCCATGGATACCTGGTATTTCCTTAGATTGGTTGATCCTTGAGTAAATGATTTCACTTGTCCTTCCACAGCACAAGGCAGGAAGTTTATAGTAAACTAATGACCCGGTGCACAAAATTCATGCACATTAAAAGGGGATTAATTAAAGGAAATAATTTAATATTGTTATTTGCCCTTTCTCTATAATAGAAGTGTCAGAGATGAAAGAAAATTAGTAAAAATGTATATGAAAACCTTCCAACTATTAGAGTCTGGGACACACCACAGGACCCAGAGTCAAGTCCCCGCCCACCAACATGCACCTCAAACTTGCATGAGACCCAGACCTGGCCGCCTCCCCCACCCAATTGGGCTAGATCCAGACCCGGCCATCCCACCCTTGTCAAACCCTGCCGGGCAGTTCCCTGGCCCGGCGCCAGGACAGAGGGCGTGGCATGAGGTCCCCTAATCCAAACGGGGGGGGGGGGGGGGGGAGGGGGCAGGCATGCCTGGAGGTCCTCCATCAAGCCAGCCAGATGGGGGACACAGCCTGAGATCCCCTATCAAGCCCCACTGGTTGGGGGGCATGGCCTCAGGTCCCATGTCAAGCCCTGCCGGGTGGGGGGCGCAACCTGAGGTCCCCTGTCAAGCCCCATGGGGGAGGGAGTAGTTTCAGGTCCCTGCTGATTGCTTGTTAAGGCTCCTGATGGGAACTTGGCCTTAGCTGTGGGTGCAGCCATCTTTGTGATGGAGTGATGGTCAATTAGCATATTCCCTCTTTATTAGATAGGATTAAAGTTTTTTAATAAGCAGGAAACTCATTTAAAATCAAAAGCCTGGGTATCCTTGCTATAAGAAATTACCTATTTTTTACAGGAGAATCAGGAAAACATGAATGAGGGCAGCCGCTCTATGCTGGGTTAACACCAAACACCTTTTATTTGGAATTCTATGATGAAGCCAAATTTCTAACACATCTTCAAGAAGGAAGATTGATAAGTGTAATTTAAAACCATAGTTCACACCTACAACTAAGAATATTCTTTGGCATCTCTCAGGATATCAAAAATGACACAACATCTTTAATATCAAAATTAATTTTAAGTAAATTTTATTTAAAAAAAACACATACACACATACAAATAGGCCAAACTATTGATACAATCAAACCTGAGCAAGCTGTAATCTTTTTAAAGAACTTAGTAGTCCAAAAAGACTAATACTTACTGCTGACTCAGCTCCCAGTATCAGCCCGCTTCAAGCAGCCACACAATCAGAGACATCATCTGGCCACCTTGTATGGGTATTAGATACCCACTGTGCAGTGAGCCACACAGCCCTGCCCGCCAGGAGCTTACAGTGTTGCTGGAGAAGAACGAAACATCCAGAACAGACACGAAGTCTACACTCTATCACCACGAAAGCAATTACTGGCGGACGTCATCACGTGGTTTAACAAACTTGGCAAATATACACTACATCACGTTTTAACCTGACACATGAAAAAAACAACAACAGTTTTTCTGTTTTTGTTCACTCACGCTTCAAGTGAAATGAATTAAAAGAAGAAAACACAGTTGCAAACCAAATGTACCAGGCAGTTGACTGTTCGTGTCCCCGCACTGCTCCATGGCTCTACACCCGGATGTCAGGTTCAGTAGCTTTGACTGCCAAATCGATGGACAAATTCAGACAGCGAGTACACAGCTCCCCACCCTACCTTGGGGTCCATACTGATAAAATCATTCAGGTTCATTTTGGAATCTAAAAAAAGGCATGAAAGAAACGTCCGCTGAAAACACAATTTTGGTTTAGCAGCAATAAAACCACCCAGAAGAACAACAGTAGAGGCATTTATTCAAATGGATAAAGGTTCAATATCACTGCTGAGGTCTTCTCCTGGCAGATGTGAAAACTTGATCCACTCAGGACAAAACACACAAACCCACACTGAGGGAGACCCTACAAAATAGCTGACCAGTACTCTTCAAAAGCTTAAAAGTTACAACAGAAAGAAAGAATTTGTCACAGAAATGAAACTTAACAGCCTGGACCAAGAAAAACATTAGTGGGAAAACTTGCAAAATGTAAATGACCTCTCGAAGTTCATAGTATTACGTCATTATTTTTTTTTTTTTATCAATTGTATCATTTTCTTGGTTTTAATGATTACACTATGGTTTACTCACAATCTGAGTAAAGTGTATATAGGAACTTTGTTCTATTTTAGCAAATTCTCTAGAAGTCTAAAGTTATTGAAAACTAAACAGTTCATTCCACTGTGCAATGGTTAGTACTCTGGACTCTAAAACTAAACAGTTAAATGAAAAAAAAAAAAACATGAATAACCAAACTGCCAATTTATAGGGAATTCAGAGGATACAAAAGACACACCATTAGGAAAATCCAGACTGCTTCTCCCAGACTGTTTCTTCAGCAAATAAATCACAAGAAAATAAAAGAACTGCAAAAAGAGCCTATATATTTAAAGAGCCCATCCTTACAAGAAAAACAACTAGATAGTCAGCAAAATCAGAAAGCTGGGGACGCAGGGTGACCAAGTACCCCGAAACAAAGCAGAGAGAGGAGGCCCCAAGGAGAGACGGACAAAAGCTCTTGCTGACCTGGGATATGTTCCTTTACTGACTTATATGGGCACAAAGCCCAGTGTCCCCATGTAAGTCAGAGAGCAGGTCAGCTAACATTCTTAACAAATTGCTAATGGAAACCTCAACTTCTGAAATACAATAGTATTTATTTTCTAGGCCCTTTAATATGATTAAGTAAAAAATTATTGTCCTAGTGGCTTGGCTCAGTGGACAGAGTATCAGCCTGCGGACTGAAGGGTCCCAGGTTCAATTCTGGCCAAGGGCACATGCCTGGGTTGCGGGCTCGATCCCCAATGGGGGGCATGCAGGAGGCAGCCAATCAATGTTTCTCTCTCATCATTGATGTTTCTATCTCTCTCTCCTTCTCCCTTCCTCTCTGAAATCAATAAAGAAATATATTTTTTAAAATTATTTTTAAAACTTATTACTATCTTCAGGTATTCTTACTTAAAAAGATCGATAGCCCAGCTGGTGTGGTTGAATGCCAAGCTATGAACCAAGAGATCATGCTTTGGGCTCGATCCCCCAGTGCAGGAGACAGCCAATCAATAATTTTCTTCCATCACTGATGTTTTCTACTTCTCTATCCCTCTCCCTTTCTTTCTCTCTAAAAATCAATAAAAACACTTTTTTTAAAAGTCTGTACAGCATTTAAAAAAAAAACCACAAAAAAAACAGACACCTCCACCCCCCATAAAAAAAACCTTCCGTAAGCACTTTCTAGCCATTCACCTTAGGCAAAGGGCTCATGCATCTATCCAATGTGGAAAATAAAGCTGGACCCGTTGAGTTGTGGTAGAAAATAAATTAATGTGTAAAGGGGATGCACAAAGCCTGACACAAAGCATCCCTTACAGGATGTTAGTCATCAAACCCTTGGGAATGACTCAAAGACCATCAGGGCTGATGAGGTGGCGTTTCCCGAGCGTCTATCTGCACAGGCTCTGAGTTCACATCCACGAGATGGACAGCTGCCCAAGGACATCGCCCCGGACCACGCCCCCGACAGCAGGCTGTCCTGGACTGAAAGGGGGACCTGGGAAGCCCTCGCCTAGCCCAGGATCAGTCCCAACTCTGGTGCTGAGCCTGGAAAGCAGGCTGGTAGACCAAAAAGCGATTCCAGTATCCATTTTTTAAATTACGAGAGCTTCTCACAGAGATCAGAGTTTGAGCCCTAACCGGTTTGGCTCAGTGGATAGAATGTTGGCCTGCGGACCCAAGGGTCCCAGGTTCGATTCCGGTCAAGGGCATGTACCTTGGTTGCCGGCACATCCCCAGTGGGGTGTGTGTGTGTGTGTGTGTGTGTGTATGTGTGTGTGTGCAGGAGGCAGCTGATTGGTGTTTCTCTCTCATCGATGTTTCTGACTATCCATCTCCCTTCCTCTCTGTAGAAAACCAAAAAAATATATTTTTTAAAAATCAGAGTTTGGTTCCTCTCTTAGTTCACGCCCTTCGAACATGCCAAGTATGTTCTTACTTTCTTCCTTGCTGAACTTTGAATACTTCTGCTCCATGTCTCTGGCTGTCGCACAGCTTACAGAGCACTTCCCGCAGACAGGATCACCCATGGGAGGGGATGACCTCACCAATCAATGGCACCGTTGTGAATTACTCTCAACCATTAATAATGTTTCAACTTGTGTGAATGCCAAACAATAGTAATAGGGTGAAGAACTCTTCACCTACTCCAATCTCAAGGAATTATTAACTGGACGGATGCCTACAAGCACATAAACCGGAGGAGTGGGACAATGCAGCCTGCCAGCTCTCCCCTCCTCCTAATGCAGGTTTTGTTCTGGTGCCAGGGATCGGACACCTCATCCATCACGGGATGCGCTGGCGGTTTTTCCCACCATAACGTGAAACCCTCCCACAGCAAGGTGCTACCAGCCCGTGTTCAATAACATAAACATGCAGGCCTCGCAAAGGCCAGTGTCCCAGCAATAAATACACCCAATATTCTAGCAAGTGGTGAGGTCTATTCCCAACACTCTTCCTTTCCCATGAGGCCTTCTGCCTTCCAGGCCTGTTCTCCGTGCCTCAGTTTCTGAAACTAATAAAAACACAGAGCCACACTTCCTCTGACCCCTTTACCCCTCAGAGGGTTTACCCAGAAAGCCATGAGGTTTTTGTCCCTGAGGAGGGGGAAGGGCTGACGTGCACAGGGATGGGAAATGCCTCCAAACGCGTTTGGCTCACCTCCCGTTTGAATGCAGGGATACGAGGGAGGAGGTTCTCTCCAGTTCCCACTGGAATCTTTCATGTGAGATCGGTCAGACGCGAAGTTCTTCAAGTAGGAATCGGCGCGGATAACTCTAAATTTCCTGCAGATAAACCAGCATTCATTTACCGCAGGGAGGTATCACAGTTGAAATTCTAACTCAATTTTTGTAAAGACTCATTTTCTATGACAATGCACAAAACTAAGCAGGCATTTTGCCCTGACTGGTTTGGCTCAGCGGATGGCCTGCGGACTGAAAGGTCCCAGGTCGGGTTCCGGTCAAGGGCATGTACCTTGGTTGTGGGCACATCCCCAGTGGGAGTGTGCAGGAGGCAGCTGATCGGTGTTTCTCTCTCATTGATGTTTCTAACTCTCTATTCCTCTTCCTTCCTCTCTGTAAAAGATCAATAAAATATATATATTTTTAAAACTAAGCAGGCATTTTCGTACTATTACCCTGTTTCCCCGAAATAAGAGTGTCTTATATTAATTTTTTCTCCCAAAGTTGCGCTAGGTCTTATTTTCAGGGGATGTCTTATCTTTCCATGCGCTAGGTCTTATTTTCGGAGGATGTCTTATTTTCGGGGAAACACGGTAGTAATATGCAAATATGTGTATGGCTTGTTATCTCTTAAAGAAGCCATGAGAGAGGATCAAATGAAATCCAGAACTACAAAGGCACCAAATGCATCTGGTATTGGGGTGCAAAACACATTTCCGTATTTTCAGGTGCTGCCATGACGGCCTTCTCAACTTTGGCATCATAAGGTATCCTATCCCCACACCATACACCCTACCTCCCCCTCAAAAACAGAGTCTGAGAGAAACCCCCCAAATGACTAAGAAAATGTTTGAGATCTCATCACCACAAAAAGACTGCCAACCTTTTATACGATGAACAACCTTTATAGCTTTAAAACGTTTCGAATCTTCTGTGTAGCACACATCATTCTCAAATATCAACTCCACGGTGATGCCAAGATATGCAATCTTTACTAATCAAATGCAAAAAGAAAGAAACCAGCTCCATGTAACAGTCAAGGTCTCACGTCAGAAAGTAGGAAAACTCGTCCTGACGGTCCTCACCTCCTAAACTGGGGGTGGATGTCCTCATCGGACCTGAAGGCATCTTCCACGTACGCATCGAAGAGGCAGGGAAACGGCAGGACCGTGTCGAGGTCATAGATGAAGCTCTGTCCTCCGCTTGAAACATGAAGCAAAACCACGTGGTAATCCTGGAGGTGAAAGTTGCCCAAGTTACCCAAGTGGCTCTGTCTGAGATAGAATGCATACATAGCTGTCTGGGATATAATGCATACATAGCCCCAGGAACACACACAAGATGAATACAGCCCTCTTTGTAAGAGCAAAATAAAATAAAGCAAACACAAAATCCTGAAAACAGAGCAAATGTCCAGTGACAAGGTAGACAGTGGAAATGTGCATATAGATCAGAAACTCTTTGACCCAGAAATTTTGCCTCGAGGAATCCACCCTAGAGAGAAATGGCAACACACAAATAATGATATATTATTTTATATATATTGATATATATATAAAATCTCTGCAGCACTGTTTATAATAGTGGAAATTCAGGGGGGGAGGGAAGCCCACCACGAGGGGTAAGGCTAATAAACGATGATGCATGCAGCCATAGGATGGAGTAGCTGTTAAAAAGATTTTGGTACATTTATGTGGAAAACAGAAAAATGTCCATGTTCTATAGCTGGGTGGAAGAAGCAAATTGCAGAATGTGCATAATATATCCTTTTTAAAAAGTGTATGTGGACACACACGCATTCAGAAGCACATACGCATGCCTATGAATACAGAGGATAGAGTTTGCAAGAATATCCTCCCACCTCTTAACAAAGGGGACGGTTTTGTACTACAATAGATTGGTAGCTAAAGGAAAGAAAAACGTTGGCTTTTGTTTTTGTTTTTGGTCTTGTTTTAATCAGCTGAAACCTCATGAGTAACCATTAAGGAATACAGAGAGCTCTGTGTGCACAGCTCGGACGCAGTATGTGAATCCTCACTCTCACTCCCTGACACCGGGCACGGCTGGAAGGGATGTCAGGGTGGTTATCCAGGAACATGAGGGCAGTCCAGTGCTTTGAGTTCTTCGAAGCAAAAAACGCTATCACAGAGAACAGCACTGGGAGATTAAAAGCTCAGTCACCTGTATAATAAAACCCTAAGATGCCAATCAACCAAATGATGGGACAACCAGCAAAATGGCCAGTAGCGGTGACGTGCACTGACCACCAGGGGGCAGACGCTCAATGCAGGAGCTGCCCCCTGGTGGTCAGGGCACTCCCACAGGGGGAGCGCTGCTCAGCCAGAAGCCAGGCTCACAGCTGGCAAGCGCAGTGGCAGTGGCAGGAGACTCTCCCACCTCTGATGCAGGCGGGCGGTAAGGAACGAGGGGTCCCAGACTGAGATCTGAGAGGGCACAGGCTGTGCTAGGAGACACCCCCTCTTACCCCAAGTGCACGAATTTCATGCACCGGGCCTCTAGTATTAGGTAAACATTCATAATATCATCCTACATTTCTAGTACCTCAGAGCTTATAAAGCATTTTCTCAACTGTTATTTCATTTGACTCTGTGAGGTGGGAAAGATAATTCACTTATTGAGACTCGAGATGTTGTACCACTGGAGCCTAAAGTGCTTCCTCTGTGTCCAGTTCTATCTTAGGAAAGCAGAAATAGCTTCCGAAATGGATGCTCATTCCCTGTGCTCCCCTCCGAATGCACCTGACCCTCCAGGTTTAAACGGAGAGCGGCTCCCCCATAACAGCCCAGTCTCCTTTCCCTGCGCTAGTTCATCTTATCCCCCACCACCACCACCACCATCTGCGGCAACCTGCCCCCCGGTTCTCTCCACACCCAGCACTCAAGCTCCAACTCAAAGGCTCTCTTCCCCATAAGTCCTGTTGTTTTTTCAATCTTCTCCCATCCCCGGCCAGAAGCAGTCTCTGCCGTATCCAAAATCTGTTTCTCAAGGCGTAGGTAGTATAGTGGTGAGCATAGCTACCTTCTAAAATCTGTTTCTCTCTAACACGTGTTACAGTTGTTTTGCAGTACACACTCCCTGCCCTATCGTTTGTGGGAAACTGTGCTGCTGAAATGCAGATTCAGAGGTGAGAAAGACAGCTCCTCACCCTCGGGGAGTTCCCGGAGAGGTGATGGGAAGCACAAGTCAATGGTGGCAGGAGGCAGGAGAGCAAGCAGTAAGGGCATTCCCCTTACCAGCCTCAGCTACCCTTTCATAAAATGAAGGTAACTGTAGCATGTGCCTCAGAGTCTGCTGGGAGAACTAATGAGATTATGTATGTAAATGCATTTTTATTTTTTTACTTATTTATTGGTAAAGGCTTTTAAAAAGAGGGACTCGCCCTGCAAGTTTTCCTAAGACGGGAAGCAAGACCCTGACTCAACATCAGCTGGGCGGGTCACTGATGAGGATGGTCATCAATGAGATGGACCGTCTGCAACAGGGGTTATGCGGTGTCCCTAACACTAGTAGCTACTGCTTATCGAGCACAGCACCAGGCACCGTACCGAATACCTGGATGATGCTTCCTGCATTCCCTCCTGGAGGCCTCCCAAACCCACGGACCAGAGAGGACACTGAGAAAAGAGGGTACATAACACATCAGTTCCCAGCCACCAATGAGAGACTGGGCTTTGCCCCCTTGTGTCTGACTCTCAATCCGAGCTCCTAACCCAACACCCAGCCCTGCTGGGTCTGGGCTTCAGCGTCAGAGCCGCACATCACCCGCCGGGGGAGAGTGACAACGTGAGCTCTGTGAGGCCAAGGACGTTAGCCTGCTCTGTGCCTGACGTATAACGGGTGCCCAATAAATACATGTTAAATGAAGCCAATTCAAATGGTACCTTCTTTTAAATACGTACCAGAAACTACATGTGCGTTAAATTATCATGAATGGCCCTAACCAGTTTGGCTCAGTGGAGAGAGCGTCGGCCTGTGAACTGAAGGGTCCCAGGTTCGATTCTGGCCAAGGGCATGTACCTTGGTTGTGGGCACATCCCCAGTGTAGGGGGTGTGCAGGAGGCAGCTGATTGATGTTTCTCTCTCATCAATGTTTCTAACTCTCTATTCCTCTCTGTAAAAAAACAATGAGTTTTTCTTTTACTTTATCTCCATGGTTACTAGCATTAGCAATTCTGTTCCTTGGGGGCCAGGGGGAGGTGACACACGATGTGCCCTGGGAAGGACCAGGCTGAGACCCAGTTCTGCGCTGACCAGCGAGATGGCCTGGAGCCACTCCCTTTGCCTCTCTGGGCTGGTTTCTTCCCCTGAAAAAGGAAGGGGCTGCAACAGATGTGTTTTCCCAACGCCCGTCACGTTCACGCAGGAGTTTGCTAAAAAAACGCTAATTCCTAAATTCTCTCTAGATCAACTACATCAGAAATTTGTACAGCATTTTTAAAATATATTTTTATTGGTTTCAGAGAGGGAGAGGAAGAGAGAGATAGAGACATCAATGATGAGAGAGAATCGTTGATCGGCTGCCTCCTGCATGCCCCCTACTGGGGATCAAGCTCGCAACCCAGCATGTGCCCTTCACCGGAATCAAACCTGGGACCCTTCAGTCACCAGGCTGACACTCTATCCACTGAGCCAAACCAGCCAGGGCTGTACAGTATTTTCAACAGTTTTCAGATAATCCTCAGGTGCAGCTGGACTAGATATTTCTAAAGTCCTTCCCAGTGCTGAAAGGATAAGGGTCTGGGAGATAACAAGTCTATCTGGCACACAGACCATTTGAATTCACTCCTGTAATGCCTTAGGCAGTGTGACTCCGTGGATAGAGCCCAAAGACTGGAGGGTCCTAGTTCTGATTCTAATCAAGGGCATGTACTTCAGTTGCAGGCCTGACCCCAGGCCCTGGTCAGGACAGAAGGCAATGAATTGATGTTTCTCTCACATTGATGTTTTTCTCTCACTGTCTCTCCCCCTCTCTCCACGCTCTCTAAAAGTCAATGGCAAAAATATCCTCATATGCGAATTAAAAAGAACAACAAAACAAACAAAAAATAAAACCATTCCTATAATAATTTCAAAATTAAAATAAACATGCCTGTAAGGTAAGGTGACCAGACGTCCCGCTTTTGGGGGGACAGTCCAGATTTTCAACAATTTGTCCTGTGGCCCGCAGCGTTTTTAAAAAGTTCCAAAAATCAGGACTTCTTTAAAACGCCGCGGGACGCAGGACAAATTGTTGAAAATCGGGACTGTCCCGCCAAAAGCGGGGCGGCTGGTCACCTTATTGTAAGGGCTTCTACCTTAGGCCAACTAACATCTATTCTCAAAAGTCAATTTATAATTAGCCTTTCTCCACTGCCTTATTCTTCCTGCTCTACCAAAACTTAAAGGGCCCTCAGGGATCACCACGCTAATAACGCTTCAGACGCTCTCTGTGTTGACCATCTTACCCAAATCACAGGCCCATCTCCAGGTCTTGCCTGCTGTTTCCAGATAGGAATCTACAAAAACAATAAATTGCATAAGCCACCCTTTTAACTAAACCACCACTAAATTCTTCAAAGCAACACATACACGAAAAAATAAAGTATGTCTAAGCGACCAACAATCCAGGTGAAAGAATGAATGGGTAGGAAATCCAAATACTACTGCTAAAGTGTCCTTAAAAATGAAAAAGCAAAAGTGAATCATACGATGGTCCTTGGAGAGTAGGAAGAGACCGGAATGAGGAATCAGAAGGCCTGGCAGGTTCAAGTCTTGCTTTCCCACTTCATTATTCATGAAACCTCCCTGAGTCTCTATTTCCTCCCCTATGAAATGGAGACAGCTGTCTGTAACTGCCTCATTCACAGGATTCCCATGAGGATCCAATGAGGCGATCTTTGCAAACGTGCTTTACAAAACAGGAAGGACTTCCTTTTATTTAATATTCATATATGTTCATTGTAGTTCTACAATAGTTAAACTCCTAGAGAAAATGAATTCCATCTGTGATGTTGTGAAAACACCATCACATATTTCCCTACCTACAAGTGAGAAACTAAACTCTCCAACTCAACTGTACCCTAGAAGGTAAAAAAAAAATCTAATCCAAAAAAAAATGTTAAGATGCTGCTGTATTTCACAGAGCACATTTTAAAACAGTATTAAACCCACTTAATATTTGCCATGTAATGTCTTAAATCTCTTGTTTTCTTTCTGCCATCACTCACCAACTTACCATCTTCCTCTCGTTCGATATGAAGACAGCGTAGCATTCTTCTAAGGGATACTGGTCGTGGTTCTTGATGTATTCACAGAGCTTCCAAATATTTTCTTCACTGGAATAAAATAATTATCTAATCAGTATAATTAAGCAAGAACACTGTGTCTTTCAAATCTGAACAAAAGACTGATGATGACATGAAACAGTTGGAAGAGACCTTAAACACCATCTCATCCAACGAGTCGCAAACATTTGAACCTCCTCTAAAACATCCCCAGCCCGCTGTTACCCAGTCTATACCGTGTGGACCCGCTGCAAAAACAGAGCTCATTACTCCCCCAGCAATGTGTGTATATAGAGGCATTTTATAACTGATAAAAAGCTGCATCAATATCCTATAAGCCCTGGCTGGTAGCACGGTTAGAGTGTCGTCCCAATATGCCAAGGTTGTGGGTTCCATCTCTGCTCAGGGTATATACAAGAGGCAATCAGTGAATGCATACATAAGTGGAACAACAAATCAATGTCTCTCTCTTTCTCTCTCTCTCTCTCTCTCTCTCTCTCTCTCTAAAAATCAATTAAAAAAATAGAATGTCTAATATTCTATAAGCAGTGGGTCCAGGGATATGAGATACAGTTGGAACTCCAACTGAAGACACTTCAAAAGTAAGAAACTTTAAACATCCTGAGCTGAGATGAACATCCTTTCTCGTCTGTAAAATGGGCACAATCACATTATATTAGAAATACTCAATACATCTGGGTGATACCAGTTGCCTGCTCCGTAAGGAATGGCACAGGGGGGTGTGTGGGGTGCCAGGGCTCCTGAGTGGAAAGGATCAGGGCAGTGATGTGATATGTCCAGGAGCCACATGCTAGCCTGACAAGCTCAGGGGAGGCCTGCGTGGCAGTCTTGCAGACTCAGAGACCTAAAATAACCACAAAAGATGATTTGAAAATTAAATATTTAAACTGCAAACAGGTTATAGTGGGTAGTCATGTCCTAGGCCGATATTTTCCCAAAGATCAACTGCGATCTTTACTGAGCCCATTTGCCTATTTGCCTCTAAGTCTTAGAGTCTAAGATAACATACCTATGAGATGTCTGGGTAACTTGTGGCTTCCCTTTTTCTGGAGCCCCTGGGGCACAACCAAGTGTGATGGGTGCCAGGACAAATGCCTCAAATTCCTTCGTTATCATGTTAATTGTTCCTGCACTCACCTAAGTATCGGTCCATCATTTTACTTTTTATCCAGTCCTATGGGTTTCCCACCTCTTTGCTTTCTCCCGCCTCCTTACTCCATCACCAATGAATTTCATGTAACCCACCTACGTCCCTCCTTTGATTGCAATGTATAAATAGAAATGTAACCCGCCATTCTCCGGAGCATTATCTCAACCCATTGAGGCTCTGCTTCCCGGCATGTGTCGACAGTTTGGCTCAAATAAACTCACAAAAGTTCTTTACAGGTTTCAATAGTGTGTTTTTTCTGTTAACAGGGGGAAGCCCCTGTGAGTGTGATTCCCCAAGTCCCTCTGGTACGGAGGAAGTCCTGACTTACATGACATTCTTTCTCATATTGAATTGAAGTCTACTTTCCTATACCTCTGCCCCAGATAAAACTCCTTCTACAGAAGAGGCCTTATCTGCAGCAGATAAAGACCTAAGTAATGCTGAGAGGGCAGGGCAGGGTGAGGATAAACTCCTGACTCCACTGTGGGGCAGGGTGGAGTTATCTTCCATTAACTGAACCCTAGCCCTCACCCAACCAATCAGGGCCAGCCAAAGCAGTGACATCACCACCGGAGTAAAACCCCAGGCTTGAAGTTCGCTCTCTTCTGCCATGCTGTTGGCGTGAGTGGGGCTCTTTTGTTTCTTGCATCGGACTCGGCTCCCTGGTGGTCCTTGGGGATCACGAAGTCTGGGTGTAACAACGCCATGCCCAGTGCGTCCAACCAAGCCATCTAGTGGCCACCGTCACATGCCTGTCCAGGCAGCATGCTCAGGTCAGCTCTGGGCCCCTTTCTCCAGGGAGCCACACAGTGCCTTTGCTCAAAACCAACCACACCAACTCTGTTCACACACGTGACTCCATCTGCCAAAGCCTAACCCAGCCACCTACACCATGCTACCCAAAAACAAAGCAAGACACAAGCACTTGGGGGGCTGTCACCATTTTATGGAAATAAACACGTTTTTTATTCACGAATCTTGCCCTGGTCTAGCTGTCTCCATGTTACAGAAGACTGGGCTTACAGCACCGACGTGGAGCTTCTGTGTTTTTCTGCTATGATCTTGTTTTTAACTAAAATACCTAAGAAACCTTATGGAAAAAGAGGTGGTAGAGCGGTTAACAACAGAAGATGGCTACTAACTATTGATATTTCCATAGGCTATGTCGTATGGAGCAACGAACATGCACTGTTTCAATGGGACATATACCATGTAGTATCTAACGTTTTTAAAAAATCTGGATGTTTTGAGACAAGTTTTGAAAAGACATTTGTCTGTCTTGCCTAGAGACATTTTGGAGAGTTGGCCATGGATATCTGTGACATACAAAACGCTATGCTAAGTGCTGGGAAGATCTGATAAATCAGAGCTTACAGACAGTGAGAGGAGACATACAGACCCATAAATAAGCAAGCATCCGAGGCCATGAAAGATGCATAGAGAAAGCACAGAAGAGGGAATCACTAACTCTAAGGGGTAAGGGAAGATGGAGGAACAGGCCAGTTGTTTTTTTCTTATTTGTTCCCCTTAATCTCCTCCCACGAATAAGCATAGAATGCAGAAAGCTCATGAGTCCATATGTACCATAAGCACTACTTGCAGGCTGAACACACATGGGGTTTGGACATATTTGGCCTAATTTTTCAAATGTGTGTGGATGTTACACAGGAGATATAAATTTAAGAGATACTGAACTTACAGTCCATTTCTATTGTCCTTTTTCTTTCAAGAGTGCAATTAACATCCTGTAGGAGGATTTCATGAAGCTTGTAATGTTACTAAAACAAAAGGGCCTTATATACTTGGAAACACTGGGATGGAAAGAGTCCCTGATTGAATGTGAGCGCTGGCACCCAGTTAACTGGGTTAGAAAAAAGTGGGGAGTGATGGTAATTTCTCAACCTGTCGGTTGATTATTTTGGCAGCAGAAAAGCTAACAAAGCAGCGTTAGGGCCAAGATTCTGCAAGGAAGGATTGCTCGTGATGGGTTTAGTCCGAGAAGCACGCAGAAAGGTAAAATGCTCCACAAACCACTCAGAAACTGGCCACCACTAGTACCACGAAGCTGGATCTCAAAGATAAGCAGCATCTGAAGGAAGCTAACCGAAGTGGAGGTGGCATTTATTTCAAGTGAGAAGAACCCACAGGAGCAAAGGCAGTAAGGTGCACAAGGGCAAATCAAGGGTTCTCAATCAGAGGCGATTTGACCCCCCAGGGGGAATTCGTCAACGCCTGCAGACATTTTTGTGGTCACAAATTGGGAGGGGATGCCGCGGGTCTCTCTCTATTTAGAGTACAGGCCAGGGGTGCGGCTACATTTCCTACAATACACTGGACAGCCGCCACGATTTAACGCATTCAACGTACCAAAGGCACCAAGGTGCGAAACCCAGCAGGACAGCAGAGAAGGCAGGTTCAAAATGAGATTGGAGGAACAAGCAGTGACCAGATCTTAGAGGACTTGTTCTGCTCAAGAAGCCAACTTTGGCCTTAACTGGTTTGGCTCAGCGGACAGAGCGTCAGCCTGCAGACATAAGCTAGCGTTCAATTCCGGTCAAGGGCATGTGCCTTGGTTGCAGGCACATCCCCAGTAGGGGGAATGCAGGAGGCAGCTGATTGATGTTTCTTTCTCATCAATGTTTGAAACTCTCTATCCCTCTCCCCTCCTCCCTGTAAAAAATCAGTAACATATATTAAAAGAGAGAGGGGCAGACTTTGTTGCCTATGCTTGTATTCCTCGAAATGTGATCAATGGATTCAAACTCCTCCACTGTGCTGCTCATACATCCAGCGTCTGTGGTGGGAGCCTGAGAGTGGTATGTTTTACAAGCTCAAGGTGATCCTCCAGCTGACAGGGGTCTTCAAACTACGGCCCGCGGGCCACATGCGGCCCGCAGAGGAGTCTGATCCTGCCCGCCAGGTTTTTTGGGCAGTGAGCGCAGCCGAGGTGTTACAGTAGGAATTAGTAGTTCATATAGTCCGGCCCTCCAGCTCTCTGAGGGACCGTGATCTGGCCCCCACTTTAAAAAGTTTGAGGACCCCTGCTCCAGCACATTCAAATGCAAGATGGCCCTGAGTAGTGTGAAGCCAGCGGAAGTGGGGAAGGAGTCACACAGGCAAGGGAAGGGTAGGTGTGGGAGTCCAAGGACCAAGGGAGGCGTGCTCATTCAGCCACCGAGGTGGCCGTGGGCAGGGGCACAATATGTAGAGTCCAGAGCCAAATTCTACCTGTAAATCTCCATTCCTTACTCACAAGCTATGTGGCCTTAGGCATGTTGCTTCAGTGTTCTCATCTCTTTTTAAAAAAATATATTTTATTGATTTTTTTTACAGAGAGAAAGAAAGAGGGACAGAGAGTTAGAAACATCGATGAGAGAGAATCATCCATCAGCTGCCTCCTGCACACCCCCCACTGGGGACGTGCCCGCAACCAAGGTACATGCCCTTGACTGGAATCGAACCCAGGACCTTTCAGTCCACAGGCTGACACTCTATCCACTGAGCCAAACCGGCTTCAGCAGTGTTCTAATCTTTAAAATGAGTACCTATGGCTTGTAATTGTAGGACTTCAATGAATTCGTTTACATAGACCACTCGGCACCATGCTTGGGATATGGCCAGTGCCATGTAAGTACAACCGTTATTATAACGACAACAGGGTGGTTGAGATCACGGTTTTTGGTACAAGAGGGTCTGCATTGGATTCCGGGCTGCTAGGAACTGGGTGACCCTAGGAAAGTTACTGCAAAATTCTGTATCTGCATTATCTCCCAAAATTAAAAAGACCTTCACATCAGTGTGAAACCACACCGGTTTTGGCAATTTCCAGAAGGCTCTGTGCGATCCACCCTCCAGCTCCAGCTCCCCTACCTAGCCCTCTAGCACTGAAATATGCTGAGAAATGTCCAAGCGCAGAGCGCCCAGCAGAAGTAATGCGCCCAGACCCTACCATTCCCGGAGAAATCCGTCCTTCCCCACCCCCACCCAGAGACCACGTTCTACCAGGAGACGAGGCTCGCTATCCCACCGCCTCCTCCCGCCAAACCAGAAAACCCGCCAGTCCGGCCCGGGAAGGGGCCGGGCGGAGGCGGGGCCGGCTGCAGCGGAGCCAGCCTGGGAGGTCCCGGGGACTGCGCCCGCGCCCCTCACCAGTAGCAGCTGTTGTAGACGCAGGCGTCCCGCGGGGGGCTGGCCGGCTGGTACTGGGCGGCTGCAGCGGTGGGGGCATCCCCATCCATGGTGGCGTGGACCAGGCCACCGGCTTGAGGCGGGCAACTAGATCAGCCCCGCAGGCGGGCTCCGGGAACGGAGGTGGCGCACCGCAGTCCGCTCCGCTTCTGCTGCTGCGGTGGGCGGAGCCTGGGGCTGCTGGTGCAGATCCGAGCGGTGGAGCCTGGGATGGGTGGGCGTGGCCTTGGGTGAGTAGGCGGGGCCTGGGTGGAGCTTGGTTGTGGGTGGACGTGGTCTGGGTGGGGCCTGGGTGGTGGGCGTGGCCCGGGTGGGATCTGGGATTGGGTGGGAGAGAGGCTGGGTGGAGCCTGATGTGTGTGGGCGTGGTCTGGGTGGAGACTTGTGGTGGGCATGGTCTGGGTGGGGCCAGGGATTGGGCAGGCGGGGTCTGTGGGTGGAGCCTGGGTGGTGGGCGTGGTTTGGGTGGAGCCTAGGGTGGGGGCAGAGCCAGGGCGGAGCGGGCGGCGCAGTTTCTCCCAGCGTTGGGCCTAGCGGCTGGGTGGACGGGCCCAGCGCTGACCTGAGGGCGCGACCCGTGTGGGGCCCGGGCGTCGTGGGCGGGATCGGGGTGGGGTGAGCGGCCTGCGTTTTCTGCGAGGAAGTCTGCGCGATTCTAGAAGGAGCGGGCCCAGTGGGAGGAGCCAGGAGCGGGCCCTGCTGCGCGGGTTCCGGGTGGACGGCGGGGATCAGGTTTGGGGGGGGGGAGAGAAAAGGTCACTGACCGCGACCCGGAGAGGAGTCTGGGGGGCGCTTGGAGCTGGTGAGCCGCGAGGCCCCCCGAGGAGTCTGAGCCCCCTCCCCCGGGGCCGGATGGCGGCTGTGGAGGATCCGGCTGAGGTGCCGAGGCTCCGTGCGTGCGAGTGAAATAACAGGAACTTCTGTGCGGAGAACGCGCTTTAGCACGTTGAGCACGGAGTCCGCGGGAGCCCCAAGGAAGAAGAGGGCGGCGGGGCGATTCATTCCAAGCAGGTCCGTGCTCACTGAGCAACACCGGCCAGGCAAGAAAGGTGTTTACTTAGGGGCCTTGAGTGGCTTAACGAAGCCCATTTCATGCCAAATGGTCTTAATTTCAAATTGTTGGAAGAATTAATTGTTGGATTACAGTACAAACAATATAATTTTATTCCAATAAAGCAGCGGGCCCAGTTGTGTGGTGTGTGTTTTTTAAACCCTCACCTGGGGATATTTTTTCCATTGATTTCTAGACAATCTTGGTCCATGGCTCTGATTATCCTGTTAGGATGATAGAGCAGTGTTTTTCAACCTTTTATGGGCAAAGGCACACTTGTTTCATGAAAAAAATCACGAGGCACACCACCATTAGAAAATGTTAAAAAATTTAACTCTGTACCTATATTGACTATACATAAAGTAATTCTCTTGAATAGGAATCAAATAAACACAAAGAAAGTATTTTATAATTACTTTATTATGAAATATTAAGTAAACAAAATAGTGAAAAATTATAAAATTCTTGTCTTGTCTGCACCTACGGCACACCAGGCAACATCTCGCGGCACACTAGTTGAAAAACGCTGTGATAGAGATAAGAGTTCCTGGGTCAAAGGTTTTTAATATTTTCCAGGTTTATTATTATTATTTAATATGTTTTTATTGATTTTTGAGAGGGAGGAAGGGCGGGAAGGAAAGAGAGAAACAGAAAAACATGTATTGGCTGCCTCCTGCACACTGCACACACCCCAACTCTGGGGACCTAACCCACAACCCTGGCATGTGCCCTGACTGGGAATCAAACTGGTGATCTTTTGGTGCATGGGACAGTGCTCACCCACTGAGCCACACCAGCCAGGGCTCTGGGTTTCTTAATACATGTCGTTATATTGGTTTTAAGAAATGAACTCATGGTCTAGCTGGTGTGGTTCAGTGGACAGAGCGTTGGCCTTCAGACTGAAAAGTCCCGGGTTTGATTCTGGTCAAGGGTACATGCCTGGGTTGCAGGCTCAATCCCCAGTAGGAGACGTGCAATCCTCTCTCATCATTGGTGTTTCTATCTCTCCCTCTCCCTTCCTCTCTGAAATCAATAAAAATATATTTTAAAAAAAGAAATGTCCCCATACCTCAATATCACATTGAGTACTATTATTACTTTTAAAACCCAAAATAGTTGTGTAAAACTGGCATTTGCATTGTTATTTTAGTTTGCATTTAACAGATTGCTACTTTCCTGTACTAAAGGGGAAAATTTCAATATAAGGCAGAAAATCCTAAGAACAGCAGTGTACTATGGGAACTCTGAAGGGAGCACCCTCACCTTTGGGATCAATATTGGGCTGGGTTGGAGCACAATACTATTATATTATTGCTCCTCTTACTTAGATTGGGGTGGGAGGGAGGCAATCGTCCCAGACTCCTCTGCCATGGACCAGTCAGTGACTGTGGTATTAGGGAAGACTAACTAATGATTTCCCTTCTTTTGTGGAAAATCAGTAAGATTAGCTACAAAGTTTAACTAAGGTCAGATTTGCAACATTCCTGAAAGAAATCCCCATGCAAACTGATAAACTGATGTTTACTTTCCAACTTTGTTACCGAGAGAGAGAGAGAGAGAGAGAGAGAGAGAGAGAGAGAGAGAGACCCACCTATGACCTCATCTCAAATGAGGTAATGGAATTATGATTAGCTCTTACCTCAGCCCTCTTTTCTGCCACACTTAAGGAAAACAACAACAACAACAAGCTTGACCCTGTTTGCAGTCAGGCGGTGTGGGAAAGAACCTCAGTTTCCATCGCCCCTTCTTTGCCTAAATCCTGTCACTCCTATCTGCAATAGCCGAAGACTGTGGAAAAGGAAAGAAATATAATACTACTTGCCAAAGGCCAGTTCTAGGCCAGCTCTATAGGTTTCCTAAGGCTGCTGTAACAAATCACCACAAACCAGGTGGGGAGAAAGCACACAAATTAATTCTCAATTCAGGAGGCCAAAAGTCTGAGATCAGGGTGTCAGCAGGGTTGGTTCCTTCTGGAGGTTCTGAGGGAGAATCCTTCCATACTTCCCTCCTACTGGTGGTGGCTGGCAATCGTTGGTGTTCCTGGGTTTAACGATGTACCACTCAAATTCCCGCCTCCATCTTCACGTTACCTTTTCTTAGTGTCTCTGTTGTGTCACATCTCCCTCTCTTTTATGACACCAATCACTGGGTTTTTAGGGCCCACCACAAATCCAGGCTGATCTCTTTTCAAGATCTTTAATTACATCTGCAAAGACAATATTTTCAATAAGGTCATATTTACAGGTACTAAAGTTTATAACTTAGACATATCCTTTTAGGGTACACGAATCAACCTGCTGCACCAACTGCCCCTGCCTCATCTCATTTGATCCTCAAGAAGTCCTGGAGTAGGTAGATAGGAAACTCAGTGGAATCCTATTTTCTTTCATTAGCCTAAAAACAGAGATTTAGAAAACTTAGAAACTTGACCCAACTGAAAAGAAGTAAGAATGGTGGACCTTGAAAATGACTTCATATTTTCTCACTGTACAGAATATAGTCAAACACTGCTGCAGTTAAATATTTTACCCTTTTTTCTCCCTGCATGATCTACAATAATAATCTGCTTCATGTTGATATTTACTGCTGTGTTTCTGACAATTACCTGAAAGACAAGTTGGGGTGCTTCACTGAGCTGGAAAAAGATCAGCTACATCAGAAAGCAGGAAGAATTAAGCAAGTTTATTCTACATATATAAAAGGCTAAGTTGACTTGTGCATGCACAATACCTATAAAGCTCTCGCTGGCAACAACTGCACATGTGTGTTTCAATCTGTCATTGTTGATCGTGAATTTGGTTGACACTTCGATTATAAAGAAAGGGCGAATAGCGATATTAAAGTATTTTTTCTAATTAATTTCTTTTCAATGTGCACAAATCCGTGCACTGGACCACTATTTGAGGTATAATATTTATAAAGAAATGTGAACATGTCAGAAGGGTAGACCACTTGACTTTAAATATTATTCTTTCCTCTTCCATTTATATTTGGTAAGCAGCCATTTAAAGCTTTCTTAATTATAAAAGTAATACATAGTCAATGCAAAGTCATAATAATTGAGAAAAGTACAAAGAAACTACACAACAACCATTTATATTACCATGCAGAAATTAACCATTCACATTTTGTTGTAGTTTCTTCTAGGTTTTTTCCAATGTAAATATACACATATAGTTCTTTTTAAATCTGGAACTCTATGATCCTATTAACAATTTACAATGCATTGTGCAAATATAATTTTCCATATAATTAAAACTTCCCATATAATTAACAGTTACATTCATAATTTTTAATGATTGTATAACATTTTCTTTTTTTGTTATTGTTAATCCTCACCTGAGGATATTTTTCCATTGATTTTTAGAGAGAGTGGAAGGGAGACAGAGAGAGAGAAACATCAATGTGAGAGAGACACATCGACTGTGGCCAGGGACTGAGCCTGCAACAGAGGGACCCTCCAGTCTGGACTAACACTCTATCCACTGAGCCAAACCAGCTAGGGCATCACATTCTTTTTAAGTGAGGCCTCACTGAGGGACATTACAGTTGTTTTCAGTTTTTGACATTATGAACAATTCATAAATATCTTTTTTAGATATGCATTTTTATATATATTTTATTAATTTTTTTACAGAGAGGAAGAGAGCAGTATAGAGAGTTAGAAACATTGATGAGAATCATCGACCAGTTGCCTCTTGCACACCCCCTACTGGGGATGTGCCTGCAACCAAGGTACATGCCCTTGACCAGAATTGAACCCGGGACCCTTCAGTCCACAGGCCAACACTCTATCCACTGAGCCAAACCGGCTTCGGCTAGATATGCATTTTTTAAAATTTATTTTCCAATCACAGTTTACATTCAATACTTATTTTGTATGAATTTCAGGTATTGAAAACTTTTTAAAGGTAAAATTTCAAGTGCAGAATATATAATAATTCTACATCTTAAAGGTGCATCAAAAGGAATTCCTAATATTCCCTCCAGACTTGCTTTAGCCATAGCATTTTTCATCTAAGTGTAGCTTCATCTTTTCCTTAGCTCAAACAAAAAGCCATGCAAACAAAAGACCAAACTTCACAGTCATCCATGACTCCTCTCTTTCTCTAATGCTGAAATCTAATTAACCAGAAAATTCACTTTGCTCTTTCTTTCAAATATACCCATAATTTGACCATTTCCCAGGATCTCCACTGCTCTCATACTATGTCACCATTATCTCTTGCCTGGGTAATTGCAGTGGCCTCCTACCTAGGATTGCCATATTTAGCAAATAGAAATATAGGACTCTCCCCCGAAGTTTTGGGTGCAGACTAGGTGACTTTAGGTGGTGCGTGAACAAAATTTGTTTACATTTTCGCTCCTGAGGATTTATTTTAATATGCACCCAAATCATAACATATCGAATCTGTTACCTTGTTTGGGATGAGGCTAAACTAAAAAACGATGGCGAGTCAGTTTTGAAGGGAGCGACGAGGAAATGACCAGTGGCTTGGGGGGCACCCGTGGCTGCGGAAAGGGTGGGAAGCGCTGCCCACAGAGGACCGAAGGCTTGGGTGCCCTGTCCTCCTCTGCGGCATCTCCTATCCCATCATCCTCGCTGCGCCAGAGTCCGGGCCAGGGCTTTGCTGCTGTTGTCCTTGTAGCACCAATCCCCTTTCCTGCTTTCTGTCTGTGCAGTTCTCATCTCGGAGGGCACAGAGGGACCCACCTGGTTCGTTCTGGGAGCAGAGAGAACTAGCGGGAATTCCCACAGCCAGGTAGAGATCATCGCCATTTTACCAGGGTGTTTACAAATACTTTCCTTAGCCTCTTCTCTTAAAAAACAAGTACACTATATTTATTTCTGAGTGAAAAAAATAAATGTTTCAGAATGCTTGTCATTCCTCTCTCTCTCTCTCTCTCTCTCTCTCTCTATATATATATATATATATATATATATACACACACACACACACATATATAGGACTCTCCATTAAAATTGAAGTTCAGATAAACAACAATTTTTCTTAGTATAAAGTATGTCCCAAATATTGCCTTCTCCATGCAGGAGCCAAAGGGATTCTTTTAAAAAGTCAGAATAAGTCACTTCTCTGTTTAAAATCTTGTGATGTCTTTTCATTTCACTTATAATAATAAAAAAAAAAGTAAAAAATAAAACAGCTGAGGTCCACAGCCCTGCAGGATCTGCTATTAGCTGCTCTTTCCTTTTTGATCCTCCCTATCCTCCCCTTTCCTTTGCTTGCACTTCTATTATCTGGGTCAGACTTCCCTAATCACCCTGTTAAAATTGCACTTTCTTCCCCTTTCCCTACTTTATATTTCTCTGTGACCACTTTTTTTTTTTTTTTTAAACAAATGGTTTAGTTTGTCTTTCTCCTTCCACCAGAATTGAAATTGTATGGGAGCGTTTTTGCTTCTTATTCACTGCTGCATCCTCAGTGCTTAGCATAGTGCCCCCAGCACATAATAGATGCTCAATAAATATTTAATAAATGTCGATATTAAGTAAATGTAGTTAGCCACATCAATAAATAGCTTTTGTTTCTGTTTCACTAGAACACTCCCATTCTGGTCATTCAACATGTTATTTATCTATTTCAAAATAGTCAAGTAACTGCTGTAATCTTAAAGAAGCCTTCTCCCCCCCCCCCCGCCCCCGTAATTCTATAACAGTAACATTTATAATTGTAGACTCGGTTCTGAAGTATAGCAATATCTTATAACTTTAGGTATTATTATAGTTAGTTTAAAGAGGAAAATTAAGACCGGGAGAGATAATTTGCTTAAGATCGTATGCGTGGGACCTACCTGGCAGTTTTGGGTAGAGAACCTGCGCTTTTAACTCCCTTTCTTTTTGCTTTTGAACTTGTTTAGGTTAAGCTATCAATTAAAAAAAACAAAACAACAACAAAAAAAACTTGTGGATTCAAGCCCAAACTCAACAAAGGCCAAGCGCCTCATCCCACCCAGGAGAGGGCTCCACGTTTTGCATTTGAAGCCTGCAAGGAGGAAGCTGGAGGCAGGTGTCCTAAGGGGCGGGGCGAAGCCGCCGGGGCCGCCGCCAGCCAATCAGAGCGAGCGGCGGCCTCCCTTCCCCCTCCGCCAGCCTCGCGCCAAAATTCCAAACGGGTCGACGCGCCGCTCCCCGGCGTGTCCCTCCGCCGGGCCCCGCGAGCCGGAACTACGTAAGGCAACGAAGGCGGCGCCCTCTCGCCACGTCCCGCTCGGGGCCTCCGTCCTGTGGGTGCGGGCTCCCCTCCACGTGGCCCGCAGCCCCTCGCCCCCCGGACGGGGCGGGAAGTTCGGAGCCCGCCGCGGTGGGGGGCGGCGTGGGCGGGGCCGGCGGCGGAGGGATCCCCGGCGCGCGCGCCGCCGCCGCGGGCCGCGAGCGAGTGGCGCCAGAATTCAGAGCGCGGAAGAGCCCGAGCGCCCCGCTCCCGCTGCCCGTCCGCCCGCACGCCCGCTCGGCCCCGCCGCCCACGCCGGGGCCCCCGGGCCGGGAGGAGAAGATGGTGGTCCTCCGCAGCAGCCTGGAGCTGCACGGCCACTCCGCCGCCTCGGCCGCGAGCTCCCTGGACCTGTCCAGCGAGTTCCTCAGCTTGGAACGGATCGGCCGGAGGCGGCTGCGCTCGGCCCGCGCCGCCGAGCAGCCCGCCGTCCCCGCGGCCGCCGAGGGGGTGAGTACCGGCCGGGGCGGCCCCCGGGGCCGGGCCGGAGGGGCACTGCCCGAGGGCTCGGTGTTCGGGTGGGGCCCGGGGGCGGGCGGGCGGCCGGGTGACAGTTGGCGGGCGGGGGAGGCGGTTGGGAGGCGTGCTGTGGGTCGGGGACGGGTAAAAATGGAGGCCCCTGAACACCGGAGCCCCGCGGGATGTGGGTCGGGTGAAGACACCGGGAAACGGGCCGAGCCGTGACGCCCCACTTTTTTTACGCAAGAGGAAGCCCAAGCCCAAGCCCTCCGGAGCTGAAGCGCCGTGGAGGGGGCGAGCCCCAAGTTTGGGGGGGCCGCCCCACCCCCCACCCCACCTCACCACACTCTGTGCCCGGGCTCCCGCCCTAGGTTCGCACCCACCCATGGAGCACGAGACGCACAGGTCCTGACTGAGCACTGTGTACGCCCAGGGGAGGTGCTGGGGGACCGCGGGGCCTCGGAGGACTGTCACTCCGGGTCCCCTGACCTCCATGGACGGGCCGATCCGGAGAGGTTCCGGAGCGGGAGCGCGGGGAAGGCATGCCAGGTTGCATAATGTGGAGGGATGGAGACCGGCCCTGCACGCGCAGCCGCGTCACCCGAGCCCCAGCGCAGCCCCGTGAGCGGGGGCGAGTGGGACTCTGTGCCCCACAGACGAAGACACTGACCCCAGAAGGTACCCCGGTCCGTGGCAGCTCCCCGGTGCAGTGGGGACCTGGATTCTCAGCCTCCAAAAACCCTCCCCTATCCCAGCAGCGTCTGTAGGGAAGTTTCCAAGGGCTTGCAGCAGTTGATCCGCCTTTGAAAGACTGACAGAGGGGCTTCTCCTTCCAGGGAGCGTCCCCTCCACGCCCCGCCCCTGCAGGAGGCGCAGGTGGAGGGGACCTCATTCGCCCTAAAGGTTGGAGAAGCGGAGGAGGCAGCACTAGGGAAGGGAAGGCAGCGGGAAGTCTAGTGCTGATGAGGGGGGTTGGGTGGGAGGTGAGGGCAGGAGTAGGGCCAGAGAGAGGGTTAGGAGCTGGAAGTGGGAATGAGAGACCCAGCAGGAGGTGGGAGGGAGGGGGAAGGGACAGAACGTGGTGTTGGGGGCGTTCACGATCTGACAAGAGTTGTCAGTTTCTTTTTTTTTTTTTTAATATATTTTATTGATTTTTAACAGAGAGGAAGAGAGAGGGATAGAGAGTTAGAAACATCGACGAGAGAGAAACATCGATCAACTGCCTCCTGCACACCCCCTACTGGGAGATGTGCCCACAACCAAAGTACATGCCCTTGACCGGAATCGAACCTGGGACCCTTCAGTCCGCAGGCCTACGCTCTAGGCAAGAGTTGTCAGTTTCTGTGGTGGATGCTGCATCTACAGCGGGGCATCGTTAGAGTTCCTGTTCCATCTCTGAAATTGTGGTTCTGAATTATGAAAAGGATTTCCTGACTTTCAGGGTCTGTTTCTCCAGCATGTGCAGAAGCTGGCAGAGATCTGGGGGAGGCCAGATGCTTTATTTCTGCACTGAACTCAGCCTATGTTCAAAAAAGTAGTTATTTCGGAAGATATGTATGGAATGTTTACCATTTTGAGGACAATGCTGGATCCTGTGGCTGTGATAATGTATTGGGTGCTCAGAACAGCTGTTAGGTTGAATCTCAACTTACCAGTAATCAGATTCCTACATGTTAAAAGGTGATACCCACCACATGGGCAGTGTGAATTAAATGTGATCATGCATGTAAGGAGATGACCTGAACACTTGGCAAGAACTGTAGTGAGGACTCGGTCATTGCCAGTTACTAAGACCACAGTCAGATAATGGCCACTCTGTCTTTCCAGTTCCTCAGGCCAAAAGCCTTTGAGTCATCCTTGACTCCTCTTTCATTTTATATTAGCAAGTTTTGTTGGCTTGCTTTCACCATGTATTCAGACCACTTCTCAGCTCCTCATTATTGCCATGCTGATTCAAGACATTATTTCCTGGATTATTAAAACAGGTTTTAGACTGGTCTCCCTGCTTTCCACCCTTATGTACATATGTGTTGTGGATTGTGCTTGCTCTAACAGAGCTTAGTCTAGCAAAGGGAACTAACAGCAAAATGTATAGAGACTATTTGCCATAAATGTCATTTCTGTGACGTGGTGGTTGAGCAATTAGCATTCGGCTAGCTGTTGTAGGGTAGAAAGGTTTTTTTTTTTCCAGGCCTGGTTTATATCTTTTTGAGACATAGTATTCCTCTCTTTTATAAATACTCTCTGGACCAAGTGAGCATGGGTTTGAATAAAAATAAATGGATAATCCTGAAGAGTGATGTATTCTTGTTGACAAAGCCCACCATTACCAAATAAGAAACATACCTTTGTGATTAGACTATTTTCTAACTTGGGGACATTACATTCAATGCATTTGGTTAAATTATAGCTTGCCCCCTTTTTGGGGGCATTTAACATGTATTTCAGAAGCTTAACACCCTGGTTTTGTTTAGGTCTAATAGTATTTTTTAGTCTCTTCAACCACAGTCATTGATAGAGTATTTCTTAGGGTAAGTTACTTTTAAAGATGGTTAAATTTATTCATATTAGAGTGGATTTTTTTTTCCAGCTAATCTCAGAGGCTGACCTTTTTTTTTTTTTAAAATTTTGAAGGTACCTGCCTATAGTCATCTATTTATTAACCACATTCTACATTTAAAATTATATACATGTATATACACATATACACACACACACACACACACACACACATTGTTTTTTACTTCAGAGAGAGAAAAGAAGAAAAAGATAGAAACATCAGTGATGAGAGAGAATCATCAATCAGCTGTCTCCTGCACGCCTCCTATTGGGGATTGAGCTTGCATCCTGGGCATGTGCCCTGACTGCAAGTCACACTGTGAATTCCTGGTTCATGGGTCAACACTCAACCATTGAGCCACACTGGCTGGGTCCTCATTCTATGTTTTTTTTTTTTTTAATTTATTTTAAATAAATCTTTATTGTTCAGATTATTATAATTGTTCCTCTTTTTTCCCTCCATTGCTCCCCTCCACCAGGTTCCCACCCCACCCTCTGCCCTTTCCCCACCCCCCACTGTCCTCATCCATAGGTGTACAATTTTTGTTCAGTCTCTTCCTGCATCCCCCACTCCCCTTTTCCCTGAGAATCATCAGTCCACTCCCTTTCCATACCTCTGATTCCATTATATTCACCAGTTAATACTATTCATTAGATTTTTTATTTCCCCTGGTTTTTAGATTCACTTGTTGATAGTTACATATTTGTTCATAATTTTTATCTATCTTCTTCCTCTTCTTAAATAATTTCAGCATTTCATATAATTCTGTTTTGGTGATGATAAACTCCTTTAGCTTTTTCTTATTTGTGAAGCTCTTTATCTGGCCTTCAATTCTGAGTGATAGCTTTGCTGGGTAGAGTAATCTTGGTGGTAGGTTCTTGCTATTCATCACTTTGAATATTTTTTGCCATTCCTGTCTGGCCTGCATGGTTTCTGTTGAGAAATCAGCTTACAATCGTATGGGTGCTCCTTTATAGGTAACTAACTGCTTTTCTCTTACTGCTTGTAAGATTCTCTCTGTCTTTTTGCTCTTGGAATTTTAATTATGATGTCTTGGTGTGGTCCTCTTTGGATTCCTTTTGTTTGGGGTTCTGTGCGTTTCCTGGTCTTGTAAGTCTATTTCTTTCACCAGGTGGGGGAAGTTTTCTGTCACTATTTCTTCCAATAGGTTTTCAGTATCTTGCTCTCTCTCTTTTTCTGGGACCCCCATAATTCTGATGTTGGTCCGCTTGAAGTTGCCCCAGAGGCTGCTTAAACTATCTTCAAACTTTCTAGATTCTCTTGTCTTCTTGCTTCTGCGGAGAAGTGTCCTTTGGCTCTTTGTGTTCCAGATCTTTGACTTGATTCTTGCGATCTTCCAGTCTGTTTTTAGGATTCTGTATATTTTTTATTTCAGTTAGTGTATGCTTTATTTCTAGTTGATCCCTTTTCATATCCTCTCTCGTTTATTTTATCGGCCTTTTCTAGGAAATTCTTGAAAAACCTTATAACTGGTTTTTGAACTCTTATGTCCATTCTTTTGCTTTCCTCCATTTCCTTCCTTTGTGGACTGCCTCTCCCCTGCATTTTAGCTGTTTCCCTGAGTTGATGGAGTAGCTTTGTGTGCTAGGTGTCCTAGCAGGGCCCAGTAGCTCAGCCTTCCCAGTTACCTGAGGTGGACAGTCTTGGTGCAGCCCTTTGTGGGCTGTGTGTGCAGTCTTGTTGTTAAGCCTTGCTTGTTGTGGTATCACTGGGGAGAGTTGATCTCCAAGCCAATTGGCTGTGAGGATCAGCAGTATCTCTCATTCTATGTTTTGAATATGATCTCACACAACTGGGCTTAAGGATTTTTTCTCCTGGTTTGTATGGATTCTCTGAATTTTTTGTTTTAATTTTTTAAACTTTTGCTTATATTTACTATGAGTTTGGATGCTCCCTCTGGTTTCCTTTTCCTTCAGAGTTACACTAGCTATTGTCTATTTCTATGCTTTCTCAGGTCTGGGCTCTGATTTATTAAATTTAGTGTTGTTTCTGTCACTGAAGACTCAGTTAAGGATGGATAGTAAAGAGTTTGGTGATGATTGTATGTTACTTTTGGATTGTGTTTATCTACACTTTTTATTCTCTAAGTTAGGTAAAGTAAAACATGCTATAGCCTCTGGAACATACTGTTTTTTTCATTGTATATTTACTTAAAAGTTAGAAAAGATATTCTAATCTTGACTTTATGTGTACAACATATGGGAGATTTTTTAAAAACTTGTAATAGACTTAAAATCTAAATATTTTTTTCCTCTTTTAACACTTTTAAAGAATTATCAGTGCTGTCAATAATTAAGTAGGTTTTAGCCAAAGAATAAATGAGGGCATTATATCTCCAGGCTTATTTGTTTTCAGATTATGTTTTCTCTTTGTTTTTTACTTCTTAGGGAAACTTTTTCTGGTACTGCATGTTGTAAAAAATAGAAAGTGAAAGTTCCCATTTTTATCATTCAGTGTTAATTGCCATTATGACTTGGCTTTTAACTTACCTCTTGAGAATTATTTTGATTTAATAATTGCGCTAGTTTTCTTTGGAAATCAAATGTACATAAGATAATTTATCTATGACACACAAAAATTGCAGATAACCTAAGTGTGATGTATTAAGCAATTTGTTAAATGCATTTATGTAATGGGTAGATACTATTGATTCATTTAAAAAGATTTTAGAATAATATTTCACAACATGGGAAAATGTATTACTAGAAAAGAGTTACAAAACATAAATAGCATTATCCCAATTTTTAAAATATATTTTATTGATTTTTTTACAGAGAGGAAGAGAGAGGGATAGAGAGTGTGCCCACAACCAAGGTACATGCCCTTGACGGGAATCGAACCTAGGACCCTTGAGTCTGCAGGCCGAAGTTCTATCCACTGAGCCAAACCGGTTATATATTTGTAAAACAAAATTTGAATTTTCTTCCTACTTTTCTATGATCACAAGGCTCTGATATAAAACTTTTGTGTATTGAATTAAAATTACTATTCAACTGAACAAAACATCAAACATTTTGATTAACATGATTAAGCATGGGAAGTAAGATTTCATTAGGATTTCATGTGTGAATTTGCCCACCCAATTCTTGTATCTGTAGATAAATTTTATTGCTATAGACAGTGTTTGATATCCATTCCATTGTTTTTATAATTTTAAGCACTGAAAACATTCATACAAATAAGTAGAATGTAATGAAAGAAATTTGTTTAGCAGTGCTATTCAGTTTTTCTGACTTTTATACCAAAAATCATTTGCCAAAATTTATTTTTAATGGTCTCTTAGCTTATTTAGGTCTTTTTTTCAATTTTGAAAAAAGAATTGGAAACCTCTTACAGTTAAAGATAAGGATTTTGTTGCTTAGCTTAGTCATTCAATTACTTAACACCTACTCTAGTGTTTTCTTTGTTTGCCTTTGTGAAGGTTTGTAATGCCTAAAGGCAGTTCACAATGGTAAGGTTCAAAATGAGAAGAGATAGGGCTCTGGGTAAATGAAAGAGGGTGCCTTGTTAGTTAAGATTGCCTTCTCAGGCAAGTCAGTTTTAAGAAAAAGTACCTGTGAAAGTTGAGAATCTGGAAATATTCTCAAATTTTCCTTGGAAAATCTTATGTTACCACCCATCAGGATGTAGGTGTTTCTATTAAAAATAATACACTTACCTAAAAGTGTAGGTGTCTTTTTTTTCAAACGTCCTTAAATATAGGGATGGGCAAAAGTAGGTTTACAGTTGTGAGTACACAAAATAGTTTATTATTTATTAATTATTGTATAATTTATTTGTATTACAACTATAAACCTTCTTTTGCTCACCCATACATCATATAAAGGTACACTGATAAAAGTGTTAATAAATCGTACATATGACTTAGTATTTTATTAAGTATTTTCCCAGTTCTCACACAAATCCTTGTGGTATACATATCTTTATCTTGTGAACCAATCAGTATTCTGACCAAAACAAAATCAAATGACAATGTCTCAATAAAATGAAATAATTGGGTAAAGATTATGGGGACAGGGAGGATTGATTTTTAAACACTTCCTGGTTTTCCAACCTTATCAATTTTCACAGTAGTAAGGCATTTATACTATCGTGTTTTCCCGAAAATAAGACATCCCTCAGAAAATAAGGCCCCCCCTACGCTAAACATGAGAGATTTGGTCCACTGATTCTGAAAGAAATGGAGACACAAGAAATTCACCAGGAAATTCAGGAATTGGATTGTTATGATGATGTTCCAGAAGATTATGACATGATTGTCATTGAATAAATGAGTAAATTCTTGATACTGTAGGATTCACAGTTTGTCTGGTTTGTGTTGACAACTACCGTACTACCGTTCCGTATACAGGTAATAAATTTCCTTTTATTTTCATTTAATAAGTGTGTATCATATTCTTCTTCATGGAAAAATAAGACATCCCCTGAAAATAAGACCTAGGGCTTCTTTGGGAGCAAAAATTAATATAAGACACTGTCTTATTTTTCGGGAAACAGGGTATCTAATAAAAGTAATACGCAAATTAACCCACAAGCCATGCTCACCAGCCAATCTGGGGTGAGTATGCAAATTAACCCAACCAAGATGGCTACGGGCAGGAGGCATGGGTTTCCCCAGTAATGGAGGAAGCCAAGCTTTCTGCACACTCTGGCTGGCCCAGGCCTCCACTGAAGGCTACAAAGTTTCAATTATAGAAGATAAATAAGCCCCAGATACCAGGGCCTCCAGCTTGGGTTGACGGGGCTGGGGCTGTGGCCGGCCTGCAAACCACCACAGGCCCCTCACCCAGGCTGCCCCTTGCCTCAAGGGAACCCCCATCCTGATCCAGGATACTCTTCAGGGCAAACCAGCAGGCCTCCACTTGTGCACCAGGCCTCTATCCTATCTAATAAGAGAGTAATATGCAAACTGACCGTCATTCCAACACACAAGATGGCCAGCAGGGGAGGGCAGTTGGGAGAGACCAAACCTGCAGGGGAGGGCAGTTAGGGGTGACCTGGCTGGCAGAGGAGGGAAGTTGGGGGCGACTGAGCCTACAGGGGAGAGGAGTTGGGGGGGACCAGGCCTGCAGGGGAGGGCAGTTAGGGGCAAGCAGGCTGTCAGGGAAGCAGTTAGGCATCAATCAAGCTGGCAGGCAGAAGCAATTAAGGGCAATCAGGAAGGGAGGCAGGTGAGCAGTTGGGAGCCAGTAGTCCTGGATTGTGAGAGAGATGTCCCAGATTGGAGAGGGTGTAGGCGGGGCTGAGGGACACCCCTCCCCCTCCATGGGGGCCTCTAATCTCCCCCCCCCCTCATATTATATATATATATGTGTAAAAGCCTAAATGACTGGTCACTATGATGCACACTGACCACAAGGGGTCAGATGCTCAATGCAGGAGCTGCACCCCCTGGTGGTCTGCGCTACCACAGCAGGAGTACCACTCAGCTGACGAGCAGGTATCAGACATAGGACTCATGGCTGGCTGCCGCAGCACAGAGAGCACAGCGGAGCAGCGGCAGGTACAGTGGGGCTGGGATGAGCAGGAGTGGCAGGCAGGAGCAGCAGGCAGCGTTGGACTGCCGGTTTTGTCCCAATCCCCACAGGCTATGCCGAGGGACCCCACCAGTGCACGAATCCATGCAACAGGCCTCTAGTTAAATTATAGAGTTGTTAGGTACTTTTGCCTTCTAATGTAAAAATATCCTTTATTCATAAGGTACATATGAACTTTTGAATAGTTTATGATAGAAACTCTGTAGCTTATGAAGTCTATTGTGCAAAAAATAGTTACATAAAACTCTGGTTTTTATAATAGATTAACTTACCTAAGCAGTCTTTGAATTCAGTTGTTGCATTATCTGGTTGAAATAGGTAACTCCTTTTTGTCTTTCAATTATAATTCTGATGGCCTAGTTATTTTAAGATTGCTATCAGTGATTGCATGACAGACAGTGGTGTGTGTGTATCTTTCTAATTTCTGTAGCCTTAAAGAAAGGAGTACTTATTGTTATGAACTATCACAACTTTTTTTTTCAGTGATGGAAAACTTCTTTATAAACTACTTACTGTGAAATAGAACTATAAGTCTCAATAATCAGTAAATCTTGTCATAGCTGGTTTGGCTCAGTGGAGAGTGCGTCAGCCTGCTGATTCTTTTTTCTTTTTTCTTTTTTTTTTAAATATATTTTACTGATTTTTTTTACAGAGAGGAAGGGAGAGGGATAAAAAGTTAGAAACATCGATGAGAGAGAAACATCAATCAATCGTCCCTGCACACCCCCCACTGGGGATGTGCCCGCAACCAATGCACATGCCCTCCACCGGAATTGAACCTGGGACCCTTCAGTCCACAGGCCAACACTCTATCCTCTGAGCCAAACCAGCCAGGGCAGCCTGCGGATTCTTGATCCCCGGTAGGGGCATGCAGGAGGCAGCTAATCAGTGATTTCCTCTCATCATTGATGTTTCTATCTCTCTCCTCCCTTCCTCTATGAAATCAATAAAAATATATGTATTTTTTAAATCAATGTCTTATATTAGCCATTTCATAGATATTGTTGATATCATAAAATAATTCTAGATACTGTTGGGAAGATACAAAAAATGATTCTACACAAAAAGCAGTTGTACAAACTTATAATCAGAGAACACTCTTGGAGTAGTTTAACTTGGGAATTTTGACCAAATAAAAACTTAGATGGCCTTCTCAATTTTTCTTCAAGGATGGGTCTTCGATTAAGGAAGTTGAAACCTACCACCGGAAACGTGTTTTAAGGACTTTGAGAAAAAATGCACAGAATTCTTCAGATTCTAGTTTTGATAAGAATATGGAAGTAACAGAGAAACATGCTAATGGTGGGCATTTTACAAGGTAATACAAATTTTCTGAATGCTAAACCATAATAGTATTAAAGTAACATTTTAGGATTTGCATTTAATTTTTAAGTGTATTCTTAACTACTCATCAAGATTCTAGGATTATAAAATATCATTTATAAATAGTTTTATTGAAATATACCCAAGCCCATTCATTCTGTTTATGATTGCTTTCCTTCTTCAAAGCTAGAGTTGTGTGAATGTTTGTAATAGAAACTATATGGCACACGAGCCTAAAATATTTACTATTTATAGTTTACCAACTGCTATAAGGGAAAAAGTGCTTCCCTTCCTCAGTAGGCAAAAAGGAAAGGAAAAGTAAAACACCCCTTCAATCATTGTGTCCCTAGTTTCTAATTGGAACCTAGTTTATAAAAATAGACCTACATGGTATGGAAGGAGGGGCTCTTTTTATGAAAATTCTATGAGCCTGTTTCACAACAGGTTTCTCAGACTTTGTTAGCCATCCTATATAATAAAAGCCTAATATGCTAAGTGTCCAGTAGTCTGGTCATCCATTCACCAGTCAATATGCTAATAATATGCTAAGGCTGCTCAACCTATCACTATGATGTGCACTGACCACCAGGGGTCTTCAACTGGTAGGTTAGCTTGCTGCTGGGGTTCAGCTGATGGGGACTAAGCAGAAAAGGCCGGACACACCCTGGAGCCCTTCCACAATCCAGCCCCAGCTGGCCAACCTCCTGCGTTCTGCCCTGATCGTGCACCTGTAGAGTCCCTTGGCCTGATCTGCGTCCTCTCGCAATCCAGGACCCCTCGGGGGATGTTGGAGAGCCAGTTTTGGCCTGATCCCGCAGGCCATGCCAAGGGACCTCACTAATGTACAAATTCATGCACTGGGCCTCTAGTAATTTATGTAAGCATAAATATTTTCAAGCTATTTTTTTAGTGTTTTTAGGTTTTTATGTATCTACAGTTACTCTCCAAACTGATTTAAATTTTTGTCCTACTTTGTATATTATGAAATAGAGGATTTAAAATTATGTCAATTATTTTGAATTATTTAATTTTTTTTTTCAATAGGCAGTTGGCCAGACAGCAGGCTGATAAAAAAAAAGAAGAAAGCAAAAAAGGTAAGTAATGTTAAAGGCATTTTTGATGTTGTTAATTCTTACCTAAGGTATTTTTCCATTGAATTTAGATAGAGAGGTAGAGAGGGAGGGAAGGAGAAGAAGGGAGGAAAACATTGGTGTGAAAGGGATACATTAATCAGTTGCCTCCCACACTCACCCCAACCAGGGCCAGGGAACAACCCAGGTATGTACCCTTATCCAGGAATTGAACCTGAGATCCTTTGGAGTGAAGGCCAACTCTAATTATTGGGCAATACTGGCCAGGACTAAAGTCATTTTTGATGTTTAAAGAACATAATGTTTTGTTTATAGGTGCATTGTAATACATACAATAAACTTCCCTTATTTAAAGTATACAGTTTGTTTGATTTTGACAAAAGTATATGCTGTGACATCACCACAATAAGGTAGTGAAGATAACCATCACCCCCTGACCCGGACAGATTTCCTCAGGCCCTTTATCCCTCCTGACCCCCCCAACCTTCTCCATGCCCTCTATCCCCCAAAGTTCCTGAGTATCCACCAATCTGCTTTTTGTCACTATCAATTCATTTGCATTTTGAGCATACTCTACTTATAATTTCATAATTCTATAAGTAGAATTATGTAGTACGCATTCTTTTATGGTCTAGCTACACAGCATAATTACTTTGAGATTCATCTATGTTGTTGCCTTTGTTGCTGAACAGTTTTCCATTATATAGATACTAGAGGCCCAATGCACAAATTTCATGCAAGAGTAGGCCTTCCTTCCCCTGGCTGCCATCATGGGCTTCCCTCTGGCCACCAGCAGGCACCCAGGACCCGGGCTTCCCTCACAGCCCTGGCTTCCTCCAGAAGGTTGTGCCGAAGGACATCCAGTCTGTTATAGATACCACAATTTGTCCTGTCCCTTCCCCCCATCCCACCAGTTTTATTGTAATCTACATTAATAAAAGAGAAAAATGCTAATTGACCGTACCTTCGCTACACCCACAGCCAATCAGAGCCAGTATGCAAATTGACCCAACAAAGATAGCGGTTAATTTGCATACCCAGGTGCTGAGCGGCCTGGGTCCCGGAAACATCCTCTGGACCCAGGCCACTCCTAGCCTGTAGGCCTGTGTTTAGGCCCTGAGTGGCAGGAGTCCCAGAATGCCCCTTGGCCTCTTGGAACCTATGAGTGCAGGTGTCAAGCGGCTGTGGGCGGGGCAGGAACGTCCCCACGTCACCATAGTGACGTGGGGACGTTCCTGCCCCGCCCACAGCCACTTGTGAATGTGGTGGTTTGGGTCCCTGCTCCAGCCTGGGTTCTCAGCCACTGAGTCACACCAGCCAGGCAGATATGGGAGAATCTTAAAGGTTTCTTATTTTATATATATGTTTTATTGATGTTTTACAGAGAGGAAGGGAAAGGGATAGAGAGCGAGAAACATCTATGAGAGAGAAATATCAATCAGCTGCCTTCTCTATAGTCCCCACTGGGTATGTGCCCCCAACCAAGGTACATGGCCTTGACTGCAATCAAACCTGGGACCCTTGAATTTGCAGACCGTTGCTCCATCCACTGACCCAAACCAGTTAGGGCTGTCCAATATGTTAAAGAAAAACCCCTACCTAATAAAGAGGAAATATGCAGGGGAAGGCATTTGGGGGTGACCGGGCTGTCAGGGGAGGGCAATTGGGGACAATCAGGCTGGCAGGGGAGTGGTTAGGGGCAATCAGGCAGGCAGGCAGGCAGTTGGGAGCCAGCAGTCTAGGATTGTGAGAGGGATGTCCGACTGCCTGTTTAGGCCCGGCAGTCAGACATCCCCTGAGGGGTCCCAGATTGGAGAGGGTGCAGGTTGGGCTAAAGGACACACACCCCTGTGCACAAATTTTGTGCATCAGGCCTCTAGTCCTATATAATAAAAGCGTAGGTGGAGTCATGAGACATTGTCACAAGATTGCTACTGCAACGTCATCAGAAGATTCCCTCCACAAGATGTCCAGCAGGGGAAGGAAGTTGTGGGTGATCAGGCTGGCAGGGGAGGGCAGTTTGGGGTGACCAGGCTGGCAAGAAAGGGCAGTTGGGGGCAACCAGGCCGGCAGGAGAGCAATTAGGTGTCAATCAGGCCGGCACAGGAGTGGTTAGGGGGCGATCAGACTGGCAGGCAGGTAAGCAGTTAAGAGCCAGCAGTCCTGGTTATAAGGGATGTCCATCTGCTCTCTAGAGCAGATGTTCATTCTAGAGGGATGTGCGATGAATGATGAATCAGGCCTAAACCCACAGTCACACATCCCCTGAGGGGTCCCAGATTGGAGAGGGTACAGGCCAGGTTGAGGGACATTGCCCCCACCACCACCATGCGTGAATTTCATGCACCAGGTCTCTAGTTAACATATAATGATGTATAAGTTTAAAGTGTTAAAGGAAAATTGATTCGATACTCCTATGTATTGCAAAATGATTACTGAAATAGCTTAGCTGACAACTGCATCTTGTCACATGATTACTATTTATTGTGGTGAGAATAAGATCTACTCAACTATTATTACAATAGCATTAACTATAATCACTCTTCTGTAGATCCTCAGAACTTACTCATAGCTAGAAATTTGTACTCTTTGACAAACATCTCTCTTTAACCTTTACCATCCAGCCCTTGGCAACCAGCATTTTTGTCTCTTGCTATGAGTTTAGCTTTTTTAGATTCCACATATAAGTGATATTATGTGGTATTTCTCTTTTTCCATCTAACATATTTCACTTAGCATAATGCTCTCAAAGTTCATCCGTGTTAATTGCAAAGTCCTTCTTTCTCATAATAGTTCATTGTGTGTATACAGCAGGTCCTCGAATAATGTCATTTTGTTTAATGTAGTTTCTTTTTTAATATATTTTTTTTATATTTAGAGAGGAAGGGAGAGACAGAGAAACATTGATTGGCTGCCTCCTGTAGGCCCCCTACCAGAGATGGAACTCAAAACCTAGGTATGTGCCCTGACCGGGAGTCAAACCGTAAACCTTTTGGTGCACAGGACAACGCAGAACTAACTTAGCCACACTATTCAGGGCTAACCTCATCTTTTATTGCATTATAAGTTGCTGTAGGAACCTAATTCTTTTTAAAAAAATATATTTTTATTGATTTTTTACAGAGAGGAAGGGAGAGAAAGAGGGACAGAGCTAGAAACATCAATGAGAGAGAAACATCGACCAGCTGCCTCCTGCACACCCCCTACCGGTGATGTGCCTGCATCCAGTGTACATGCCCTTGACCGGAATCGAACCTGGGACCTTTCAGTCCGCAGGCCAATGCTCTATCCACTGAATCAAACCGGTTTCGGCGAAATTTAATTCTTTAATTAGCCTAATGTAAAATTGGTTTCATTTTGTGTCATTTTGCTTAAAGTCACAGAACCTATTTGGAAGAGTATTACGTGAAGACTAATTATATTCCTCTTTTTTGTTGTTTGTTAATCCTTACCTGAGAATATTTTTTTCACTGACTTTTAGAGAGTGGAAGGGAAGGGGGGAGAGAGAGAGAAAAACACATCTATGTGAAAGAGACACATCGATTAGTTGCTTCCCACACACACCCTGACTGGGGTGGGGATCAAACCCACAACCCAGGTACGTGCATGCCCTTGACTGGGAATCGAACCTGAGATACTTGAGTGCACAGGCTGACCCTCTATCCACTGATTATACTAGCCAGCGCTCCATGTCTTCTTTATCCATTCATCCATTGATGGGCAATTAGGTTGTTTACCACAATTTCTTTCTTTCTCTCCCTTTCCCCCCAATTTCTTTATTCATCTTTTGTTGGATGTTTGGGTTATTTTCAGTTTGGTGCTAGCACAAAACTGCTTTTAACATTTGTGTCCAAGTCATTGTGTTATATATATATCTTTCCTTTTCTCTTGAGAATGGAATGGCTGGACTATATGATAAGAATATGTTAACTTCAATTTTGTTTTCTAATATTTTAATAAAAGCTAACTTCAAGGTACTATAATTCTGTTATGTGAAAGTGTAGCTGTTCAGTCGTTTATTTTAGAGTTCTTTTTAAAGTGCTATTTCTATTTCTACTTATTTTCATGTATTCATCTATGAAGACAAAGTAATTCCAGTTACTCGGTCATTGAGGACTAGAAACATTGTTCAGACTCCAGAACACTTGCATGAAGAGAATGGTGATGTTGAAGTTCGCCGCAGTTGTAGGATTAGAAGTCGTTACAGTAGTGTGAACCAGTCTGTGCTATTTGATAAACTTATAACAAAGTAAGTGAAAATTATTTAGATCAAGATGATTTAGGTGACAAAAACTTTTTGTAGGGGAGGGGTCATAAATTTTAACTAGCCTGAATATTTAATACATTTAGTTTATGTTAAGCATAAAGGAGAATTATTACTAGAGGACTTTATAATAATTCTGTATACATAAATTATTTTTGAAAATCTAAAAAATATACAAGTAAATTAAGAAATAGAGATATTTAAAATGCTAGTACTCAAAGAATACAGTGGAAGGAAAATTAAGTTTTTTAAAATGCAATATTTTACAGTGTTAGCTTATTTATATAATTTTTTTTTAAGCACTGCTGAAGCTGTACTTCAAAAAATGGATGACATGAAGAAGATGCGTAGACGGCGAATGAGAGGACTAGAAGACTTGACAGTGTTTAATGAAACAGAAGAAGTAAATATATTTTCCATCAAGGGGATAATTTAATAATCTTTAACATTTTCTATAGTACCTACCCCCCCTTTTTTGTTTGTTTGTTAAATTGATCATCGTTTTATTCAGCATTTGTTTGACTAGTCACTAGTTATTGCTGGAGTTGTAAGAGTTTATGGCTGTAAATATATTTATTTTAAGCAATATTGGAAAGTACTATTGAATTTCTTAAATAAGTGTACTAATAATGGCTTTTATTTAAATGTTTTTAGGGGAATCTTAATATGTACACAAGAGGAAAACAAAAAAGTATTCAAAGAACTGATGAAGAAACAACTGATAATCAAGAAGGCAGTGTGGGTTAGTCTTTTCTCTTGTTCTATCCCTGAGTTTTAATATGAGTACTTTTATTTAGTAGAATGTAGCCTTTTTATTCAAAAGCTCTGACTTTTATAGTAGTTTGGGAGAGATCAGAGTAGTGGTCGTTATTTATTTTTATTATTTTTTAAAATATATTTTATTGATTTCAGAGAGGAAGGGAGAGGGAGAGAGAGAAATACCAATGATGGGAGAGAACCATTAATTGGCTGCCTTCTGCATGCTCCCTACTGAGGATCAAGTCCAAAACCCAGGCATGTGCCCTTGACTGGAATCGAACTCGGGATCCTTCAGTCCGCAGGCTGATGCTCTATCCACTGAGCCAAACCAGCCAGGGCAGTGGTCACAATTTAAAAGAAAAAAAGTGAGGGCAGGGAGAGCTTAAAGGATAGTATTTGGGAAAGTATTTGAAATCAACTATTCTAAAGCAATAAAACTGGTTTTCTTATGTAATACAAGATAACATATCTCCAGATAACGTATTTACCTATTTTTATTTTTAAAAGAAATTATTAAAGTTTTGCTATTCTTTTTAAGACTTATTACTATACTCTGTTAGAAATTTTCTTGAGTGAAAACCAGTTGTCGGAAATGCATTTTAAGTGTTTGGTGTTTAAATGATCATAAGTAGATTATTTGAGTTATTCTCTTATGTAACTCAGGGACAGCCAGAAAAGCTGGATGGAATATCCAAACTGAAATTTAAAAGGTAAAAAGCTAAATAAGGAGATACTTAAATTTGTCAACATGTTACATTTACTTGAAGCTTACCAGTATAGTTATCTGTATTTATGAAATTAGCAGTAATACCATAGACTTTAATTTGGTACCTACTGACAGTAGCCTTTATTTTTAATTTATTTTTTAAATTTTTATTTATTGATTTGAGAGAGAGTGAGAGAAAATGAAACTCTGACTTGTTGTTCTATTTATTTATGCATTCATTGGTTGATTCTTGTATGTGACCTGAACCTGCCACTTTGGTGTATCAGGATGACAATCTAACTGACTGAGCTATCTGGCCAGGGCTAACAGTAGCCTTTAAATTTTTTTCTCTAGTTCCTTTTTTCTTTCTCTAGTTTTTAATTCTACAATTATTTTATTTCATTAAAAAGTTATTTAATGTTGTGAAATAATTAGATTTTTATATCCTAGAGGCCTGATGCATGAAGATTTCGTGCAAGAAGGGCCTTCCTTCCCCTGGCTGCTGGCTCTGCCTTTGCTCTGGCCAGAGCCGCCTTTCTGCCTTCCCACACAGCCCAGAGGCCCAGAGATGCTGGGGCGGTGCAGAACGCTTGCATTGTCACCCCTGGCTGCTGGCACTTGTGTATGTAAATTAACCTGCCATCTTTGTTGGGTTAATTTGATTTGCATACTCCTGATTGGCTGGTGGGCATTGTGGAGGTACAGTCAATTTGCATATTTCTCTTTTATTAGTGTAGATATATATTTATTGATTTTAGAGAGGATGGGAGAGGAAGAGAGAGAAACATCAATAATGAAAGAGAATCATTGATCAGCTGCCTCCTGCACACCCCCTACTGGGGATCAAGCCCTCAACCTAGGCATGTGCTCTTAACCAGAATCAAACCCAGAATCCTTCAGTCCTCAGTTCTATCCACTGAGCCAAAGCAACTAAGGCAGAATTAGATTATTTTATACAAGAAGCAATCAATGAAAACATAAATAAGTGGAATAACAAATTGATGTTTCTCCTTTCCCCTCTCTCTCTGAAATCTATCAATAAAAAAAAAAATGTAAAGAAAAAATTAGATTTTTTCTATGAATAAGCTAGAAGAGCCCGGCTGGTATGAATTGGTGGTTGAGCATCAATCTATAAACCAGAAGGTCACTCTTTGATACCCTATCAGGGCACATGCCCAAGTTATGGCCACAATCCCCAGTGGGGAATGTGCAGGAGGCTGCTGATCAATGATTCTCTCTCATCATTGATGTTTCTATCTCTCCCTCTCCCTTCCCCTTTGAAGTCAATAAAAATATATTAAAAAGAAGAAGAAGAATCTAGAAGTAAATATATTTTAACAGAAGGGTCTCTTTCTCAGTTACCCTATGCTAAAAAGTGTTAACATTTTGGTGTGATTATCCTAATAAATATTTTTAAATTGTAGAATCATCTGAAGAGGGTGAAGACCAAGAAGATGAAGATGATGGTGAAGAGGAAGATGATGAAGATGAAGAAGATGGAGAAGAAGATAATCAGAAACGATATTATCTTAGACAGAGAAAAGCTACTGTTTACTACCAGGCTCCATTGGAAAGTAAATGCTATTTTTTTCCCAGGAGATATAATTTTATTACCTTTGTCTTTCTGCCCTTCCTTTTTTATTATTTTTTTAGTTTTTATTTTGCATAATACACATAGTTTTTGTCTTTCTTAACCTATCTTAAAAGTGCAATAAGTCAATTCTTCGAAAAAGAGTTACATTTTATTATAGTTACTACCCAAAGCAAATAATTGAGCTGTTTTGAAATTTCATGTCTGTCTTTAATTATTTTATATCATACAGCTTTCTACTTAATTTGTCAGTTTATATAAATATAACTGCTTATTGTTTGTTAAAGTTGTGCCTCAATGCTTATGATAGTTGTGCCTCATGCAGTTCTGATAGTGAGCTGTTATCTGTCAGTATAATCATAATGGTCATTTATGGTCAGTGTATGTTTGGTTGTTGGTGTATGTGCTATACATATTTTCAGTAGTAGCCCTGCAGACATAAATGATTGGAAATATGAATTGTAGGATATTCTATAGTAGATGTGTACCGGTACTAATATTTTCATGGAAGGGGCAGCACCTTTGAAAGTGTTTATATGAAGAACAAAATTACCTTCAAACATATTCAAATGTCATGTACATTCTAACTCCTTTTAGAACCTCGTCACCAGAGAAAGCCCAACATATTTTATAGTGGCCCAGCTTCTCCTGCCAGACCAAGATATCGATTATCTTCTGCGGGACCAAGAAGTCCTTACTGCAAACGAATGAACAGGTTTGGTTTTGAAGTAGTAATTGATTTATGACATAGTTGTGGCTATGTTACGGTAGGATTCTAGAGTCTTGGGATTGAGGATATCAGAATAGGATTCTAGAATTGTATATTTGGGGAAGTAGTTAACTCTGCCTGTAGTGCTTTAATTTCTACTACCACTGACTAGTTTTTGCTTCCACTAATAGGAATTGTTAGTAACTACCATGGTAAGGTAGTTTACTCCGTTGTTCCACACTTTAATAATAGAGAGCTTCCTTTGCTTCAGTGTTTACTGTAGTATTCCTAGCTTGGTATTAAGCATTTTATGTAGACTATTTTCTTTAGTCTTTACATTAAGTTAAATATAGGTTTAATTTTGTCTCCACATACTATCACAAATATATTTTCCTAAGATGAAAAGCCTTCTAAGTTACATTGCTTCTAGATTTGTCACAACTCTGACCATCTTTTACTGGATTGATCTTAAAAATTTATTTTATATATGTAGTGTTAATTTTCTCTATTTAAATTATTTGTGTGTTTCTTTTTTCTTCCACATCCCAACTTTTGTTGCTTGTTTTTTATATTTAAATCCAAAGAGGTAATTGTTGTTATTTCCTCTTTCTCCTAAGTAGTAAAAGTTTTTCTGACCTATTAGAACTTTCTGGATAATAGTACCATTGTAGTTGTTCATGAGTGAGAGAGCTTGTTAGAGAAAACTAAAAGGGCAGGAAAAAATGAAACTGAGGTGGGAAATGGCACTTTTTTCCTAATAGTAATTTGCTCAGAAGTGAGACTGAAGTCCTGTAAGAATTCAGCTATTTGAACAGTTCTTAAAAGACTCCTCCCAGAAGCAGACTATCTGATCATGTTTTGGTCATGGAAGGCAATACCTTTGTAGGTGCTGACAAATTTCCTGTCTTTTAGGAAAAATATAAAATAAATCTATGTCCCTGTGTCTTTTTAATTTTCAGAGTGCCAAAGTCACAATTGTACATTCTAGATTTCTTGTATCATTATTCCTTTTCTCACAACTAGAAGACCAGGAAGGCAAACTCAAGATAAATTGCACTTGAAAGGAAGCCACATTGTCAATATTTTTCATAGGTTCCTCGTTAAAGACCATTATTTTGATAGTGAAATTTAATTATCTTCAGAAAAGGAGAATAAGGCATATTGCTCCTTGGAGTCCCCAACAATCATAAGGCCCAGGCAGTTCTTGGTTGCCTGACTCAAGGGATAGATCTCTATTTGATTCAGCAGAAGTGAGAGGCTGGCAGTTACTTTGAAATTTAATTTCTTCCCTCATCTTTGCTGGAAGTAGCATACTGGAAATAACATACTTGTTGACTGACTACCTCTACAATCACCACCTACCGTATATCTTGTAGCAGGTAGGAAACTTTTTGCCCCTTTTGGTTCACAGAGTCTACACTTTAGTGTCTCACATTGTTGCATAGCTTCTTGGGTGCAGGATTTCCCCCGTCCCCCTTCCAATTATTTTATTTTTATTTTTATTTTTTTAATATATTTTATTGATTTTACACAGAGAGGAATTGAGAGGGACAGAGAGTTAGAAACGTCGATGAGAGAGAAACATCGACCAGCTGCCTCTTGCACCCCCCCACCCCCCACCCCCCCCACTGGGGATGTGCCCGCAACCAAGGTACATGCCCTTGACCGGAATCGAATCCAGGACCCTTCAGTCCGCAGACCGACGCTCTATCCTCTGAGCCAAACCGGTCCCGGCCCCCATTCCAATTATTTAACAAATGTTTGAGTACTTCCATGTGCCAAGTACTATGGATATAAAACTGATGAAGCCAGGATTCCTGCCCTTGGATGTCATGGACTAGTGGAGGATCCTGGCACATTTAAATTAAAAGTACTCTGAACTATGATTTACTATGTATCCTAGAGTCATATTATGTGACTTACTGACCTTCTTGGTATTGGTTTTGATAACCCTTTAAACAATTTTTCTTTGATCACAGCTTTATTGACACATAATTCACATATATATATATATAATAGTTTACCAATTTAAAGTATACAATTCAATAGCTTTTAGTATATTCACAGAGTTGTGCAACTATTACCACAGTAAATTTATTTTAAAAATCTCATAATGTTTTTTATTTTAAAAGTGTTTATTGATTGATTTGAAAGACATACAGTGAAGGATTTTCTCACTTATATCTATGTTTCCATAATCCTTTTTCCAAAACCCTAGGGGCCATTGGTGCTTCACAATTCAGATTTTTGAGAGGGGATTTACAAAGGTAACATGCAACACAAACATCTCCAATGGTGTCTGGGCCAGCTCTCCTTAGTCAGATACATTAATTCTATAGCAGAAGATATGAATAATCATAGTAAATGGGACTAATGGAGACTGAATTGCCTTTATGACATTTCAGATCATATTTTGCTAAATGTATAATGGAAAAGCTTGTGTTCAGAATTTTTTAGGTATGAGATTTTGGACCTACCTACATTATATAGACAATAGAAAAGTGAACCTTTTATATTTTTGGAAATACCTACTTAACCATGATTGCACTCTGACTCAGAAAAAGCTCTAGATCTGAAGCCAATGGAATAATTAAAGGTTTTCCAGCCAGATATTTTTGTGTTTGGTGTTTTGTTTTGTTTTTTATTTGTTTGGTTTTTCCCTGTGGGTCTTTTGCAACTGTTCAAAATGTAGTAGAAATGATTTAAAATTTCTTTGAATATTCGTAGCACTTGAGACCTTATTTAATACTATCAACCAAGCTAAGAATTTCATTATAAATTTTTTTGTGTGAGAAGATTGAGATATGGGTTTGGCAACTCATTTACATTTACACAGTGGTTAAGTGGTAGTTGTGAATTTACAGTTGCTGATATACTGTAGATAAAAGGCCATTTTATTTGTCCCTGTTTCCTAGCACTTTTTTTAACCCTTCTTGATCCCTTCTGGTTTGCATAATAATTCTCATGTTCTCCTTCAAAGATTATTTGACATTTTAAAATAGGTAATTCCCTTCCAAATGTAAAATTTTATATTCTATAATATTGAAAATAATTTGCTAAAATTACAGTCTCAAAGATTCCAATACCCTCTTTCTCTCAGCTTTCTTTGAGGGTAACTGATTTATATAAAGACTAAGAAGAGTAACTGTCTAGACTAGGGGTGTCGAACTCAATCAGAGAAGGGGCCAAAATCTAAAATCCAGCCTAAATCGCAGGCCGAATGTTTTACTGAACAGTCATAAACTGACAATGTCATAAACTGACAGCGGAGTGCAGTGATGACAGCGCGGTGCGGGCCACATTGCAAGGCCTGGCGGGCTGGATTTGGCCTGCGGGCCTTGTGTTTGACACATGTGGTCTAGACCCATGGTCAGCAAATTGCGGCTCTTGTGCCTCATGTGGCTCTTCCACAAAATACCACGGCTTGGGTGAAGAGGTGGCGTTAGAAGAAGTTTAAGTTTAAAAAAATTAGCTCTCAAAAGAAATCTCAATCGTTGTACTGTTGACTAAAGAGTTTGCTGACCACTGGTCTAGACCATATGCTGTCTTAGTGAACATTTGATGGTCAGCTTACCACAGCCTTTTATCTTTTTTCCCTTTCCTCTTAGTTATCCAAGTCTTTTATTTCCTTTAAAAGATTTAGCCAACAAAGCTTACTTCATTGGTTCAGCAAATGTATTCATTTTAGGATAAGCCATTTTGGATTATTAGGAATTTCTGATGTTTACATCTTATGCCTTTCTTCCCTTCCATTCTTCATCATGATTTTAGTTTCTTCTTTAATTCAGGCGAAGGCATGCAATTCACAGTAGTGATTCCACTTCCTCTTCCTCTTCTGAAGATGAACAGCACTTTGAGAGGCGCAGGAAAAGGAGTCGTAATAGAGCTATCAACAGGTAAATGTTACTTGAAGCCTTTTAAAACTATCACCTTTTTTCTTAATAATGAGAAAGCTGAATAATTTAGGAATAAGAATAGCTTGACTGATTAAAAAATTATACAACAGATTAATGTATAATAACAATGCAGCCATAGCTGGTTTGGCTCAGTGGATAGAGCATTGGCCTGTGGACTAAAGGGTCCTGGGTTCAATTCTGGTCAAGGGCACATGGGGCGATCAGGCCAGTGGGGGGAGGGAGGTTAATTAGGGGTGACCAGGCAGGCAGGCAGGTGAGTGATTATGAGCCATCGGGTCCAGGATTGTGAAAGGGATGTCCAATTGCCAGTTTAGGCCTGATCCCAGGGACATCCTCTGAGGGGTCCCAGATTGAAGAGGGTTCAGACTGGGCAGAGGGCTCCCCCACCACAACCACCACCGTCTGTGCACAAATTTCGTGCACCAGGCCTCTAGTTATAATGTGTATTGATACAATCTGAATTCTCAGTCATGAATTACCTTATGGTGATGCAACTTCTTAAAAATTGGTATTTTCATTTGATTGTATGTCTTTAATAATAAAGCTTCAGATATAACTATTTTCTAACAAATTCTCAACCTATATAGAAAATGAGGAAACTGAAATTCATAATCTTAAGATTGCTCTAGTTGAAATTTAATTTATTTTGAAAATCTTAAGAAAAATGCGTGTATTTTAACATGGCATTTGGGGGAGAAAGGTGAGTTGATGGTTTTGTTTATATTTTTTCACATCTTTTTAAAAAATAGGTGCCTGCCACTAAATTTTCGGAAAGATGAATTAAAAGGAATTTATAAAGATCGAATTAAAATTGGAGCAAGCCTTGCTGATGTTGATCCAATGCAATTAGATTCTTCAGTGAGTACTGTCCTAAAATATATGTTTCAACTGTAATAATAGTGTTCTTTAACTTTAGTTTTAAAGGTGTTTTTTTTATCAGAAAGTTTAATTTTTACAGATTTTTCTTTTTTATCTTTAGACCACAACTAAGATATATTTTAGTGTTAACTCAGTTGATTGTGTGTATGTTGTGTATAGTTTAGGGATAGAGTGACATTTTAACATTTTACAATAACTTTGACTCTAAATCAAAGAATGTCTATATTTCCCTTTCATCACCAGGTACGATTTGATAGTGTTGGTGGTCTGTCTAATCATATTGCAGCTCTAAAAGAGATGGTGGTATTCCCATTACTTTATCCGGAAGTCTTTGAAAAATTCAAAATTCAACCTCCAAGGTAATTTAATTATACATTTTATTTTAGCCAAAAATCTGTGTTATGCAACTGTTGTCCAGAAAGATAATGCTTCTCTGTTGAAATATTTTAGGTCTACAATAATTTGTATGTTTTTCCTGCAAGGTCCTCAGTGCTTTGAATATTTTTACTTAATGTTTAGCATAAAAAATGATTTTAAAAAGATTCTCCATGGAGAAAAAAAGATTATCCATGGTTTTTCAAACATTTAATGAAATTCCTTCCATACATACTTTCTTCTCATTTTTAAATTTTAGTTTAAATTTGTATCATAGTAATATATGTACGTAGTTTAAAAATTAAATTATGCTGTAAGTCTTTAACGAAAGGTACTGCCCTAACCGGTTTTGTTCAATGGATAGAGCATTAGCCTGTACCCTTCAGACCACAGGCTAATGCTCTATCCACTGAGCAAAACCGGTTAGGGCACTAACCGGTTCGATTCTAGTTAAGGGCATGTACCTTGTTTGTGGGCACATCCCCAGTAGGGGATGTGCAGGAGGCAGCTGATTGATGTTTTTCTCTCATCGATGTTTCTAACTCTCCCTCTCACTTCCTCTATAAAAAATATCAATAAAAATGTATTTTTTTTAAAAAAAAAAAAAGAAAGGTAGTAGCCCACTTCTCTGTTCTCCATTTCACTTCCCATCTCCATGGAAAATTAATTTAAGTAAACTTAAAATTAGTAAACTTTTATTCTTTTGCATTGTAAAAGTTGTATACTATAAAATAATCAGTTAAAACATTGGTGAAATTCAGTTTTTGTCTTTAAATTTACTTTTCAGGAATATTACTCCGTCATAATTTTTAATCAGATATTAATATTAAGTAATAGCATTTCTTACAGGAAGTATTGAACTATCTAGTTAAAATATTTTAGTGAACTTAAAAAGGAAGAACAAAATCCCTGAAATTTTTTCTCTTATTTCACCTTTACAACATGTATTTACTCCAATAGAAATCAAATACATGATTGTGTAGACTTGTTTTCATATTTTCTCTTTGTATTTTAATAACTAAGTAATATTCCATTATGTGATTGTGTCACATTTTATCTGCTTTTGCTGTTGCTAACTATAGTTTTTTCCTAACTTTTCATAATCATAGTGTCAATATGATGTACATCTCATTGCTTCCTCTTTGTGTAAATCCTTAATTCCTTCTTTAAAATATAGTCTCACACCGAAACCGGATAGAGCATTGGCCTGCGGACTGAAAGGTCCCAGGTTTGATTCCAGTCAAGGGCATGTACATTGGTTGCGGGCACATCCCCGGTAGGGAGTGTGCAGAGGCAGCTGGTCGATGTTTCTCTCTCATCAACGTTTCTGGCTCTGTATCCCTCTCCCTTCCTCTCTGTAAAAAATCAAGAAAATATATTTATAAATAAATAAATAAATAAACAAAATATAGTCTCACAAATTAGATTGTTGGCTAAATGGATACATTTTTTAAAAATATATTTTTATTGATTTCAGAGAGGAAGGGGGAGGGAGAGAGATAGAAAGAAACATCAATGATGAGAGAGAGTCATTGATCTGCTGGCTCCTTAAAGCCCCTCATAGGGATCACGCCCAAAACCCGGGATGTGCCCTGACTAGGAATCAAATTGTGACCTCCTGGTTCATAGGTCAGTGCTCAACCACGAGCCTCACCAGCTGGGCTCAATAGATATGTTTTTAAAATCTGTACCTACCTTGTTTTTTGTACGTTGAAATCACTTTTTTCCCCCCATTTGTTTGTTTAGTTGTTTTCTTACCAGGTACTTTGATTTTTACATCTCCACTTGATTGCCCCTATCTTACTGTCTTTTATATTTTATTAATTTTTAGTAGATTTCATCTGTCACTTGTGACTTTTCCCCTGTCATTCTTATTTCGTCATTTTTGCTTTTTTGGGATTTTCCTTTTTTTTTTTTTAAATATATTTTATTGATTTTTCACAGAGAGGAAGAGAGAGGGATAGAGAGTTAGAAACATTGATGAGAGAGAATCATCGATCGGCTGCCTCTTGCACACCCCCTACTGGGGATGTGCCCGAAAGCAAGGTACATGCCCTTGACCGGAATCGAACCCGGGACCCTTCAGTCTGCAGGCCGATGCTCTATCCACTGAGCCAAACCGGTCCCGGCAGGGATTTTCCTTTTAAGTGTTTCTTTTCAAGGGTAGTTATTTGATGATCCAAAACTGATTATTTCATATTAGTTTGATAGACTTTAATTTATGACATGTATTTCTATACCCTTTTAACATTTCTATTAATTATAAGCCTGACTGGCGTGACTCGATGATTGAACATCAACCTATGAACCAGGAGGTCTCAGTTCAATTACCTGTCAGGGCCACCTGTCCAGTTGCCAGTTCAATCCCCAGTAGGAGGCGTGTAGGAGGCAGCCGATCAGTGATTCTCTCTCATCATTGATGTTACACTCTCTCTCCTTCTCCCTTCTTCTCTCAAAATAATTTTAAAAATCTATATTTTTAAAAAAGAATTATGAGTAAAGTTCATTTTATCAGAATTCTATCCTAAGAACAACAAATAACTAGAACTTTGTGGGGGCGAGGGAGGGGGGTGCAAAAAACAGTAGGTTACCCTATGGCAGTGGTGTCACAAAAATTTTAAATTATTTACACTTAGTCCCTCCCACCAAACCACCGTTATTTAAGTTCTCTCTTATCTTCCTTTCCTATTTAGTCCCCACATATTTTTTAACAAAACTTTGTGTTATGTTACTGAGACTGAAGCCAAAGATTGTAAACTATGAAGTCTTTTTAAAAGTGTAACTTTATGAGTAACTTTAAGTGTAACTTTTTAAGTGTAACCTTTCCTTTATTTAGGAAAGGTAATATGATGAGCACAATGAATGAGTAAAAGAAAATTTTTTTACTTCATCTTAGCCAAAAGACCAAGACTAGATTAAAAGAAGATGTGTTTTAAATAAAGGTTTTTATTTAGTTTCGGTATTAATTTTGTAGTGTCAATATTAATTCCAAGGTTTTAAGTTGTGCTCTGTGAATTGAAATATTTTAATTGTCTCATTTACTTTTTTAAAAAATACGTTTTTATTGATTTTAAATTTGAAGGGAGAGGGAGAGTGATAGAAACATCAATGATGAGAGAGAATAATTTATCGGCTGCCTCCTGCACTCCCCGTACTGGGGATCGAGCCCACAACTGTGTATGTGCCCTTGACTGGAATTGAACCTGGGACCCTTCAGTCCACAGGCTGATGCTCCACCCATTGAGCCAAACTGGCTAGGGCTCATTTATTTTTTATTCACTAATTAGGTACACTCATGAAATTGGTTTGTAATTTTGTCTAAATAGTCTTATTTTTTTATGTAGTAATAATAAAATAATACTTATTCTTTTACAGAGGTTGTTTGTTTTATGGCCCACCTGGAACCGGAAAAACTCTGGTTGCTAGAGCACTTGCCAATGAGTGCAGTCAAGGGGATAAGAGAGTAGCATTTTTCATGAGAAAAGGTGCTGATTGTCTAAGTAAATGGGTAGGAGAGTCTGAAAGACAGCTACGATTGCTATTTGATCAGGTATGATATTAAAATTTACCTATATAGATTTTTCAGTCATTGTAGATGAAAGTTTGTAAGGATTAGATAAATCTTGCATTTGATTACTTTTCATAAAGCAAAAATTCAGAAGACTTAATCCAAATATATAATCTTCCTAAATTATTTTTCTTTGTGTATTAAGATAACACTGACCTATAAAGAATAGTTTTATAGTAAGAAGAGAAAGGAATGATTGGATCTAAGTTCTTTGGAGTCCTAGAACCTAGAAAGAGAGCGGTAATTTCATACTTAGGGAGATAACAATAGTGAGCTATGTCTTAATAGAAGATTAGTTCATCCCTAGACTGGCTTTAATTGTATATGCCAGATTGTATTAACAACATATTGTGAGATAATACATTCTGATCTACTAAGGCATATTATTACAGATGCTTTTAAATCTCTTTAAATTGAGAATTTTTGTTTTAACTTTACTGAGGTATGTCTTTTTCAAACTAATGCATCGTGCTAATTATTTTCCCATCCAGATAGGAAGGGAGGTTATATCATTTTCTATTCTTTATATTGTTTTGACAATTGGTCTTTTATAGGTTTTTATATGTCCCAATAACTATAGCTATATGAAATCTAAATTATATAACTAGTAAAGTATGTATGAAATATTTCCAGTTGAAATGCAAATAAAATGAAGCCATGTGTTATAATTTAGTCTGAACCCTTAAAGCATAGTTATTTAATTTACATTTAGATTTATAACTTAGAAGTTTTGTAAGCAAGTTTTAATGAAATGGATTAAAATGGTCTATATAAAGTCTAATATTTGAAGTTTTTCATGATAACATGCAACCACTGAACCTGCTTTCTAGGCTTACCAGATGCGCCCATCCATTATTTTCTTTGATGAAATTGATGGTCTGGCTCCAGTACGATCAAGCAGGCAAGATCAAATTCACAGGTAAAAATTTGCTTGATGACACTTCTGCCTTTTCCCCTGTATTGGTATTATATGAGCACTATAATGGTTAAATGGTGCAGGACCCTTCAGTCTGCAGGCTGTTATCTATTCACTGAGCCAAACCCGTTAGGGCTACAAGCTCATTTTAAAGAAGTTCTGAAAAACTGAAAACGAACTGGGACTTGAGGCAGTGGCACTAAGGAAAAGTACTCCCTTAAGTAAACAGTTTATCACAAGGGATATTCAATTTTCCCATCCTGAAAATGAGGAAATTGTGCTAGTAGTAGAATATTAAACTAGTAGTCATGCTAGGATATATTTTATTTGGCTCAGGCAGTATCTTAAAAGAATCTGAATTGGTTGGCAATATTTAAAAGATATTTACAAATTTGAATATAAAATTTAAGAAAGAGAAAACTTATTTTTCAAGTCTGGGTCAGCTTCTGCACTTCAAGTGGTTGGAGATAAAAACTGGTTATGCTCTTATGACTGAACACTCAGCCACATTCCACATCACAACCCCCCACTTACCATTGGTTTGTCTCACTCATCTCATTTGCTTTATGCCTTACTTTAGTGGACAATGCATTTAAGTTTGTAACCAAGATTTAAAAAGACGACATTACAAATAGTATTTTTTCCTTATCACCATTAAAAGTCTTAATTTTAAACAGATTCTTTATGGCAGCTCATATCCATTAGCTCATTTAACTTTCACACCTGTCTTATCCCCAATAGCTTTTCCAGTACTACTACCTTCAAAGCTCTGAGTTTTCCCAATTTGAACTTGGGCTTCTTCAGCATTTGACTTTTCTAACAAAAACATTGTGAAGCAGATAAGTAAACTGGCAAGCCTTTTCTATGTCTTTTCCAATGCTATCTGGGATCAATGTATTGACTACTTCCTTTCCAGTAATTTGTCTGCACCTCTCGGGTCATGATTTCCATTATCTTCTCCCGGATCCTGTAGACCTATTGATGCCAAGCATAAGGCCTTCCAACTTTGGTAGTTGTATTTTTTTAGTAAAACCAGCATAAAATAGATGAAGCAAAAAACCATTGCTAATCTTGACATCAACATGAGCTTCAATTACAGTCTGTCATTTTTTTACCATGGAGCACATTTTGTCATATAAGATACATGTCATGGAAATTAGGCAGTTTTTGCCCTGAATGTCCTCAGTAACTAGCTTGAGTTTTATTTTTCTTTTTGTTAAACCTCTGCAGAAGATATTTCTCCATTGATTTTTAGAGCGAGTGGGAGAGTCAATTGACTTGATGCTATACAATTTCATTTGTTGCTCTTGAGTAGTAAATGAAAATGTCAAGTACTGTGATAAAAGGAGTTGTCTGTATATATCCTACCAGTAATCATACATTGTTTTATATATTACTTTTTATATGTAGAATAAACTTAACAAGAAATTTGATGTACAAGTAATTATATTGATGCATTAGAAAATAAAATTTTAGCCTAAGAAAAAGAGGATACAAAGTAAGTTCAATTAAAATCTTTACTGTGAATTAAAAATATCATTATGAGCATGTAGACTGTTTCCAGATCTTAGCTATATATATATATATATATATATATATATATATATATATATATATATATATATATATGTTTTGTGGTGTGTGTTTTTATAAGAAAAGCAAACAAGAATTTCTTGACCATAGCAAAAGGTCCCTTAGAGATTAGGGGAAATGTTGGGGGAAGGAGAAGGGGGAGGGAATGGCCAAACACGCCCCCTGAAGGGAGAAAGCACAATTTTTAAAAATTATATTTTTCTTGATTTTAGAGAGGGAGAGATAGAAACGTCAATGATGAGAGAGAATCACTGACCAGCTGCCTCCTGCATGCTCCCTACTAGGGATTGAGCCTGCAACCCAGGGCATGTACCCTAACCTAGTTCATAGGTCAATACCAGCCAAGCTGATATCTGATATTTTGCTGCCTACATTTTCTCCTAGGATTTTTATAGTTTCGCAACTTATATTTAAATATTTTATCTAGTTTATTCTTGTGTGTGGTGTAAGTTGGTGGTCTAGTTTCATTTTTTATATGTACCTGTCCAATTGTCCCAACACCATTTATTGAGGAGACTACCTTTATTCCATTTTATGTTCTTGCCTCCTTTGTCAAATATTAATTGAGCATAATGGCTTGGGTCAATTTTTGGGTTCTCTGTTCTGTTTCATTGATCTATATGCCTGTTCTTGTGCAAGTATCAGGCTGTTTTGATTATAGTGGCTTTGTAATATAGTTTGATATCTGGTATTGTGATCCCTCCAACTTTGTTCTTCTTTCTCAAGATTGCTGCAGCTATTAGGTTCCTTTTTGGTTCCATATAAATTTTTAGAGTATTTGTTCTAGATCTGAAATATGCCATTGGTATTTTAATAGGGACTGCACTGAATCTATAGATTGTTTTGGGTAGTATGGACATGTTAATTCTACCAACCCATGAACACAGTATATTCTTCCATTTGTTTATATCTTCTTTTATCTCTCTTTTCAGTGTTCTATAGTTTTCTAAGTATAAGTCTTTTACCTCCTTGGTTATGTTTTAAATATATATATCATTATGATTTCATGATGAGTTTTTTTTAAAGAAAAAAATAATTACTTGCTCTAGACACTAAAAGGGTCTAGAAGCAATCACAATCCAATAGCAATTGTACCCCTAGCACACAAATTATGGGCACTAAATACTAGCACTATTAGGAGAGATGATAGATTGCAGATTTGAGGCAGGAAATAAGACAAGCCTGCAACATCTCATCATGCCTGGAAGCAAGGAAACAATCGAAGACTATTAAGTTCGTATCAGAATGAAATAGGAGTAAATTTTGAAGGGGTTTTCATCGGACAAAGATGGGACGATTTGAACATCAAAAATAATAATGACTGCAATAGATTGAAATGCATCAAGTACATTAAAAAGTCGTTATATAATGATCTTTCTTAAAAAGTCTAATTGGGTTTTCTGAGGTTGCTAAGACAGTGACTCATTACTCTGAAAATTGGATAAAGAGAATGAATCAGGCATTTCTTTTTCCTGTTCTATAACTATGATTCAGGCCATGAATCAGGATAATTTCATAATAGATGAATTAATGTTCTTCTTTATAGGAAAATCACCGTTAATAAAAGCAAAGGAAATTACTGAGTTAATTTTTAGAAAAATCAGCATTTTTGCAGCCCTTTATGTAAAAGTGAGTCTCTTCCTGTAGTTTTCAACTGGAGGTGACTCTGTCCCCAGAGGACAAATGTCTGCAGACAGTTTTGACTTTCACACTTGTGGTGTGGTGTGGTGTGGGGAGGAGCCCGTGCTATCTACAATAGTAGGTGAAGACCAGGAATGCAGTTGCATCCTAGAATGCACAGGACAGCTCCCCACCACAAAGAATTCTTTGACCCAAAATGCCAGTTGTGCCAATATTGAGAAATACTGATCTAAGCAGCAAGTAATTACCAGTGGCTGCTAAACAGTAAAGTATAAAGGTTCATAGTGAAATTTATAATGAGTAGAGTAAGCTGACAACACCTCTCTTAAAAACTCAACCCACTGACCTTAAGTGAGAAACTAGTATTGTGTATACCCCTTGAGGTATACAGTTGGAAACACATGGCATATTCCTATGAAATGTGCCATTCCAAGTAATTTAACCTGCATCTATTAAGCTTCCAGATCTAACTAGAAGTTTGTAGGATACATAAATGATAAAAGACAAGGTATGTTGACCCCATCAGGAAGCTATCAACCCAGTTCACAATGTGGGGAAAATATTCTTTAAGACAAATGACCCAGTTTCTTTAACGAATAAATGGCATGGAGGAAGGGGGAAAAAGGGAGGGAATGTGATGGGAACTGGTATGGATTTGAGGGTTGTATGGCCAAGTGCAGAGTATGGATCTTGATTGAATAAATTAATAAATCGTGGGTGATTTGGTACTAGTATTAGGTCATATTAAGGAATTACTATTATTTACATTGATGTCAAAGTATCATTGGAGTGTTTAAAGTCCTTATCTTAGAAATGCATACATGATATATTTATATTAAATTATCTGCCTTAGGTTTTGATTTTTAAAGCTATCAGGTAAAGATATAGAAAAGGAATATTGTTGGTTGAAACTAGGTGATGAAGATGTGGAAATTATTTTACTGATCTCCACAATAAAATATTTAAAGTAATTAAAATTCTATGCTTTATTTATATTCTATTTTATGCTTTATATGTATTCTATTTTATTTTGAGGTTCTTTGATAATCTATATGCAATGGAACATTTTACAATTTTAGATACTGTTTATCTGTATGGTACTTACTAGTATTTTTTTATGTTTTGTTTGCGAATTTGAAAAATTATGTTTTATGAAATGGCTTTCAGGATCCATTCTAAAAACCATCTATGTTTTCTATTTATTTTAATCTGTACATGTTATTTAGTATACTGTTTTACACATATTTTAAAAATCTATTGAAAGTAGTGGGATACTTTTTTTTAAGTATTTTCTTTTATAATTATCTTTTAAATTTTATTGATTTTTTTATAGAGAGGAAGAGAGAGGGGTAGAGAGCTAGAAACATCTATGAGAGAGAAACATTGATCAGCTGCCTCTTGCACACTCCCCACTGGGGATGTGCCCGCAACCATAGTACATGCCCTTGACTGGAATTGAACCTGGGACCTTTCAGTCCGCAGGCTGACACTCTATCCACTGAGCCAAACCGATTTCGGCTGGGATACTCTTAAGAAAATTCATTCATGCTTAATGCATTAACCTCTTACCAAAAGAAGTGATATATTCCACATCCAATCTATTAATCTCTTCTCTCTTATTTTTAAATTTAGTTCAATTGTTTCCACCCTGCTAGCTCTTATGGATGGATTGGACAGCAGAGGAGAAATTGTGGTCATTGGTGCTACCAACAGATTGGATTCTATTGATCCTGCTTTACGAAGGCCTGGTCGCTTTGATAGAGAATTTCTTTTCAGCTTACCTGATAAAGATGTAAGAATTTAAGTAACATCACTCAAATTTTGACAAACTATGCCACCCTTATCATGAACAAGTCTTGGTACAGTGAAAATTTGAAGGTTGAGTTTTGTATGTTTTGAAGCAAAGTTCTATGATTAACATCCAATAATGTATGTATGTATTTTTTAGGGAATATTACTCTATTTAAAGAAAATACGTCAGATAATTTATTATTTCTTTTTTTAAAATAATGCTTCCTTTAAAAATACTCTTAAAATTCTTTCAATTTGAACACAGCCTTTGAATTTAATCATACAACTTTGCTTTGCTTCAGAACATATGGCCAAATAGACAGTCAATCCTTAGCCAATGTATTAGCCTTGGCTTTTTCATGGGTACCTCCATGTTATTTTAAAACCACTTAATCTTGCCCTAATAGATTTGACTCAGTGGATAGAGCATCGACCTGTGGGCTGAAAGGTCCCGGTTCGATTCCGGTCAAAGGCATGTACCTTGGTTGCAGGCACATCACCAGTGGGATGTGTGCAGGAGGCAACTGATCAATGTTTCTCTCTCATCGACGTTTCTGGCTCTCTATCCCTCTCTCTTCCTCTCTGTAAAAAATCAATAAAATATATATTAAAAACAACAACACTTAATCTTTTGAAAACCAAGCAGAAAATATGGCAGAGCTGTCAGCACACACACACACACACACACACACACACACACACACACACACATATATATATATATATATATATATATACACATATATATATATATATATATATATATGTACATATACACATACATACATATATAATTTTCTAAAATATAGATTTTATAGAGGAAGGTAGAGGGAGAGAGAGGGACACATCAATGATGAAAGAGAATCATGGATCAGCCCTTCCTGCATGCCCCCTCTCCTGGGGATCTAGCCTGCAACCTGGGCATGTGCTCTGACCAGGAATCAAACCATGACCTCCTGGTTCCTAGGTCAATGCTCAACCACTGAGCTATGTTGGCTGGGCTAACAGTTCTTAATATGTACCAGAATGAACAATAGTTCATTAGTTAGTTACTTTCTCTCATTCACTTTTATATGAATGGAACTTGAGTGCTATAAATGTATATGTGTTTAATATAAAGTTCTTAAACTTGCAAATACTTTTTTCTTTTTTTTACTATTTCATATTTTTGGTTAGGTTCTAGATGGCCTGGTATACAAAATTTGTGCATGGGGGGAGGGTCCCTCACCCCGGCCTGCACCCTCTCTAATCCGGGACCCCCCCGGGGGATGTCCGACTGCAATCAGACACCCCCTTGGCAATCCAGGATCGTTGGCTCCTAACTGCTCACCTGCCTGCCTGCCTAATTGCCCCTAACCACTCTGTCTGCCTGCCTGATCGCCCCTAACCCCTCGACCTGCCTAATTCATCGCCCCTAACTGCTTCTGCCTTGGTCCCTGCTGAGGATATTTAGTCTATTTGGTCTAATTAGCATATACTCTTTTATTAATATAGAGTGATATCTTTAACATTTTAGATAATTAAAAATATTTTAAATTGAAATCATTCTAATCTGAATATAACTTACTTTATTATAGATGTTAAAAAATTGTTTTTATTTGTAGGCTCGAAAAGAAATTCTAAAGATACACACCAGGGATTGGAATCCTAAACCACTGGACATATTTCTAGAAGAACTAGCGGAAAACTGTGTTGGTAAGCATTGCTTTTAAGCATTAAAAGAAATACATGCATTTTAAAGAAATATAGTCTCACAATGTTAAAGAAATATAAACTTATATTTGTTTCTCATCTCTACTGTTCCCTTCCTACAAAGTTCAGGGTATGAAATCGAGATATTTGACAAATTAGCTGTTGGGGATTTTGAGAGCAAAGTAGATAATAGGTGTCTTTTGCTGTTTACAGTTTTCTAGTTATCCTGTTGAGCATTCTACATATATTTCAGGTGATTCTCACATCAGTCCTATAAAGTAGGTAACATCCCCATTTTACAAATGTAGAAATGGCTGACAGAACATACATGATTCTCCAAAGAGCACACATCTAGAAAATGACAAACTGGAATTTGAAACTTGTCTGTGATCTTAAAACTGTTGCTGTTGACCTCTATGCTATATTAGTATTTGCCTATTTCACTCACAAAAGTTGACTTGTTGATGGTTAGCATCACCATATTAGCCTTCTTACTCCTAAATATTTTGCTACTGTGTTATTAGGTTGATTTTTAATTTTAACCATCATCATGCTAATAGGATAGTAGTTTACTATTCCTTTTTTTTCCCTCCTTTTTTTTTTTGCCTTGGATAGGATACTGTGGTGCAGATATTAAGTCAATATGCTCTGAGGCTGCTTTATGTGCTCTGCGTCGACGCTACCCACAGATCTATAACACTAGTGAGAAACTGCAGTTGGACCTCTCTTCAATTACTATCTCAGCTAAAGATTTTGAGGTAGCTATGCAAAAGATGATACCAGCCTCCCAAAGAGCAGTGACATCACCTGGGCAGGCACTGTCCACCATTGTGAAACCACTCCTGCAAAGTACTGTTCACAGGATCTTAGAAGCCCTTCAGAGAGTATTTCCTCATGCGGAAATCAGAACAAATAAAACACTGGACTCCGGTATGAAATTTGATCGGTTACTTAAAGTTCATTTTCATAATCATAAAGCTAAATGTTTTATACATCTCAGAAATGTTTCTTTATACACAACATCTTAAAAGGAACTTGGTCATGCTTTGCTTGGATATTTTAAGTTTGGAATGCATTTTTATATTTACAGCAGTTCCTCAAATAACATTGATTCATTTAACATCGTTTTATTATAACAATGATGAGATGCTGTAGTAACTTAACTCTAGTTTATATCAATTAGCTTATGGTAAAATTGTTTCTTATACACAATTTTGCTTAAAGTCATAGAACCTATTGACTGTTAAATGAGGACTTAACCTTACTTGTTATTCATATCTACACAATATATTTTATTTTTTTTAAATGTCATTGATGTACATTGATTGCTAACTGAAGCACTGCATTAAAATTTGCTTTGCAATCCAGAAAAGTTACTAATGTACAGTTTTTTGTTTGTTTATAGATATTTCTTGTCCTCTGCTAGAAAGTGACTTGGCATACAGTGATGATGATGTTCCATCAGTATGTGAAAATGGGCTTCCTCAAAATTCTTTTAATAAAGCAAAAGAAAATTTTAATTTTCTTCATTTGAATAGGTACCTTTCCCTTGCAAATGAATTGTGTGTGTGTATGTGTGTGTAAATTCCCTAAAACTAAATGAGATAGTTGTTGAAAAATAAAAAAATGCCAACTATTCTTTCTTTTTTAAATTAAAATATCAAAAAAATTGTTCTTGCTATTGTCACTACATATGTATTCTTTTTAAAAACATATATATATATATATATATATTTATATTGATTTCAGAGAGGAAGGGAGAGGGAGAGACAGAAACATCATTGAGAGAGATCATTGAGCTGCCTCCTGCACCACCCCCACTTTCCTCACCCCACTGGGTATTGAGCCTGCAACCTGGTGTGTGCCGTGACCAGGAACCAAACGTGACCTGGTTCATAGGTAGACGATCAGCCACGGAGACATACTGGCCAGGCTGATATTCTTAAAAATCTGTGGAAGTTATTTCCAAAACCATGTGAGTCATGTTGATATGATTGTCCAATGAAACATTAAAAAGTTTTGACTATATAAGTCCATAGTTGGTAGTTTGGGAGGAAAATTTAAACTTTATATTTTTCTAAAACATAACTTATTACTCATTTCTTTTAGAAATGCTTGTTATCAACCTATGTCTTTTCGACCAAGAATATTGATAGTGGGAGAACCAGGATTTGGGCAAGGCTCTCATTTGGCGCCAGCTGTCATCCATGCTTTGGAAAAATTTGCAGTGTATACATTAGACATTCCTGTTCTTTTTGGAATCAGTGCTACATCTCCTGAAGAAACATGTGCCCAGGTAATTCATTGTTGCCTAGATAAGCTGTAGATAAAGGAAACTTCCAGAGACAAATATAGAATTGCCTCATTTTTTTCTTTTTGGTACTTTCTTTGCTTACTGATTTGTAACTAGGTTTTAAAAAATATATAAAACTAAGGCATAAATTTCTTGATTATTAAAGAGTCTGGGTTTAAATACCATTTTCACCACTTAATATCTAAGTGACCTTAAAAGAGTTGTTAGATCTCTTTGCCTCATTTTCCTCATTTACAAAATGCAGATAATAGTATTTATCTTGTATGGCTGTTGTGAGAATTGTACTTGAAAGAGTGACTGCTATGTTGTAAGTACTCAGATATTCTACTGCTTCTGTTTTTGTTATTTATTTTAAAAATTTTTAATGAAAAGTTGTTTTATACTTATTTTTATATTTAACCTTGGTTACAGCAGAAAAGTCTTCTATATTTCTTGAATTGTTTTCTAACTGCTTGAAACAGTTATGTTTTCTAACAATGAGACAAACGTTTATAAACAGGATTGAGGGGGAAGCATTTTAGTTATTTAGTGAGGGTTTTCTGTTTTATTTTTTCCTTATCACCCTTTGCCCCCTTCCACCCACTCCCCTATTTAAAAAATTTGATGGATTTATATGATAATTCTGGGATGTTAAACATTGTTCCAGACTAATAAAGTTAGCATTACTGATGTGCTGACTCTCTAACTGAATGTAAATCTTTTTCTCTCTACTAGATGATTCGAGAAGCTAAAAGAACAGCACCGAGTATAGTGTATATTCCTCATATCCACTTGTGGTGGGAAATAGTTGGACCAACACTCAAAGCCACATTTACCACATTATTACAGAATATTCCTTCATTTGCTCCAGTTTTACTACTTGCAACTTCTGACAAACCCCATTCTTCTTTACCAGAAGAGGTAATTTGTATGGGGAAATTTATTATACTTAAAAAGAAAGTTGTTTTTATTAAAATATAAAAATTCCAAATGCTTCAGAATGAATAAAATGATAAAAGCTTTCTTATCAAAGATAACATTGTTAACTATTTGGTATAAGTGCTTGTTAGGTAGGTTGATGTATGTATATATATATGATGCATACAATTTTGCAATTTGCTTTATATATTTTATGTAATCTTCAGGATATGCCTTATTTCTTTTAAGAGTAACATAGCTTTTCCCTTTGTCTTCATATACCATAATTTATTTATCCAAATCCTTATGCATATGTATTTGGTTGTTTTCTAGGGTTCTTTTCTATTAAACTGCTATAGTGAACATTCTTGAGTTTTATTTATATATTTATTTTGCATCCTTGGGTTTTAATTTGCATAAGCATTACTATGTGGTTTCTAGCATTATTTTCTAAAAGTGAAATTACGCCGAGACCGGTTTGGCTCAATGGATAGAGCATCGGCTTGGGGACTGAAGGGTCCCGGGTTCGATTCCGGTCAAGGGCATGTACCTTGGTTGCGGGCATATCCTCAGTAGGGGGTGTGCAAGAGGCAGCTGATCGATGACTCTCTCTCATCGATGTTTCTAACTCTCTATCCCTCTCCCTTCCTCTCTGTACAAAATCAATAAAATATATTTAAAAAAAATAAAATAAAATAAAAAAATAAAAGTGAAATTACTAGCTTAGTTAAAGAGTATGCACATTGAACACTTTTTTTAAATCCTCCCCTGAGGATATGTTTCTATTGATTTTAGAGAGGAAGGGAGAGACAGAAAAACATCGATCAGCTACCTCCTGTATGTGCCCCAGCAGGGAATTGAATCTGTGACCCTTTGGTGCATGGTACGATGCTTCAATCAATTGAGCCACACTAGCCAGGGCCATTGAGCATTTTTGATAGTACCAAATTACTATCCAAGTTTATGCCTATTTATTCATTATTTTAATCCGTACCTGAGGATATTTTTTTTCTGGGGCGAGTGAGGGAGCAACACATTGATTGGTTGCTTCCATACAGAGAGAGAGAGAGAGAGAGAGAGAGAGAGAGAGAGAGAGAGAGACATTGATGTGAGAGACACACATCGATTGATTGTTTCCATACACCCCCAGCTGGGGTTGGGGATGGAACCTGCAACCCAGTTACACGTTCTTTCCTGAGAATTGAACCCATAAGCCTTCAGTGTGGGTGGGGCATATGCTCTAATCATTGAGAATACAAGCCAGGATTGTTTTATTCTTATTGAAGCACCTCTCTCATATTTCACTTTGACTGTGAAAGTGAATTGACTAAAAAAAAAACAAAAAACGACTTTAAGTAAAATATTACCATGTCAGTTACCAGAGTCGAGTTTTAAATATCCTTTTTTTTTAAAGATATTTCTATTAAAAAAATTTTTTTTTAATATATTTTATTGATTTTTTTACAGACAGGAAGGGAGAGAGATAGTTAGACACATCAATGAGAGAGAGACATCGACCAGCTGCCACCTGCACACCCCCTATCAGGGATGGGCCCGCAACCAATGTACATGCTCTTGACCGGAATCGAACCTGGGACCTTTCAGTCCACAGACCGATGCTCTATCCACTGAGCCAAACCAGTTTCGGCGATCCTATTTTTTAAATTCTTAAATCAGTTATAGGCCTGGTTTATTCATAAATTCAGTATATATATAAGATTTCTTTTAAAAAATTATTTCTTTTTTTTTCTTTCTTTTTTTTTTTTAAATATATTTTATTGATTTTGTACAGAGAGGAAGGGAGAGAGATAGCGAGTTAGAAACATCGACGAGAGAGAGTCATCAATCAGCTGCCTCTTGCACACTCCCTACTGGAGATGTGCCCGCAACCAAGGTACATGCCCTTGACCGGAATCGAACCCGGGACCCTTCAGTCCCCAAGCAGACGCTCTATCCTAGGGGTGTCGAACTCAATCAGAGAAGGGGCCAAAATCTAAAATCCAGCCTAAATCGTGGGCCGAATGGTTTACTGAACAGTCATAAACTGACAATGTCATAAACTGACAGCGGAGTGCAGTGATGACAGCGCGGTGCGGGCCACATTGCAAGGCCTGGCGGGCTGGATTTGGCCCGCTGGCCTTGTGTTTGACACATGTGCTCTATCCATTGAGCCAAACCGGTCTCGGCGATCCTATTTTTTAAATTCTTAAATCAGTTATAGGCCTGGTTTATTCATAAATTCAGTATATATAAAAGATTTCTTTTAAAAAATTATTTCTTGCGGAAACCGGTTTGGCTCAGTGGATAGAGCATCGGCCTGCGCACTGAAGGGTCCCGGGTTCGATTCCGGTCAAGAGCATGTACCTTGGTTGCGGACACATCCCTGGTGGGGGTGGTGCAGGAGGCAGCTGATTGATGATTCTCTCATCAATGTTTCTGACTTTCTATCCCTCTCTCTTCCTCTCTGTAAAAAATCAATAAAATATATTTTTTAAAAATTATTTCTTTAGTAAACAACTTAGATTGTCATTAAAATTGTATATAATAACCTATTGTTGAATTTATTTTTATTTTTTTAAGGTGCAAGAATTATTTATCCGTGATTATGGAGAAATTTTCAATGTTCAGTTACCTGGTAAAGAAGAACGGACAAAATTTTTTGAGGATTTAATTCTAAAACAAGCTGCTAAGCCTCCTATATCAAAAAAGAAAGCAGGTTAGTTCTTATATCAAAGTTAGTATGTAATGACTTTGAGGAAGAATAAAACATTAATGTCCTTGCCATCTTATATTATTACAAGCTTAAAACCTCAGGCATGAGGTTGCTACCTCTACTGCTTAAAAATCTGTTTTCCATTAAAATAGACTAAGGTTCCTAAAGCCCACACAACCTTTCAAGCATAGCTTCTATCTGTGTGTATCGATACTTTGGGCTTGAATTCATAGTATAGCCCAAATCTGTCTTTCTGAACCCATTTTTGGCACTTTTGTTACCTCCCTCCCTAACCTCTTTCCTTACAAAGCATTCTGTCTTTAAACCATGCACAACATATTTCTGCCTTTTCATAAGTTCATTTATGCTTGCTCTCTGTCAATAATGCTTCTATCCTCACCCCCATTTCTGCCTAAGGAACTCTTTGTTCTTCTAGTATAACTCATATTTTCTTCCTTAACATATGTAGGCAAAATTAATTTTTTATTCTTTCTTACTACTAATATGATATTACATTGATGTAATTATGTCTTTTACTCCCTTAATAATAGATTGATAACTTATTGCAACAATACTCTCATATTTCTTTTTTTGTCCTGAGTATTCAGTACTCTTTAAACAAAATTAACTTCTTTTTATTTTAAATATACGGCAGTTTTTCATTAGTTCAAAAATTAAGTAGTAAAAAATACATTTCAATAGAATATTTTTGTCCTAGAAATAATGCATTTTCAAAGTTGTAATCGCCTGTTAAATTATCTAAAAATGGAACAGAGGCAGTGGATTGGAAATGAGCATTCCAAATTACAAGTTACCAGTTATTGCTGGGGGAATGTATTCCATGTTAGTATTCCAAATCCTCTGATTCCTGGCATATGTAAGGAGGATAGCCCTGAAAGCCTGATACTGTGTGCTCTGAATGATTTATTGATATGCTGGGAGAGTAGTAACTAAAACCTTCCATTTATGTGAAGTTTTGCAGGCCTTGGAGGTACTCCCAGTAGCACCACCACCTGAGCCAAGACCATTGACAGCAGAAGAATTGAAACAACTAGAAGAACAAGAAGAAAATACATTTAGAGAACTGAGGATTTTCTTAAGAAATGTTACACATAGGCTTGCTATTGATAAGCGATTCAGAATATTTACTAAACCTGTTGACCCTGATGAGGTATTAATTTAATCTTAGAATCAATGTTTTCTAAACTATAATGCTTCTAAAGTAGAGATTATTTAAATAGTTCATATGGTTCTATGCCTACACTCTGAACTTGTTTTCTCTATATGAAAACCTACCAGGAATGTCCTAAGCACATAGAAACTTCAAGAACTATTGAACACATTTTCCTTTCCTACAGAGAATAGACAACTAAATTTGTCTGCTCAACCCAAACATTCTAGAAGCAATCTGCGAATGTCTTAATACTACATGATCTTTTTCTTATATACACAGAGTGAGCTGGAGAGCGAGCTTTTGCGTTTTCATTGAAGGATGGGTGGCGTTTGGTTGAGGAAAGAGATATAGGCTATTACAGGAGAGATAGTTGCTCAAGACTAAGAATAAATACAAAATAAAACCAACCTTAAAGAGAGTCAGAGGTTTCATATTAATATATTATCATTATCTCTTATGTATTTATTCTCCCTCTCTCCTGTATTGCTTGACAAAGAAACTTTACTCAAATGTATTTTTGTTCAGAGTTAATTTAAGTGACTTGGTCATTTGCTTGAATTTTAGGTTCCTGATTATGTTACTGTAATAAAGCAACCAATGGACCTTTCATCTGTAATCAGTAAAATTGATCTCCACAAGTATCTGACTGTGAAAGACTATTTGAGTGATATTGATCTGATCTGTAGTAATGCTTTAGAATACAATCCAGATAGAGATCCTGGAGGTGAGCATTAGTGGAATGGGGGCTGCTAACTAACTTCAAGGGTTGATTTTATGCCAGGTGCTATATTATAAACATTTTACATTCATAGTGCCATTTATCCTTTTTTTTTTTAATAAATTTTTATTGTTCATATTATTACAAATGTTTCTGAAAGAACCCCCTTCAGCAATTCATATAATTCTGGTTTGGTGGTGGTGAACTCCTTTAGCTTTTTTTTTTTTTAGTGAAGCTCTTTATCTGACCTTCGATTCTGAGTGATAGCTTTGCTGGATAGTTTATCTTTGGCTGTAGGTTCTTACTATTCATCACCTTGAATATTTCTTGCCATTCCCGTCTGGCCTGCATGGTTTCTGTTGAGAAATCAGCTGACAATCGTATAGGTGCTCCTTTATAGGTAACTACCTGCTTTGCTCTTGCTGCTTTTAATATTCTCTCTTTGTCTTTTGCTCTTGGAATTTTAATTATGATTTGTCTTGGTGTGGTCCTCTTTGGATTCCTTTTGTTTGGAGTTCTGTGCGCTTCCTGGACTTGTAAGTCTAATTCTTTCACCAGGTGGGGGAAGTTTTCTGTCACTATTTCTTTCAGTATGTTTTTGATATCTTGCTCTCCCTCATCTTCTGGGACCCCCATAATTCTGATGTTGATTCGCTTGAAGTTGTCCCAGAGGTTTTTTACATTATCTTCAATTTTCTGGATTCTCTTGCCTTCTAGCTTCTGCGGAGGAGTGTCTTCTGGCTCTTTGTGTTCCAAATCTTTGACTTGATTCTTGCGATCTTCCATTCTGTTTTTAGGACTCTGTATAATATTTTTTATTTCAGTCAATGTATTCTTTATTTCTTATTGATCCCTTATCATTTCTTGTTGATTCCTTATTAATTCTAGTTGATCCCTTTTCATATCCTCATAGGTCTTATCAATCTTTTCTAGGAAATTCTTGAAAAACCTTTTAAGCGTAGATTTGAACTCTATATCCAGTCGCTTTTAGTCCTCCATTTCTTTCGTTTGTGATCTATTTCGTCTCTGAATTTTCGCAGCTTCCCTGATGGGGCGGGGTTTCAGGGTGGAGCCTACAGCCTTGGCTTCCATCAGCCCCGCCCTATGCGGCTCCTGCATCTCAGGGTCCTTCAGTACTCGCTGCAAGTGCCTCTGAGAGAAAGGTGCCCTCGATTTTCTCCTGCTACCAAACAGTCTAGGCTCTCCCCCACTGAGCCCGGTATTGGGGTTCAGTTCAGTTGGAAGTGGAGTTGGAGGTGGTGTTCAGAGCAGTCTGGAGCCCCTGTCTCCTTCCCGCCAGGGCAATCCCGCAGCACAGCCAACGGTCCCTTCTCTTCGTGCAATGTGCGTGCCTCCGGGACCTCCTTTCGCCGCTCCCCCGGGGTTCCGCCTTACAGCCCAGCTCCTCTGTTTGAGACTGGGTCCTCGGGGTCTGGCCTAGAACTGGGGTTCAGAGCAGTCGGAACTGGGGCTCAACACAGTCGGAGCTTTTATCTCCTTCCCGCTAGTGAATGCCAGCCAGGCACTCAGCCTCCCTCCTCTCGGGCTCAGTCCTCTCCTTGCGCCGCGTGTCTCTGTACCTTAGGCTTTTACAGCTCCTCTGCTCTTCCTTCTGGTTTTTTCCTTGCTTCTCATTGTAGAATTTCCAGTCAGTCGACTTTCCTGTAGTTCTGGGTAATGTCCATTTTATATTTTAGTTGTATTTTATTGAAATTGTTGTGTGTGGCTACAGCTAGGTGTTTACCTGTTCAGCCATCTTGGATTTACCCGCCATTCATCCTTATACCAGCCTTACCCCTTACATTACAACGAAGGAAAATGAAGTTTTTCAAGGTTAAAGAATTTATTCAAGGTTATACTGCCAGGCAGTGGCAGAGGCAGAATTTGAATGCAATTTTCTTTCACTCCAAAATCCTTGTGTTTATTACATAATATATTCTCTAATAAGACTCAATATTGCATAACAACTTAGCTTGTTTCCTTTGTATATTAATATTCTTTTTTTTTTTTTAATATGTTTTTATTGGTTTTTCACAGAGAGGAAGGGAGAAGGGATAGAAAGTTAGAAACATCCATCAGCTGCCTACTGCACACCTCTCCTAGGGATGTGCCCACCACCAAGGCACATGCCCTTGACCGGAATCGAACCCGGGACCCTTCAGTCCGCAGGCCGACGCTCTATCCACTGAGCCGCACCGGCTTCGGCCCATTGCATTCTTAAACCCTCTTGGCGGCTGCGTGCTCGGTGCCGCCAGGATATGAGTGAATGCGACAGGAACCGCAGGGAATCCAAAGGGCTGCGCCTCCCGGTGGCTCAGCCCTATTTCAGACCTGCGACACCTTGGAGGAGGAAGAGGAGGGGGAATCTAATATTCTTTCTCACATTGGAAAAATAAACACTCTGTAATCAAATAGGTTTGAAATAATTTTCTTGGTTATGATAATTATAATTTTTATTACAAAAGTAATACAATATTTTAAAAACTAATTCTTCTATTTCTTTTCTTCAAAGGTGGACACTTAAGTTTGAGGATATCTTTTCAATGCATGTACCCATTCTCCCCTTACCCAATCTATTAAAAGTTTTATAAAGTACAGGATTTTTAAAAATTACATATTTCTTTATATACATCAGAAGTGGGGAACCTTTTTTCTGCCTATGGCCATTTGTATATTTACAACATCATTCACTTAATATAATTCACTTAGTATAAATTTATGTTCCTTTGAAAAAAGCTCCTAGATTTACTGAATTTTGAGTCCCACATGGGGTTGCCTTGGCAGGACCAGACCAAATGATTTCGAGGGCCTTATATGGCCCATGGGCCAGACATTCCCCATCCCTGACACACATAGTGATGCATTCAAATATCTAAATATTTTAGATAAACTTATTTCCAAAAATATTTTTTCTTCTGGTGCTTCTTTTTCTTTTTTAGCATCCTGTTCTTGTTTTATAGATGCAGTGTCTGTCCTTAACACTTTCATATGGTTTTAATAGTCTGTTTCCTACATTAGCTATCCTCTAGTACACATGTGTCAAACACAAGGCCCGCGGGCCAAATCCAGCCCGCCAGGCCTTGCAATGTGGCCCGCACCGCGCTGTCATCACTGCACTCCACTGTCAGTTTATGACATTGTCAGTTTATGACTGTTCAGTAAACCATTCGGCCCACGATTTAGGCTGGATTTTAGATTTTGGCCCCTTCTCTGATTGAGTTCGACACCCCTACTCTAGTACATTGGCTGTTACAGTTGTTTGTGCTTGTAAATAAGATTAATTAGCATAGGGGCCTACTGAGTTTCTTCAGCAATTGAGAAGCTCACTAGTCGTCTACTTCATTTTCCCTGGGCTTTTCCAGACTTCTGATGATAAGCAGTGGAAACAGGCTACCAAACTGGGAATGCCCCTTAGCTAGAAGGAAGGAACATTTACTGTGAAAACAGGTTTTTTTTTTTCTCTTTGGCTTCTCTTTCTGTCCATGTGGCAGCCTAAAATTACTTTAGACCAGTGGTGTTCAAACTTTATGAAGTATCAATCTCCTAAAGGACTTGTTGAGATTAAGAGTTTCTGAATCTGTAGATAGAATAAAGGCCTGAGAATTTGCATTCCTGGCAAGTTCCTCAGTGATCCTCATGCCCCCACACTTCTGAAACAAGTACTCCAACTTTGCTCTGCTTTTCTTCAGGCCAAATGCCATGTTAGAAGCCCCCTCCTACATCCCTTCTGATATTGTAGCTATTGCTGTCATCTTCATCTTGGGTGTGAATATTGCAGTCATTGCCCTGTGAGAAGGACTGATAAAACCCATTCAATCAACCTTGTATTCACTCATTGTCTGCTTTCTGCCTCAGCATATTCCAGTTTACAGTAGTTAGACTCAGTTTAGGATTTCTTCCAGTGTTTCTTGTGTAGGTTTGCTCTTTCATTATCTTTGCTTAGTTTCTCTGTCAATGCAGTAACATTCTCTATATCTCTTCTAGAATTACTTTACATTCTGTTCTCTAATAACTGATAGACTTCCTTTCTGTTTTTGTTTTGTCATTTTAATTTTGCTATTGATTGTTACTTAGATTTTTTTTTCTGATATTTCAAAAAGGTATGGATAGGACATAGCAATGAAATTTTTTGGATTTAGTCTGCCATATTGAATTAGATGTCTAGGATACTAGATTGCACAAAGAAAAGAATTACACAATTTTTGTAACTGTTACTATTCATGATAAAACTAAAAAAAAAAGAATTATAATGGCTACAATCTTAATCTAAAATGTTAAATTTATTTTTGGTAAGTTATTAAAAGGAGAAAATTTTAAATTCTTTATTCATTTTTCAGATCGTCTTATTAGGCACAGAGCATGTGCTTTAAGAGATACTGCCTATGCAATAATTAAAGAAGAACTTGATGAAGACTTTGAGCAGCTTTGTGAAGAAATTCAGGAATCTAGAAAGAAGAGAGGTAAAAAAAAAAATGATTTGGCATTAGAAAAGGGTGCTTTTAATGTAGTGTGAGTGCTTTTAATTAATCCTTCAGGTAATTTTGAAATCTAGAAATTTAATTTGATGTTTTGTGTGTCTATTTATAAGGTTGTAGCTCCTCCAAATATGCTCCATCTTATTACCATGTGATGCCAAAGCAAAATTCCACTTCTGCTGGTGATAAAAGATTGGTTCCAGAGCAGAATGAAAAGCTCAAGATGCTCAATATTCCTGTGGCTTGCAGCACTCCTGGTAAGTGCACTTGGGTGATTTTTACTTATGAAATTGTAACCTTTATGCTCTTCCAATGCCATTTATTTTCTCCCTCAGTTTCCTTTATTTATGTTGATTTAGTGAATTATATTGGTTTGGTTAATATTGAGGCAGCTATGCATTCTTGAAATCCAGATTGTAACGGTATGCCACTTGCAGTCCCAATTCATCTTCATCTAATTGTGGATTGATTTGATTTGAAACTAATTTTCATTTCTTTAAAATCCTGGTCATTTGCTATTCCTCCTTGTTTTTAGGGTATACCTTTATAGGTACCAACCCAAAGCCTATGGATTTTCCAAAGACCTCCCTTCCTTGGCAGGCTCTTAATTCCATGTTTTGTTCTTTAAGCCCCATGAATGTGAAACTCTCAGCTCTTCATTTATTTTTCCAGATTTAGTTGTCTTAATTCCTTAATGCCTTATTAGACACCAGTGCTTTTATTTTTTCTTTTTCTTTTATATATATATTTCTTTATTGATTTCAGAGAGGCAGTGAAAGGGAGAGAGAGAGAGAAAATCAATGATGAGAGAGAATCATTGATCGGCTGCCTCCTGCATGCCCTTCATTGAGGATTGAGCCCGCAACCCAGGCATGTGTCCTTGGCTGGAATTAAACCTGGAACCCTTCAGTCCGCAGGCCGACACTCTATCCACTGAGCCAAACCACCTAGGGCAACACCAATGCTTTTAAACAGAAATTTTTAAAAGTGTGTGTGTATTTTACTGGGGTTGGAATTTTCCCTTATTATATTGTATGTTTTTCCTTCCTGGGATAATTGATTTGAGATAGGTAAGCCCTACTTTTGTAAAAATGGGAAGAGGTAAGAAGGAAAGGAAGTATGAGAAAGGCAAACCAGCAAGAAACCTCTACCAGAGGGTTCTCAGTCAAATGAACTATAACCAAGTATATATGTAGAAATTGAGGACATGAAAAATGACTTCCTTAAAACAATCCATTCCTAACTATATACACAACAAGATTGCATGCATTATGTTACCAAAGACACATACAAGAATGAACCAATATTCAAAATAGCCCAACACTTGGACCAACCCAAATGTCCATCAACAATAGAATTGAAAATGAGGACTATTTTCAACAGTGAGAATGATTAAACTTCAACTACAGTTAACAGTATAGATCAGGGGTCTTCAAACTACGTCCCGCGGGCCACATGCAGCCCCCAGGGGAGTCTGATCCTGCCCGCCAGGTTTTTTGGGCAGTGAGCGCAGCCAAGGTGTTACAGTAGGGATTAGTAGTTCATATAGTCCGGCCCTCCAGCTCTCTGAGGGACCGTGATCTGGCCCCCACTTTAAAAAGTTTGAAGACCCCTGGTATAGATGAATCTCCTAAGCATAATGTTACAGTATCGTTATATATTGTGTCTGGTCTAGGCAGAAACTTTAATCTTTGTATACCTTAGTTTCATCATCTGTGAAATTATGTTGATAATGGTAACAAACTGATTTGGTTTAAGTGAAATTTCAGTAACTTTTAGCATACATTAAGAGCTTATAAGAGTTTCTACTGTATGATAAGCATTTAAGTGTTAGCCATTTTTAATCTTGCCTTTTCTTTAGTTTATTCCTCAGATTACTGCCAAAATGTTCTTTGTAATACATGCAGCAGACAGATCACCCATTGCCCTCCTTAAAATTATTCAGTGTTTTACTTTATTATTTTTTTAACATATTTGTATTGATTTCAGAGAGGAAGTGAGAAGGAAAAAGAGATATAAACATCAATGATGAGAAAGAATTATTGATCGCTGCCTTCTGCATGCCCATAATGGGGATGGAGCTCGAAATCTGGGCATTAACCAGGAATTGAACCGTGACCTCCTGGTTCATAGATTAATGCTCAACCACTGAGCCATACCAGCTAGGCATTATTCAAGATTTTTTAAAATTATTTTTAAATATATTTTATTGATTTTTTTTTACAGAGAGGAAGGGAGAGGGAAACATTGATCAGCTGCCTCCTGCACACCTCCTATTGGAGATGTGCCCGCAACCAAGGTACATGCACTTGAACGGAATCGAACTTGGGACCTTTTAGTCCACAGGCCAACGCTCTATCCACCGAGAAAACCAGTTAGGAGTATTCAAGATTTTTTAAAAAAAAATTATTCAAGGTAAAACTCAAACTCCTCAGAATGACAAGTCATTGCCCACTTCTCTGCCTTGTAGTACTATATATTTCTGTTTCTATACAAACCATGCAAAACTATGGTGGTTTCTCAAACTTGCTTATCCTATTATATCTCAAGGTATATTTCTCCCCCATAGACTTTACAAAATTGTTGAATGTTCTTTTATCCTTTTTCTTTTAATTCTCTAAAGCTCAGTTGAAGAGAAAGATCCGCAAAAAGTCGAAGTGGTACTTAGGCACCATCACAAAACGAAAAAAGATTTCACAGACAAAAGATGGCAGCCAAAATGTCACAGATGACAAAATTGAGAGTGATACAGAGGAAAATCACGATACAAGTGTAGACCACATCGAGACTGGAAACACAGGAGAGTCTTCAATGGAAGAAAATGAGATACAGCAAAATGGCTCTGAAAGCAAAATAGATTTGGGAAATAACTCAAGTATCTGTAGCATTGAGAATGAACTTGAATCTGGGAAGGCTGCTGCAAGTACAGAACTGAAGAAAGATAAGATTACTTGCAATGGAGATTCTTTAAACTCTCAAATAATAAATGTTTCTAATGAAAGTGAAGCAAAAGGTAAGTCTCAAACAACTTCCTGGTTTTAAAAGATGTTTTACTCCGAGTTCTTAAGCAACTAATTACCATCTCAATTTAGCCTTTTGTCCTTGTCTTTTGTAGTGCAGGTGTTAATTCATTAGGAAAGATAGCAGTATTAACTATGGATCTAATAAATTCACTGTTGCTAAAAGAATACTGTGGCATCTACTAGACCTGGATTTGAGACCCTAGTCCATCCACTACTTGGTAGCTTGTGACTTTGGGCAAGGTTCTTGACTCAAAGTCTCAGTTTTCTCTTCTGCAGAATTGGGGCAGATAGCTGCTGGTAATGAGATATTTTGAGGATTGAGTAAAATAATCTAAAGCAAGAAGTGAAGGGATTTGGCTCTGCAATTTTTATTTTTATTTATTTATTTTTTTAATATATTTTATTGATTTTGTACAGAGAGGAAGGGAGAGAGATAGAAAGCTAGAAACATCGATGAGAGAGAGAGTCATCAATCAGCTGCCTCTTGCACACCCCCTACTGGTGATATGCCCGCAACCAAGGTACATGCCCTTGACCGGAATCGAACCCGGGTCCCTTTAGTCCCCAAGCCGACGCTCTATCCATTGAGCCAAACCGGTCTCGGCTGGCGCTGCAATTTTTAAAGAAATATATTTTATAGATTTTTTACAGAGAGGAAGGGAGAGAGATAGAGAGCTAGAAACGTCGATGAGAGAGAAACATCCACCAGCTGCTCTTGCACACCCCCCACTGGAGATGTGCCCACAACCAAGGTGCATGCCCTTGACCTGAATCAAACCCGGGATCTTTCAGTCCGCAGACCGACGCTCTACCACTGAGCTAAACCGGTTTCGGCTCTGCAATTTTTTTAAAAGCTGGCAAAATAACCTAATTTTTAAGCAAGATAAGCCATTTCTTGTGGTTCTTGCTGATTGGTGTAGAAAAACTGTAACCATCATTCCTCTATTTATATTGTAGGTTAAGTCCAAGATTATTTATATTCTAATTCTGCTTCCAAAGTTTTTCATTGAGAATTGTCTTCATCTGGATGGATCTTCTTGGATCTTTGGCAGTAGATTTATTTGATCTTTGGAAAAGGCAAACATTATTTTGTCTTAAGTAAAAAGAGCAGGAATAGGGTAAACATTTTCTTTTGGTCAATGACAAATATTAAGTGAGTTAATGAGACTTTTTTCCCCCCAATGGCTTATATGCTGTAGGTAAATCTTTTTCAAATACTTCCTTGAAATGAGTTCCAGTGTGTTTGAGTAATCATAGCAGAAGGGACTAGGATACAGTCTTTCCAGTATAGATACTTTAAATGTTAGTCTTCTCACTATATAATTTAGTATGTTTTATTTAGGTTCAGAATTGCTTTATTTTTCTTTTATTATTATCGTCTTTAAAAGGACACTATTTAGTGGGACATGTACTTGTTTACATATTAAGAGATTTGGGTTCTTATCTGGGGTCTTATAACAGGTATGTTAACCTTAAAAGTCAGTTCACCTTTCTTGGCCTTGTTTTTTTAATCTATCAGTGAATAGATTGCCCTAGATTAGGGATATGCAAACCTTTTTTGTATAGTGCCATATACGAAATATTTAGCCACACAGTATCTGTCACAACTACTCAAACCTGCTAGGAAAGCCACACTGACAAGCATATGTAAAATGGGAGTGGTTGTGTTCTAATAAAACTTTATTTATAATGCTAGGCCAGATTTTGTCTGTGGGTGGTTGTTTGCAACTCCTATTCTCGATTACTGAGGTTCCTTCCAGCTCTTAAATTTTGTGTGTTATGCCTAAGTAGAAAACAGTTGAGGATCCCCCTAAAATACTCAATTTGAGAAATACTCAAATGTTCTTAATTTTTTTGTGTGTAAGTGGGATCATTTTAATCTTACAACAGAATCAGTATACCAGAATTGGTATTTGTGTCTTAATAAATATGTCCTGCAATTTAATATTTATTTACTTTAGGCATTATAATGTGTTTTACCAAATAGTAATGTTATTTAATCACTCCTTCTAGAAAGGTGGATTCTGCAAATGACTCGAGCTAGACATTCCCAAATAGAGCAACAGCAGCTCATCAGTGCTGAAAAGGCTTTGGCAATTCTTTCACAGCCTACACCCTCACTTGTTGTGGACCACGAGCGATTAAAAGTATGTAAATTGAAATTGTAATGCTGTCATATGTATATTAGTAACATAACACACCAAAAGAGAACTGTAATAGTATTTTGTATCAATTCAGTATGTAATAAATAATGATCTTTTATGAAAGCATAAGTTTGACATAGAATAACTTTTATAAATGTGGTGGTTGAAGGTGGCTAGTATATTGATATTATAGTTTTAACAGACTTGACTACATTACTTATTCCACAAATTGTTTTTATGACTGTTACCTATGACTATTTTAGTTAGTTTTTACTTAGCCATAATGGCATGTTTTTTGAGGTAATGACATATCCTGCTAGGGCCAGACTTGAAGAATCAGAAATCCAATGACCATTTCAGTCATGAGGAAAAAAACACTAAGCAAATGGAAAATCCTTTTTATAAGAAAAATAATTGTAAAGTGGTGAGGTAATTCATCATTTATGAAGTTCTTTCTCTTTTTCACATAATGAAACTAGTTACTATATACTGATAGTGTAATAAAATACCCTGCAAAAATGGTGCTTTTTCCCCCCTATTAATCTAGTTCATCTGTAAAGATTTATGACTAGAATTGAAATTGGCAACCTCCTCAACTATAGTTTTTAGGATGTAAGTTACCCAGGGCAGAGACTAGGATCAGAGAATGATGATAAAAGTTAACTACAACCAAATTACAGCGCCATCATCAGAGCTGCCATGTCACATCAGGTGATGTGGTCTGTCCTCGCTCTGGTTTATATGCTAAAAATTTCCCCAGTGTTCTAAATTAAAACATCTCAGAGGATTTTCTCTCACATGTAAACATTTATGTTTTCTTTTAGAATCTTTTGAAGACTGTTGTTAAAAAGAGCCAGAAATACAATCTTTTTCAGTTGGAAAATTTATATGCAGTAATCAGCCAGTGTATTTATCAGCATCGCAGGGACTATGACAAAACAACACTTATTCAGGTAAACTAATATATATAAGAAATAAACTTATTTTATAAAAATCTTTAAAGACCATTATTTTTTTTTTAAATATATTTTTATTGATTTTGTACAGAGAGGAAGGGAGAGAGATAGAGAGTTAGAAACATCGATGAGAGAGAGTCATCGATCAGCTGCCTCTTGCACACCCCCCACTGGGGATATGCCCACAACCAAGGTACATGCCCTTGACCGGAATCGAACCCGGGACCTTTCAGTCCCCAAGCCGACGCTCTATCCATTGAGCCAAACCGGTCTCGGCTTTAAAGACCATTATTTAATATATGCAAACAATGGAACTATAATATCAGCAAGTTATGGGGAAACCTTTATTTTCTGTATGTATTAATGAAGATATGTAGCTCCTTTTTAAGACATACCTATTTTTCTTGATCTTGCATTAGAGTTCTAACTTTTAAAAATAGATACTGGAAAAGAGGAAATTAAAAAAAGATACTGGATAATACCTATATAGTATAATATAAATATTACTGATACCAAAATATATACCTACTAGTATATGTAGTATTTAGTATACCTACTAAAATATACTATGGTACCTACATGTTACATATATCTGATACTAGTACCTATAAATAGGTACATCAGTGTCTTGATTATAACTATTTGAATTTAACATAAGATGATCACATCTCAGACTCATTTGAAAGGGATTTAAATAATGAAGTCCCATCAGTGATCTGTTTATATGATAGTCTTAAATACTGAACTAAATTTTTGTTTTCAATATCAGATATATGCATGGGTAATACATTCTTAAGAGTACTTACTGGGGGGGAAGCAATAGAATAATGTTTCTTTAGCGTTTCCACATTGAAACTTACTACTTTTCCTTTCTACCCTTTATCTAGAAAATGGAGCAAGAGGTAGAAAACTTCATTTGTTCCAGATCCTGATGTCATGGTATCACATATTCTTTATATTCTGTTTTTATTTAGTTCTCTGTCATGTTCACATAACTGATGCAAGGTGAAATCTTGCATTGTTAAGAAAAATATTAAAATAGTAAATAAAAATATTTAAACTTTTAGTATCTATGTACATGTGTAAGATAAATTACAAAGATAAAATACTGGGAATTGGATGGAACAAGGCACATAGTAATAGTGATGCTATGGCATATCAGTAGTTGAAATATGAACGACTCAATATAAAGATAGCTAATGTTTTATGACATTGAAGAGTAATTAGTGACATTGATACTTTTTTGTTTTAAGCACTTTTAATTTTAGCTGTCCTGCAGTAGTTTATTGCATCATACTAGAAACTTAGCCATTGTATCTTTGCCATCCTTTTGTTGTCTTCAGTATCCGTCTCTCATCTATCTTTAGCTTGCCCTGCTCATTCACATAAAAGCCAGTGTTCAACTGTTGAACAGCTTTTTAATAGCACAAAGTTTTTATATTTGAAAAATGTTTATATCCTTCTAAATTTGTGTTTAGGTTATATTCTATAGATATCTTTTATATGCAATTATATAAATATAATAAATTTTGTAATAATGATACCAAAAATATATTTTTTTCTTAAAGGAATAAAACCATTCACGACCATGCACATTCTTTTTCTTTTCTTTTTTTTTTTTAGGAGCCATTCTAATATTTGTCAAATAGCTTCTGTTGGAAACTTTCTAAAGGAGTTAGGGGATAATGATCTCAAATGAGATATTCTGGATTCTAATAGTTTCCTTTCGTTGAGCTGCCTTTCGTTGATTTACCTGGATATTATATTTAAAGCATTTAAAAACCCAGTAATTCAGATACCTTAATTAAAAGATAATCTCTTAGTAATGCATAAAGCAATGCCATTCACTATAAACACTGAATATGTGCATATTTCTGGATTCATGCACATATACACATACATACTTATTTTTATTGAAATTTATTATAATTTATTCCAAATGCATCTTTTATAACTAGGATTTCATTTTGTATGTATAATTTCTGTAATAAATATTAAATGTAAAAATTGTTTCTCAAATTTGTTTCTATTCATCATTTTGAATTGTTCTAGAGATAATTCAGTGCAAAACAGGTACAAAATTTTGTTTTATTTCTGCTTATAATTTATAATGTTGACATTGGAATGTTTATATGGTATAGGTTTTTAGGCTGCAAAGACTGATGAGCTTCCTGTCCTTTTCAGACATACTGTCTACAGACATGGGAAGTAATAGGTCTACATTCCTAGATTTTCAAAACCATACTGAAATAGCAAGCCTATAATGCTTCTTTCTCATTTGTTACTTAAAAGTACAGTCAGTCTTGCCAAAACCGGTTTGGCTCAGTGGATAGAGCGTCGGCCTGCGAACTGAAAAGTCCCAGGTTTGATTCCGGTCAAGGGCATGTACCTTGGTTGTGGGCACATCCCCAGTAGGAGGTGTGCAAGAGGCAGCTGATCGATGGTTCTCTCTCATCATGTTTCTAACTCACTATCCCTCTCCCTCTCTGTAAAAAATCAATACAATATACAGTTTTTTTAAAAGTACAGTCAGTCTATAGTAATTAGACAAGAAAAATAAATGAGACATCCAAATGGGGAAAGAAGTAAAACTACTCACAGATGACATGATCTTATAAAGAGTCTACAAAAATGTTAAAGCTAATAAATGAATTCAGCAAAGTGACAGGAATGAAGATCAATAGATAAAAGTCAGTTTTATTTTTAAACCTTAGCAATGAACAATACAAAAAGGAAGTTAAGAAAACAGTGCTATTTACAGTATCATCTAAGACAATAAAACACCTACAAATAAATTTAGCCAAGGAGGTGCAGGACTGTTGCTGAAAGAAATTAAATACCCAAACAAATGGAAAGACATCCTGTATTCATTGATTGGAAGACTTAATATTATTAAAATAGCCATATTCCCAAAAGATATCTACAAATTTAGTGCAATGCCTATTAAAATCTCAATGTAGCCGAAACAGGTTTGGCTCAGTGGATAGATCATCGGCCTGCGGACTCAAAGGTCCCAGTTTCGATTCCAGTCAAGGGCATGTACCTTAGTTATGGGCATATCCCCAGTAGGGGATATGCAAGAGGCAGCTAATCGATGACTCTCATTGATGTTTCTAACTCTCCCTCTCTCTTCCTCTCTGTAAAAAATCAGTAAAATATATATATATATTTTTTTAATGTACTTTTTTTGCAGAAATAGGGAAGTCAATGTTCAGTTAATAATGGAATTGCAAGGGACTTTGAATAGCTGAAGCAATCTAGAAAATTGGACTCACACTTCCTTCCATATTCCAAAATGCACATTAATAAAAAAGTTACATTAATAAAACAAATGGTATTGTCATAAGGACAGATATAATAGATCAATGGAATAATCTTGAGAGTCCAGAAATAAATCCATATATATATGGGCAATTGATTTTTTTTTTAATCTTTATTGCTCAGATTATTATAATTGTTTCTCCTTTTCCCCCCCATAACTCCCTACCACCGGTTCCCGCCCCACCCTCAGGCCTTACCCCCCCCCCCATTGTCCTTATCCATAGGTGTACGATTTTAATCCAGCCTCTTCCTGCACCCCCCACATCCCTTTCCCCCTGATAATTATCAGTCCACTCCCTTTCTATGGGCAATTGATTTTTGACCATGGTGCCCAAGACCATTCCATGGGGAAAGAATAATCCCTTCAACAAATGCTGCTGTGAAAATTGGACATCAACATGTAAAAGAACAAGGCTGGACCTTTATTTCACACTGTATACAAAATAATTTAATAAAATGGAACAAAGACCTAAATTTGAGAACTAAAATTAAAATTCTTTGAACACAAGGACCTATCTTTATAATCCTAAATTTGGCAATTATTTCTTAAATATAGCACTAAAAACATTGGCAACAAGACGAAAATTAGATAAATAGAACTTAATCAAAATGTAAAATATTTGTGCTTTTTCTAGAGATACTATCATAAAAGGCTATTTGGTTAGAACATTGTCCTATACACCAAAAGGTTGTGGGTTTGATTCTCAGTCATGGCACATACCTAGATTGCAGATTTGATCCTTGGTCAGGGAATGTATGGCAACCAATCGATATTTCACATCTCTCTCTGTCTCTAAAATTCTATATAATAAAAGGCTAATATGCAAATTGTCCCCTCCAGGAGTTTGACCAGGGGTTGGAGCCAGCCAGCCAACCAACCACAACCCCCCCCCCCCCTCTGATCCCACCCAGATCAACCCCTACCCCCAACCCAATCAGGACAAGCCCCTGAACTCCACCCATGCATGAATTCGTGCACTGGGCCTCTAGTAAAATAGTTATAATAAGACAAATCTAGAATGAGGATTAAAATACAACAACAGTTCCAGTAATGGATGTAAATGCTTTTGATGACTTAATGATTTTGAGGACTACTGATCAAATACTTTGGAAGATGCCCCTCTATTACAATTAGTCTGTTTTTTCTGCATTGGATTTTGGGAGGAAGATCACAAAAGTAAAGTGATCATGTCAAGTCACCTATTATCAATGTCATGATGATTGGCATTGACCACATGGCAGAAATAATGTTTCTCAGATTTCTCCAATGTCAAATTACTCTTTCCCTCCTTTTGGAAGATCACTGTGCACTGCCTACTGTTAAATAATGGGGAGTGATGCTCTTCCTTTGCTTTTTTATTTTAATTGTCTCAGGGAGCCCTATAAATATGTACTGCAGTATTGTGGTTACTTCAGATTCAATGTCTTCACTGCAACCACCACCCGTACACACACACTACTTTTTTGCACAAAATAATGCATTTGAGATTGCCCCATAAAATGAGTGACTTTGTTAGGACATGAATATAAGTTAATTATTTTTTGCTGAGGGGTAATGTGGGAGTAAAAACGCATTGCATAATAGGACCTTAAGGAAAAGAGTGCTAGTTTGCCCTCTAATACCATTATCTCATTCCTGGCACCCAGCTGGTATGTCTCAGTGGTTGAGTCTCAACCTATGGACCAGGAGATCAGTTTGATTCCCAGTCAGGTCATGTGCCCAGGTTGTGGGCATGCAGGAAGCAGCCCATCAATGATTCTCATTGATGCTTCTCTCTCTTCCTCTTTTCTCTGAAAACAATAAAAATGTGTATATTTAAAAGCCCTGGACAATTTCCCCAGGAATAGCTACCAACCAAATACAGATGGGAGTTGGTAAATGATACCTCAGCTCCTTCATCTTGAGAGGGGCAGCTCTGAGGTGTGTTCAACATTTTTGTCTCTATGTACTCCAATGTGGTTGTGTCCTAGATCCCAGCCAATACCCGCCTGAGCCTGCACGCTATATTAGCTCCCTTTCCTTCCCTGCCTCACTTCACTTCTCTGTTTGTACTTCTTTGCATCCCCTCCCAAATAACTACTTGCTCTCACATCTTTTACTCAGGATCTACAATGGGGAGAACCTAACCTAAGATACTTCCTTTATAACATAAAAGTAGAAAAATGAAATGCCCCAGCAATGACTGCATTTTTTTTAGCTTTCTCGGCTATTACTGAACGTCACAAACCACTCATTTTATTGTGACAGCCTATTTTAAAATTTCAATTTCAAAGATTGTCTGTATTATAGCAATGTTTGATTGCGTTTCTATTGTGTTTTTAAGAGGAAAACCCTGGAAGCTTTAAGTTTAGGCTATCTACTAGTAATTTTAGTATACAGAGGTTGGAAATAAAATCACTTCATTTGAGCAATCAACCCTGCCAACATCCGAGCTCTGGCTGGGAGTGAGAGAACAGCACCTAGCATGCAGTGACAGGGCTCTTGGAATACTACTACCTTCAGAGCACATGCCAAATCAAAATGACTTAAACATCCAAAATATATTGAGACTAAAACATTTAATGGATGAAGCATGTCAAACATGGGTACCCTGGACCTGCAAACATTTGTTTGCTAAAAGTATTGATTTAAAAGACGATTGTGAAACTTCAACTGGTAAAGATTGGGGGTATAAGGGGTTCATTGCAATAGATAATGTATTCATGAAATAATTTGGAAATTGATTATGTGTGATGAATCCTAATTATAGCTACTTATTGTGAATATTTAGGAAAATCGGGGTCTTAAAAAAGACACAAGCTTTTACTTTAATTATTTAGGAATAAAAATAAGTTACCCCAATTTTATTTGGTGTAATTATTTCTTTTATTTAGTTTGCTTATTTCACATTTAGGGCTACAGAATATGTCTTATTATCTTTTTTCTGTTTCTTCCTTAAATTTTTTTAAGTCTCCTTCCCCACCCCACTAGGGAGAAAATGTAAATTACCATCACTCAAATGAATTCCCTGGTTTCTTCTGAACCTTCACCTCACAGCTGCTGCATGAAATATAATCAGTAACATACTAGCTAAATGAAAATGTCTATCCAAAATGACAGTTTTTGAATAATCTTATGCCAAATAAACTTGTAGAAAAGGAAACAGACTACTACGTGTATTTTCTTTTATCTATAAATAGCTGATTTTACCCTGCCAGGAAGCTCAGTTGGTTAAAGCATCATCCTGATACCCCAAAGTTGTGGGTTCAATTCCCAGTCAGGGCACAAACAAGAATAAATTCATGAATGCATAAATAAATGGAATAACAATGTTTCTCTCCTCTCTCAAAAATTAATTTTTAAAAAAAGCTTTACAAAAACTGAAAATATACCAAAATGCTAATAGTGGTCAGAAAGAGGACAATGGATGGATTTTCATCTTTTTTTAAAGTTGCTTTGGTAATGAAAATATGTTGTAAATATTTAAAAGTTGCTTTTAAACTAATTCTCATTTTTATGAAATCTAAAATGTCTAAGGACAAAAAAGATCAGAATGTACCTTCTTGTATATAAAGTGAAAAATTATGTCTTATCCTATCTAATAAAGAGGGAATATGCTAATTGACTGCCCCACCTTCTAATATGGCAGCACTCACAGCCAATAAGGAAGAAATATGCTAATTGACTGTCCTGCCCTCAAAGATGGCTGCACCACAGCCACAAGATGGTGTCTTCCAGTCCTCTCAGCCCCCGAGCTGCCCAGGGCCGGTCGAGGCTTGCACTGCTGGCAGTGGCAGCAGCAGAGGTGTGATGGGGCATTGCCTTCCCCTCATTGCTGGGTCACCTCCCACCCCTGAGGGCTCCTAGACTGTGAGAGGGGACAGGCTGGGCTGAGGGACCCCCCTTCAGTGCATGAATTTTCATGCACCAGGCCTCTAGTATTTTTATATTGTCCCTCAACTGTCTTGCAAGTACTTTTCAAAAAAAAAAAATTTTGTTAAATGATGAATGGAGTGAATCCAGAGACATGGAAGCATGGAACAGAGTGAAGAATCTTGGAGGGAAGGCAGGGGAGGGTGGGTGATGGAAGGTAATCAACCAAAGAACTGTATGCATATATGCATAACCCATGGACACAGACAGTAGAGTGGTGAAGGCCTGGGGCAGGTCACATAACGGGTGAGCTGGAGGGGTTCAATGGGGGAAAAGAGGGAACATATATAATACTTTCAACAATAAAGATTTTTTAAAAATACTTGTCTAGGGATATATCCTATAAAATCAGAAACACCAGTCATAGAGGATACATGCATCCCTATGTTCATAGCAACAATTTGAGTGATGGTAATTTACATTTTGGAAACAGTCTAAGTGCCCATCAGCAGATGAGTGGGTTAAAAAACTGTGTTATATCTACACAATAGAATACTACGCTGCTGTAAAAAAAAAAAAAAAAAAAAAAAAAAAAAGCATGGATGGACCTGGAGAGCATTATGCTAAGCGAAATAAGACAGTGGGAGAAAGATAAATATCACATGATCCCACTCATTTGTGGAATGTAATGAACAACATAAACTGATGAACAAAAATAGATCCAGAGACATAGAAGCATCAAACTGACCGTCCATCCTCAGAAGAAAGGCAAGGGTAGTTGGGGATGGGGGGTAAGAGATCAACCAAAGGACTTGTATGCATGCATATAAGCATAACCCCTGGATACGGTAGTGGGGTGACGCCATGTGCTAGAGGGTGGGAACATCTGGGGAAATGTCAATGTGGGGGGGTGGGAAGGAGACATACAAAATACTTTAAACAATAAATTTTTTTAAGTTGTTAAAAGGTCTGAAGATCTATCTGATCAAAAAGGTATCTAACTTTTGGGTACAAGCATTACAAACATAGCATTGTATCACCTTGCTGGCTGTAAGCTATGACATAGGAGAGAAAGAAACATGGAAGGTGGAGGTAGCTTATACATTACAAATTAATGAAAAATCTGAGCAAATTGCTCTATACTTTCCATTTATAACATTCACAATTAAAATGAGATAATAGTTCAATTAAAAATGACAAGGTACAACACTAATATGTTATTTTGGGGGCATTTTCATTGTAGTTCTGAGGACAAGAACTAACTGCATTGACCAATTTATACTTGCTGAATTTCTGTATACGTGTCCATACATACTGTTACTGAGGTCCTGCTGTATGCAAGGCATTAGGGAGATAAGAATGAGGTATGGTCCCTGTCCCCCAAGAAATGTATAGTACAGTAAAATTACATGTCAATGCACCTCAGTAAAGCATTTAGGTTCCTCTTTATCACTGAAGGCCAGAAGGATGGACCAGAGGCTTCACTGTGTGGTGGGAAAGAGGGCCTGTGGAGTCAACCTAGGTTTCAATCTTGTTGAATGTGTTCTCCACAAAAGATGCCTTTTGCCCAGCCAGCGTGGCTCAGTGGTTGAGCACTCACCTATGAACCAGGAGGTCATGGTTCGATTCCTGGTCAGGGCACATGCCTGGGTTGTGCGCTCCATTCCCAGTGTGGGGCTGCAGGAGGCAACCAATCAATGGTCCTCTCTCATCATTGATGTTTCTCCTTCCTTCTCCCTCTGAAATATATATACGATGCCTTTGTTCAGGTAACAGGGTGGAGACATATACTGCTCACCAAAATGTTTTTGTGCTCCCCCACATTTCCTGTGACTAGTTCTCATCAAAGGGCTCTGAGCAGACGTGATATGTGTCATTTCTAAAGAAGCATTTACCAGCTGGTGGAAATCTCCCTCCCTTCTGCCTCAGCAACTTAGGAGACATACATTCCACATGGGACAGCCTGAGGGAGAAGGCAGCCTAGACCCTGAGTCACCATTTGGTGGGGACTTGTCCCACGGAGACGGAGATGGAGAGCTAAAGAAACCTTGATGAAAGAGAAATCCTTGTATGTTAAGCTGAGGACATTTGTTCACAGCAGCCCAGCTTCGTCTTTTTTGACCATCAGAGATATTATACTCACTTTATGGTTGTTGAGTCTGTGAAGGAAGGGTCACTGGGAAGTCAAGACTGGTAGGTCTCCAAAAATGGATCTTTCTGTGCTGATTCCTTCGACGGACAATGGAGAAGGCCTGACCAACCTCTACCCTTATCATTCCAAGCGAATATTTTCCATTTATAGCATTCGCAATTAAAATGAGATAGTGGGAGTTCAACTACATAAAAAATGACAAGACACAGCACTAATATGTTAATTCTGGGTATTTTAATTGTAGCTGTGAGGGCAAGAACCAATTCTGTGATCCTGAGCAGGGCAATGTCCTTGAGCCTCAGTTTCCTTGCCTGTAAATAGGTGTAGTACTAACACTCACAGGATTGCTTTGAAAATGAAATTATGCAGCAAAACACTTAGCTCGTGGCCTGGCAGGTAGAGGTGCTTCCTACGAGTTTTGTTTGTCTCCCCTAACCTTTATGTGAGGCCAGTAGTTCTCAAAACTGATTGCATTTTAGAATCATTTGGGAAGATTTTTTAAAAAATAAGTGCCTCTATCCCACCTGAAACCAAATCATGAGACTCTTTGGAGGTGGGCTGCACCAGGTGCCCTGGCAAGTGTGACTCAGTGGATAGAGTGTTGGCCTGTGCACTGAGGGTCATGGATTTGATTCCCAGTCAAGGCCACATACCAGAATTCCAGGCCCTGGTCAAGTGAGTGTGGGAGGCAGCCTATCAATGTGTCGCTCTCACATCAGTGTTTCTCTCTCATCCTCCCTCCCTCCCTTCCACTCTGTCTGAAAATTAATGGAAAATATATCCTCAGGTGAGGATTAACAACAACAAAAAGTAAAATTAAAAAAAAATTAAAAATTAAAGCACCAGGTAATTTTATTGTTCAGTCAGCGTTGAAAACCAATGCCTTAGATAATGTATAAACAAAATATTTGATTACACATAATTTTAAAACAATGTCTTCATAATGTTTTACAAGCCTTCAAAAAGCACATAGTATGACCACTTTTTCACAGACTTAAGCTTTAAAAAGGGCTTGTTTATAAATGGTAGACATAGTCAGCAAGCAGTTACTGGAAGCCTCAGGGACAGGGGCATTCCGACAGCGGAATTATAGACAAGCCCAGTGATGTCCCAAAGGAAAGAACGGGCTCAGGTACCATTTACACTGTTTGTAGTGAGGGCTGTTTTTGTGTTGTTAGGGGCCGATTGTGTGTCCCTCAGGATTCATATGTTGACGTCCTAACCCCAGTATCTTAGAATGTGACTGTATTTAGAGATAGGATCTGGGCAGAGGTAATTAAGTGAAAAGGAGATCCTTAGGGTGGATGCTAATCCTATATAATAAAAGCCTAATATGCAAATTGTCCCCCCAACCGGGAGTTTGACTGCTCGCTATGACGTGCACTGACAACTGGGGGACACAGCTCTGGAAGCCAGCAGCAGGGGAGGCGCTGCCAGCCCTGATGAGCCCTGAAGAGAGTAGGACCACAGCAGGGTGGTGGAGCAGATGAGTGGGTGGTGCCAGGCCACGGCAGGTGTGAGAGACCTGGAACAGATCCTTCCCTACAGCCCTCAGCATGAACCAACCTTACTGACACCTTGGACTTAGAGTCCCTGGAACTGAGAGAAAAACAAATTGCTACTGCTCAAGCCACCCAGTCTGTCGTGCTTTGTTAGGGCAGCCTTAGCAAACTAATTCACTTGTGCTCCAGCGGAGGCGGGTAGTAGGTTTTTGGTGAGTGGGTGGGAGAAAATGACCACCCTGCCTCCACTTTATCAGGAGGTGGTCAGAAAGGAGTTGGATTTCTGTCAGGTCCCTGAAGTGGAGTCCTTTGACTTTCTGATGAGGACGTAACTTAAAACATTAGCGAAGGCTGCCTGGGTCCAGGAAATATGAACCACTTTGTCTGCTGGCTTATAGCCATCGTCTGAAGGAACTGCCCTTGCTCACAGCCTCTGCTGCCCACATAAAGCTGCCCTTTCCCCCAACCACCCACTCCCCCTGCCATGGCAGACTAGTCAGGCTGAACTTGTAAGAAAGTATGTGCTGGACCAAACAGTTTCTCTCTTTAGATTTTGGAATTGAACGCTGAGAACCAGCCATTTAGCTCTAATAAATGGAGCTGAACAGCCTGATTGGACTCCTGGGCTAAGGCCACTTAGCTGGGCCGGCTTCTGTGGAATCTTACAGGAGAGTCAAGGGTGGGAAGGATGGGATGGACCGACAGGACAAATAGTAGCTTTGGCTTCTTTAATTGAGCCAGCGTGAGAGGACTTCTGGACCACAACCAGAAGAGTGCTAACTGACACATCTTGAAATCAAGAGAGAAAATCAAGGCCAAAGTCCTGCTGGAAGGGCCACCAAAAAAGCAGCCTAATCTCTCTTCCACAGGGATATAGATGTGTAAGATTTTCAGGCTGGAAAGACCCTAGCCATCACCATGGCTAATATTTGCTGGGAAATAAATATTAGCCATAGCCCTGGCGGGTAGCTCATTTGGTTAGGTCATCATCCTGATATGCCAAGATTTCGGTTTTGATCTTCAGTCAGGGCACACACAAGAATCAACCAATAAATGGAACAAGAAAACTGTGTCTCTCTCTTTCTCTCTGAAATCAATTAATCGATCAATCAATCAATTTTAAAAGATCAACCCCTTGAGATAAAGCACATTTATAATATTATCTTCATTTTACAGGTCCGGTAAGAAAAATCATATAGTGATTGTGCTAAGTCAGTTACAAAAATGGTCACAACTGTTTGCCCTTCCTGTACCCTCATACTTTGCAGTGTGACTTTGTAGCTGTTCCCATCAAGAAGTGGCGTCTGAGCTGGCCCTGTGACTTGCTTTGGCCAGGAGAATGTGACAGAAACGACTGTGTCCGTTATGAGCCAAGCCCAAAGAGGTTTAAATGCTGCGTCTTGATTTCTCAGAACCCTGTGCATGTGAAGGAGTCCAGGCTATTCTAGTGGAAGATGAGACACAAATGGCTCAATCACCCTGTGATCAATAGCCAACCATGGAGGTGTGACCGAGGCCATCCTAGATGAACCAGCCCTTAGACAGCCAACTGCCAGGTATATGAATGAGTCTCCTGGACCAAGCAGCTGCAGACAACCCACTTGCTAAACACAGATGCATGAGCGAGGCCAGCCAAGATCAGCCAAACCTGGCTCAGGTTAACAGGACCACCAGCTGACCCACAGACTTATGAGCCACGTAATAGCTTAGGCTCCTAAGCCACCGAGTTTTGGTAGGTTTGTTAGGCGGCAACAGCTGCAGATGCAGAGGATCTGGGGCTTCAACACCAGTGAATGTTTTCAAATCCTCTGCACACTGTAGCCTGGCTAATGCTACACAAAAGTGCAGACAATCAGCATAAAAGTGAAGTCTATAGGTCACTAACAAAAGTGTCACCAGCTGTTTGTCAAATGCAGATTCACCCCCTTATCCCAGTCCTACTGAATTCCACTCCCCTGGGAGCAGGGTCTGAGAACCTACATTTTAAACAATTTCCATGTACATTACTTTATTTTTTATTTTTAAAATATATTTTATTGATTTTTTATAGAGAGGAAGAGAGAGGAATAGAGAGAAACATCAATGAGAGAGAATCATCTATCAGCTGCCTCTTGTACGCCCCCTTCTGGGGATGTGCCCACAACCAAGGTACATGCCCTTGACCGGAATCGAACCTGGGACCTTTCAGTCCGCAGGCTGACACTCTATCCACTGAGCCAAACCGGTTTCAGCCATGCACATTATTTTAGAACTGTTGCTCTAGACTTCTCAGCTAAGATTTTGAAACACAACGAAGCATTGCATTATTTCACTCTGGTATCTCTTTCTCCTTGGATGGTCCTATAGGCTTATTTGTATGGTGAGATTTCAGGTAAAAAAATATACATTGACACTTTTTTTTTCCACATGTAGTGTTGACGTAGACTTTTTTTTTTTTTTTAATGGAAATAGAGTACATACCAATGAAGGAAACAAACCAGATGACACCATAATTTAGTTTATGTGTATTGACATGTTACTCCTTGAATAAATACTGACAAATCAGTTTTTCCTGATTCTGTAGTTCTATATATATCGTCTTACCAGACATAGAAATAGGAGAGGAACAGAGTAAATAGGGCATTTACCAACAATATCAACTTGCTTTTACTGTTATTATCAATAACATTTTTATTTTTCCCAAAGCAAAGACTAAGAGGAATAGGAAATGACGTGGCCCTAACTTGACTTTGAGTTTGTTCAGTCTGAACCAGCTTTAGCAGTAACATTTGTTCACCTCGGAGGTAGCCATTAGAAATGTGGGAATTAGCCGGGACCGGTTTGGCTCAGTGGATAGAGCGTTGGCCTGCGGACTGAAAGGTCCCGGGTTCGATTCCTGGCAAGGGCATGTACCTTGGTTGCGGGCACATCCCCAGTAGGGGGTGTGCAAGAGGCAGCTGATCGATGATTCTCTCTCATCGATGTTTCTAACTCTCTATCTCTCTCTTCCTCTCTGTTAAAAATCAATAAAATATATTAAAAAAAAAAAAAGAAATGTGGGAATTAGAATTTCACTAGTGCTACATTCTCACGTTCACCAAACTCTAGTTAAAGGTTTAAAGTGTCTTAATTTGATGCTATCATGTTTTATAGAAGACTTTTTCACAGAGAGTAGAAAAAGGAAAAATAGTAACAGAGGGGAACGACAACAAAAAGCCTGTTTCTCTTCAGAGACACCGGTGCTGAGAACTTTTAATTCAAACTTCTTCATTTCCTACAAATATTTCTTTCAATGGTTCCAAAGGCAGAAGAGGCTCTGAACAGCCAAAGTGCTATGCTTTTTTTTTTTTTTTTAATATATTTTTATTGATTTTTTACAGAGAGAAAGAGAGAGGGATAGAGAGTTAGAAACATCGATGAGAGAGAGTTATCGATCAGCTGCCTCTTGCACACCCCCTACTGGGGATGTGCCCGCAACCACGGTGCATGCCCTTGCCAGGAATCGAACCTGGGACCTTTCAGTCCGCAGGCCGACGCTCTATCCACTGAGCCAAACCGGTCCCGGCAGTGCTGTGCTTTTTAAAAGCTGCTGGACAACTTCTCCTCCCTAACAGTGCTGAAATGTTGCCATACCAGACTGTGTATGACAAACCACAAAACACATGCATAAAAAATCTAGACTCTTCTGACTGTGCCAGTCCGTGGCTAAGAACTTAATTCGGCAGCCGCGCAGCTGTTGGAATCAGTCATATTTACAATTTTTACAAATGAGTTTATTTTAATAAAAACAAGTTGCTCTGTGAGCATGATCTCTAAACAGATTTATGTGGGCTGGCACAATCTGCTATGCGAACTATATATTCATATTGCTTAGGTCTGCAAGTAGTTTTTTTGTTTTTTTTTTAGGGTGCGTCTTGCTTTGTAGAAGGATTACAAATAATTGGCAGCAATCCAGCTGAGGACATTGTCATTAGCATTGTGCTATTAAAATTGTTTTCCTGGACAGAATTGCCCTGTGGGCATGACCATGAACCAGATAGACAGCTTATAGAGAGAAGGAGGTGACACCATAAGCTGGTGCTAAAGTTAAAGAACTGGGAGGCAGGTGAGGAGGAGGATAGACAGCAGAAAAGGAAGAAAAAAGCGGGAGATGAAGGAGGCAGGAAGGAGGGAGGGAGGGAAGGAGGGAAGAAGGGAGGAAAGGAGAAAGAGAGGGAGAGAGAGATGATTTATATGCATCAGTCCATACCCTTAAAAGGGTCTCTTTATGTATCTCTCCTTGATGTCTGGCTTGATTTTTCAAAAATATATTTTTATTGATTTTAGAAAGGAAGGGAGAGGGAAAGAGAGATAGAAACATCATTGACTGGCTGCCTCCTGCATGCCCCCTACTGGGGATCTAGCCCGAAACCCGAGCTTGTGTCCTTGATCAGAATGGAACCAGGACCCTTCAGTCCACTGAGCCAAACCGGCGAAAGCTGGTTTGATGTTTTTACGTTCATGTTGTTTTGCTTGTTTACTAGACTGTAATCTCCTTGAAGTCAGTAATACCAGTGCTTAGAACTTTTGCCTGACTCAGCTTTGCATCCTCCACAGTGCTGGTAGAAGCTGCTGCTCAAAAATGATTGTTAAATGCATGAGCAAAAGAATGAGTTTCTGTATCTGAAGCATTTCCTTTCCTCAGAGAGGTTCTCGGTGCACACAGTATTGCTCCCTCGGAAATATATTGAAATTCTATTGGGGGGGGGGGGGCAGTTTTTGGCCTGTATAGTTCTCATATTGGTGTACTTATTTACATAGTGAAAAACATTGTTTTATTATTTTTACTGATATTAGTATGGCATTTTAGAATCAATGACTTTCTCTTTGTTTTTCACTTGTAGAACACTGACTTCCTGAAATTATCTGTGTAAATAACTGGCATTATCTATGAATGTAATTCCAGGAGAGTAAAATGATGTTAAATTTTTGTTGTAAATACAGGGTGTTGAGTAGGGCAGACTGTGTACTAGTACCTATGTGTATAAGATTGTTTATAAGACCACTACATGCTGAAACCCGTTTGACTCAGTGGATAGAGCGTCGGTCTGTGGAGTGAAAAGTCCCTGGACCTGGATTGATTCCGGTCAAGGGCATGTTCCTTGGTTGCGGGCACATCTCCAGTAGGAGGTGTGCAGGAGTCAGCTGATCGATGTTTCTCTCTCATTGATGTTTCTAACTCTCTTTCCTCTCTCTTCTTCTCTGTAAAAAATCAATAAAATATATATTTGTTAAAAAAAAAAAAAAAAAGATCATTAAGCTTCGCTTGCTTATGCTCCCACAAGTCCTAGGATTCTAAGATGAAACATGCAAATAAAAAGAAGCTGGTATCCATTGATTTCAACCATCAGGCCTTCCCTTGAAGTTTCTGCATATCTTAGGGTTAGTGCGGCTCAGCGGAGCACTGAGGTCGGTGCGTGGGCTGGGGGTGGGGGATGAATGTCAAGGCACCAGAGTTCCCGCACGCACGTCAGGCCCGTGAACCTGTGCAGAGTAGCTTGGAGCGTGAGTCGTTTCTCTTTGCGTTGGTTTGAACTTTTCGTCATTTAAAATATGATGCGGGAATGGAGGGGAAGTGAGTGGGGAGGGCGGTGACACTGCCTGGTTTTCCCAGAAGCCTGGGCCCCCCTCTGCAGGACTAGTCCACATCGGAGCTGTGCGGATTTGAGGACCACAACCTGCAAAGAAAGCCCTCCAGGAGAGTGAGTGACCCGTGAGGGGGGAAGGACGGGCTGTCGGG
>NC_140519.1:10691495-10738995 GCF_964339955.1 Pipistrellus hanaki
TGTTGGTTGGGTACAATAATGTGATATTTGGGACTACTTTACTTTAAATCAAGCATGTCAAACAGTCTGGGCCGTATGCAGCCCACAACAAATATTTTTGCAGCCCATCCAATACAATGGTATGTAAGATGCGTTTTAATAAAATTTTTGTAACTTAATTTTTTTCAATATCCTGCCTGTTATACATAATTATTAATAACAAATTACAACATTCGCTGATGACTGATTACTATAATTGTGTTGCCTTCATTTCTCTTACTCGCCTTATGCGCAGGCGCACCATTTCTCTCCACTAATACTAGCAGAGAATATTTTAGCAGCCGATTGCCACGTCATTAGTCTCGGACTGACTTGTTTGGTGTGCACGATAGGAAATGTTTCGCTTTGGAGAACAAGAAAAATAGGTTTATTTGTGTTACGCTTATTAATTTGTGCAATTATTCAGTGTATAAGTTAATGTTCAAGAAAAATATTAACTTTTATTAAAATGTTCCTTTATTTTATGTTAATGATTACTCATTTACTTCAGCCCTTTGTATTCAGCATGTCTCTATCAAAATAAAACTAAATTTCTATGAAAATTAAAGCTTTTGTTTTTTTGTGGCCCACATAAACTTAAACCTTGTTTATTTGGCACATGTTAGCCTTTGAGTTTGACATGCTTGCTTTAAATTATAGCTTTATTTTTAAATAGAAGTATCTTTAAACTATTAAAATGATAGCAAATGTAGCTGAGGAAATAACTTTTTTAAAAAAAATTTGTTTTATTGATTTTTTACAGAGAGTAAGGGAGAGGGATAGAAAGTTAGAAACATCGATAAAAGAGAGACATCGATCAGCTGCCTCCTGCACACCACCTACTGGGGATGTGCCTGCAACCAAGGTCGCAGTATGCCTGGAATCGAACCTGGGACCTTTCAGTCTGCAGGCCGATTCTCTACCCACTGAGCCAAACTGATTAGAGCTGAGGAAATAACCTTTTAATGTATATTTTAGCATTGTGGATTTGGGCTCAAAAGACTATTTGAGCCCTGACCTGTTTGGCTCAGTGGATAGAACATCAGCCTTCAGATTGAAGGGCCCCAGGATTGATTCTGGTCAAGGCCTGGACCTTGGTTGCAGGCTTGATCCCCAGTAGGGGGCATATTGGAGGTAGCTGATCAGTGTTTCTCATTGATGTTTCTAACTCTATTCCTCTCCCTTTATCTCTGTAAAATCAATAAAATACACTTTTAAAAAAAGAGACTCTATTTGAATATTGACAGTGTAGTCATGAGTTAGCCAGACTTGCATGACTGAAGCTGCTGATTACTAATCTGTATATATATTTGAGTTTACATTTGGAGGTCTGTATTTTATACAGTTAATGTTTAAAGTAAATATGTAATATGTTTAGGTAGTTGCCATGTTTTGATCTTAAAGAGCACTTAATCTTTGTAGTTTGTGTCAAACTACAGTATTCCATAATGTATTTAAGAGTATATGGATGGTTCTTTACACTTTTGGTTTAAACAAATATAATGATATACTTTGAAAAATAATTATATGTGACATTTATTCAAGGGAGTTAAAATTGATCTACTCATAGTTCTGCAAGATTTTTGTTTTCAGTTTTTAGATTTAGATTTTTAAAGTTGATTTTTAGGGAGAAAGAAAGGGAGAGGGAGAGAGAGAGAGAAACATCAATATAAGAGTGAAATATCGATGTGAGAGAAGCATATCGGTTGGTTGCCTCTGCACAAACTGAGATTGGGTGGAGCTCACAACCTGGGCATGTGCTCTGTTGGGGAATTGACTAGCAACCTTTCCATTCATGTCCAACCAACAGCCACACTGGCCAGGGCTAGATTTAAATTTTTATTTACTTTTGTTATTTTTCCTTGCCCAAGGATATTTTTCCATTCACTTTTAGAGAGAGGGAAAGACAGAAATATCGATGTGAGAGAAGCATATCGGTTGGTTGCCTCCTGCACAAACTGGGAAGGAACCTGCAACCAAGGTTTGTGTACTTGACCAGAATTGAACCCGGGACCCTTTGGTCCGCAGGCTGATGCTCTCTCCACTGAGCCAAGCTACCTAGGGCTAGACTTAGATTTTTTTTTTTTTAAACATCAAAGCTTATCTAAGAAATTGATACACTGATGTGGTATACATCATATACATATTCAGAATTTTAAATAAAATAACTTGTTTTAGTGATTCATATTTCCCAGTGATTTCTGATTCTCTTTTCCCCCTTCCTAAAGATCTTTCTCCTTTCAGTGTTATTGAGAGGAATGAAAGAAAGATTCTGATGTTTCTAAGTATTTCACTCAAAACTATGTTTTTCTTCTATATAAATGTTTCCTTTACCTTTAATATTGTAAAAAAGAAGTTTTTAAAAACTTTTCTGGGCATGGACCGTACCTGGGAGTGAGGGATGGTGAAAAGAGAACAATTTATCTTCATTACTATGATAATATTTTTATACCAGAGGCTTGTTAGTGCTGTGAAATACCCCTTAAAATGTGTTTAGTCAAATGATTCCTGAAGGTCAGAGAAAGTATGTATATATTGGGGTGGAGGTATATATTGATTCATGTCTACTTATTAAGCCAGCTTATTCTAGTATTGTTTGATATGCTGAAAGATATGAAATGGAAAATTGATTATTGCACGGGCTTTGAAAATATTTTATGCTATTCCAACATTTAACAGATTTTAAACAAAGACTTCTTTTGTGCTATAAATTAAAGTTAATACCTAAGTAAAAGAAAATATAATTGTGGACTTATTAATGCTAGGAAATATTCTAAACACTACATGTGTTATTTCTTTCAGTCCTCACAGCAACCCTATTAAATAGGTACTGTTATAAGATCCTGTGCATTAGAGAGAATTGTCCTAAAGCAATCCCAGTTTCAGGAACTGGAATAACATTAGGCAAGTATGCTTTTCATCCAGAAGTATTGTTGCTCCTTTAGTTGCCTTGGTACCTTCACATGTCCTGGCAACTATTCTCAAGAGACTCCCATTCAGTAAAACATCTTGCAATTTCTGTGTGATTAAAGAGTGGATTCAAATAGGTCACCAATTTCCTATAACATTAATAATTCATTTTGGAAAATAACCTCCCCTCTTTGTCAGCTGTTTCCTATTTTCTCCTCTAGTTGACATCCTGTAGGTGGATGGCTAAGGAGAGGTGGAACGAGGAGATACCAGGAAATGAAACTGGAATCCCAGGCTGCAGGGATAATAGGATGCTCCACTGCACTTCATTTTGCTTTTCATGAAATAGTGTAGCTGTTCAGTCTAAGCTTTAACTTTACCTAGAAGTATTTTACTAAAGAATTGGTGTGTTTACATTATTGCTTTTTAAAAATATATATTTTTATTGATTTCAGAGAGGAAGAGAGGAGAGATAGAAATATCAATGATGAGAGAGAATCATTGATCTGCCTCCTGCATGCCCCCCACTGGGGATTGAGCCTGCCACTCAGGCATGTGCCCAGATCAGGAATCGAACCATGACCTCCTAGTTCATAGATGCTCAACCACTGAGCCACACTTGCCAGGCTACATTACTTCTTGACTTGAGTGCTCTTTATAAACTTGTATATAATAATAGCAAGAATCAAAGAATAAGGTATTTGGGGGAAATCATCTTCCTGAATATTCACTATGGTTACAGCTTTAGTGCTTAAAGAACAACAAAAATGATTCAACCCTTCAAAAGCATTATTTTCTGTTACTTAATCATAGAAACAATTACAGCTTTTATTAGATTTTTGTGATTGGTTTAACTCTGAGTAATATACCACATTTGGACACAAATCTGAGTTTTCAGAGAATGATTTCACCCTGGGTGGTTTGGCTCAGTGGAGAGAGCATGGGCCTGTGGACTGAAGGGTTGTAGGCTGGATACCCGGCCCTGGTTCACACCCAGGGGGAGGCAACCTATCGATGTATCTTTCTCATGTCCCTGTTTCTCTCTGTGTGCCTCTCCCCCTTCCACTCTCTCTAAAAATAAGAGAGAAAATATTTTCTAATGAGGATTGACCCAAAAAAAGGAGAGAGAATGATTTTCAGTTTGGTTTTTACAATTTAATGTTTCACAATGCACTGATTAAAAAGCCATTTGGTCTGTAGCTTTCTTGCAAAAATGAAATAGTTAAATACCAGTCATTCTATTAGATACTACGTGTTTAGGAGTACAGGGGTTTATTTAAGTAGTACTGGCTTATTGCCAGCATTAGTTACCACTACATTCAACTTAATACACAGTAAGTTAGGATGCAGATATCAGTAGGTTTATATGTAAACATAGAAACATGTATCTTTTCAACTCTTTAAGTTGTCTTTCATAACTTTTGTGTGGTAAATTTTTACAATTCCCAATTTCTTAATCTTAGCTTTCCTATTATATACTGTATATATTCACAATTTGAACATTTTTATTGAAAACAGTATCATAATTTGGTTGTTTTACATAATACAGAATTTTTAAAGTGTAGTTTTCATTTTTAGTGTTTCTTACTAATATTGGGTTTGGCATTTAGATAATTCTTTTAAAGTTTCTACGAGGAAATTAATTTTTTTCAAAGTTACATTTATTTTTTTAAAGCCAAGGCATAAACTTTAAAATTTCCGAAGACTGCATCATCATCTCTAGAATAATAATAAAGTAATATTACTTTTTTTTGTAGGGGATGGCAGATAGGTACTTTGGACCTGTTGGTAATGATGGCCTGAGCTAAACTCCTAATTTGAAGGGACACCCTTCCGCATCAGAACACAGAATGCTGAGGAAGCTATGGCAAGTATGTGTTCCGATGCTTTGGTAAGGTACTGAATGTGCTCACTCCAGATCCCATGACACTCTCTTTGGCTCAGGTTTTAAAAGCTTTTTTTAAATGAACACAGATATAGTCCTCACACTTTTGTAAGAAATGTACATTCAAACTTTAAAAATACAGGAAGATTGGCTGCTTCAATTTAAACAGAAACAGCATCATACATCATAATACATCTATGCGCTATATTTTAATTGATATTTGCTGAAATCCTTTGTTTCAGGCACTATAACAGTGATACAAGACAAATGAAGGTCATGAGGGCAGAGACATTTCGTGTGGGGAAATAGTTCCAGAAATTTCACTTTTTTGTGTTTTTTTTTGCCTATATCCAGAAAAATGCTTCAAGAACAACTCCTGAAAATATATTTTCAATATATAGTCTAGTAGTAATAATTATAATTATAAAATTCGATATTAAAAATTAAATAATATAAGTTAAACATACCCCAATTTAAATATTTAAATAGATTTTTACATAATTACATGTATATTTTATTTACCTGATATATATTGCTTTTATAAGAAGCATTAGATTACATAGTATATTGTTTGAAATATTTATACTTTAGTTCAATTTTTTTTAGATGATTCCCAAAAGTACTAAGAAAGTTTACATAACCATTAATATGGTGGTTCGCTTTTAATTTTAAAATTGAATTCTTACAAGTTGACATTACCAATCTAATTTCTATCATATTTCAAAATATTTTTTAAAATTGAAGGATTATATCCTGAGGGAAATAGGTAACAACTACTATATTTTGTCAAAGGGGTGGGGGGAGAGATAATAGACAGATGAATGGTTTTCCAGCTTCTTGATGATAATCTCACTGGAAATCAAGAATAGCATTCTTTTTTTTTTTTAAATATATTTTATTGATTTTGTACAGAGAGGAAGGGAGAGAGATAGAGAGTTAGAAACATCGATGAGAGAGAGTCATCGATCAGCTGCCTCTTGCACACCCCCTACCGGGGATGTGTCCGCAACCAAGGTACATGCCCTTGACCGGAATCGAACCCGGGACCCTTCAGTCCCCAAGCCGATGCTCTATCCATTGAGCCAAACCGGTTTCGGCAAGAATAGCATTCTTGTGTTAGACCGTGTGTTAGTCTGTGAAAGACTTAACACACCTCTTTGAGAAAAGAAGGGGAAAGCTATTTCAGCAGAAAATTACTTTTGGATCATATAAACTTAAGTAAAGATAGGAGATTTCATTATAGTTCTAGTTTTTATATCACTCTCAATAGGTTACATACCTACTGACTTCCCAGGAGAAGGCAGCAAACCAGGATGTTAGTGTCCTGGAGACCTTTCAAAAAGACATTTCACTCCTCAAATCTGGAGGCAGAGCTTGCCAGAGAAATCTGTCCAGCTTGGATTCTTCCTTTAATCATTAGCAGTATGAAGGTCAGCTTTCTCAGGTGGAAAAAAACAGGAAAGAGGATAGAGTTACTAAACCTGTAAGCCTTAATTAGCATTAACAAAGGGATCTTCTGAAATTAGATTATCTTTGGCCATAATTTCTTAGATGCTTTCATTTTTGTCATATTCGTTCCTGCCTATATTCATCTTAATACTTGAATTTTGATTGTCTTGAGACCACTTTGGAAATTTACTTAATAATTCTAGGTTACAGAAAATTTAAAAAATATTTGTTGTGGGTACAAATTTGGGTTGTCGATTTCTTATTTAATTTTAAAAAATAACTGCTGTTCCTGAATATTTTTACATTTTAGCTTTTTAAAAATGCCTCAAGTGTGTAAAGGCTAAAATTTGTTTTTTAATAAAAAATATCCTCTTAGGCTTTTTTTTTTGACATGGTAGATATCCTTTGTTTTAATTTGATCCCATTATTCTTTGTTTCTAATATTATTTCAGGCATTCTGTCATTTTGATGGATTTCTGACTTCTGGTTTGAATACAAACATGTACAAGTAAGTATTTTCAGCTGGCTAAACAGAACTCTGACTCAAAGAGGGAGAAGTGAAACTAAGTAAAATAAAGAGTTCAAAAGCTTTTCAGTGTATGTATGAATATTTAGTCCAAAGGATTCTCAGTTTGTATATTTTAGCCACCCTAAGCACAGTTTTATTTAGTTGGTACTAGGTCAAAACTAACATGATCCTTAAAAATTATAGTTATATTCTAAATGTTCTTATTTGACCCAGAATTGGTATAAAAAACAAAGTTTGTTTTTATTCACATAAAACTTTACCAAAATAACATGCTTTTGTGGCTAACTAGGCCAATAAACTGCTATCTGTTAATAATTTAATTTGAAGTATAAGACAGCCAAAAAAATAGAGGCTTGGAAAATTCAGTGTAGCTATAACTCTGCTTAATTATAAACAACGTTGAACTTTTTTTTTTTTAGTACTAAGCATAAAATTTGAAGCAATCCACTCACTTTTTATAGTGTATACCATTGAGAATTTATATTTTAAACTCTTTAAAAATGTAACACCATTTGCTGAAACCGGTTTGGCTCAGTGGATAGAGCGTCGGCTTCGGGACTGAAAGGTCCTGGGTTCGATTCCGGTCAAGGGCATGTACCTTGGTTGCGGGCACATCCCTGGTAGGGGGTGTGCAAGAGGCAGCTGATCGATGACTCTCTCTCATCGATGTTTCTGACTCTATCTCTCTCCCTTACTCTCTGTACAAAATCAATAAAATATATTATAAAAAAAAATGTAATACCATTAAAGTATAGTTTTCTCTTGGAACAGAAATAATGATTCCAAGTTCAAATTTGCATTTGCCTTCTTATAAAGACTAATGCTTTGAATGAATTTATCTCCCTTGTTTTAGTCTTACATAGACCACAAATTTAGATATACATTGTTCATGCATAAAACTGATTTGTTACAACAGAATTATGGATGTTGGTAAATATTCGTTGAATATTCATTGTGCCATTTTATTTGGTAGAATGTTTGATAATTAAGGATGTTTTAATATTCTAATGACTGATGTGATTTTATTAATAAGGATTTTACCATTGAAAGTAATCTACCATAAAGCAAGCACAGTTGTTTTTTTATAGCTCCTCTGTAAATGAGTGTTCAGTAAGGTAAAATGTATGTTATAATATACAATACAGATATATTTTAAAGGTGGGATTTTTCAGTAAATATTATTGGGGCCTTGATAGGCACTGTATTGGGCCCTGGGAAGAGCTAAACAGACATTCTTTCTGACCATGTAAGAAGAATTGCTATTAGAACTGCCCCAAATTTTTATACTGTGATGAAGTAAATTCTGCTTTCATTGAATGCTTTTCTGGAGAGAAATTTTATTGTGATAATTTTGACGGGTTTAGGATCATGAATTGATTAAGGAGCAGCCTACCTTCAGGAAAAGAGCCAGGATGCAGCTAGGACCATGAAAATTGGCTTGGCCTAGATCTACACCCTGGAGATTATGATGCTCTCTCTCTCTCTTTTTTTTTTTTTTAATATATTTTATTTATTTATTTATTTATTAATATTTTATTGATTTTTTACAGAGAGGAAGGGAGAGAGGTAGAGAGCCAGAAATGTCAATGTGAGAGAAACATCAACCAGCTGCCTCCTGCACACCCCCCACTGGGGATGTGCCTGCAGCCAGGATACATGCTCTTGACCGGAATCGAACCCAGAACCCTTCAGTCCACAGACCGACGCTCCATCCACTGAGCCAAACTGGTTTTGGCTATGGTTGCTCTTGAGGGTTCTTAGAACCAGTCTGGCTTCTCAGACCTGGGGCGGGAGCTCCAAAAAATATCTGGAAAACACCTGAATGATATACAAAAATGACCATAGAAGTATTTTAATTTATTTGCAATTTTAAGGCCTTAAAACCATTGTTTGTTATATTTTGTAATAAAGCAATAACAATATTAAAGAAAATTTGTAAAGACTGCACACAAAATTTACCTATTTTGTGAAAATTTTATTTTTTTTATATTCTCTCATCTTTGTCCACATGTAAATGGATAATTTTTTATATTTCTTAACTACTCTTTTGATTTATCATTTTTTAAAATTTTTTTTATTGATTTCAGAGAGAAATGGAGAGGGAGAGAGAGATAGAAACATCAATGATGAGAGAGAATCATTGATTGGCTGCCTCCTGCACGCCCCCTACTGGGGAGCCAGTTCACAACCTAGGCCATTGGCTGGAATAGAACCCGAGACTTTTCAGTACTTGGGCCCACACTCTATACACTGAGCCAAACCAGTAGGGCTTGATTGATCAGTTATTTTTTTCAAATATTTCTCAACTGAAAGATTAACTAAAAATGGTTTTCAAACATAATTATATTTACATGTTGGATCCATTTAGCATATAATTTTTCCTTTATTGGCAGACTTCATTTTAATTGTGTTTTAATTGCAAAGCCACTTCACTACTCAGTTGTGCAACTGAACTCTAACCCCCTTTAACAGGTAAATAGTGCAAGGTTCCCCAGATTGATTTTTCGTTCTGTTTCCAGTTAACCTTCAAATAGAGGATAAGATGTATGTCAGCTAACAGTGATTTCTGTATGGCAATTTCCCTGTCCCAGCCTTACTGCACTTTAATGACAAGGACATGAATTGGAAGCACACCATAAAATTTCTAATTCTGTATTTTTACCCCTTCTCTGCTTTTTCATTCCATTTGTGTGGATTGTTAGCTGATTAAGTTCCTTGAGAGAGAGAGAAAGCAAGGGAGAGAGAATATTACTAAATAAATAGTATTGCTTCATCTCCCAAAAGAATTTTTCAGGAACTGGAAAATAGTATTAACTAGTTACATAGTATCAGAGTATATGAAGCATTTTATTTTGATCAGCCTCTCAAGTAGATATTTCTATTCTTATTTTCTCCAGGGCAGCCTTCTCTGTGTCTTTTCTAGAAACCTCCTACAATGTGCTCATATAGTTCCTGATACTTCCTCTCTTGTTGCATTGATAATAATTATTCTAGTTACTATTATTTTGTGTTTTTTGGTAGAAAAAACCATAGCAAAAATATACTTAGGCAGGCTGGGAGCGGCCAGGCCCGGAGCAGCCGGGTCTGGTGCGGCCAGGCCAGGAGCAGCAGCTGCCAGGCTGGGAGCGGCCAGGCCCGGAGCAGCAGCTGCCAGGCTGGGAGCGGCCAGGCCCGGAGCAGCTGGGTCTGGTGCTGCCAGGCCCGGAGCAGTGGCTGCCAGGCTGGGAGCGGCCAGGCCCGGAGCAGCAGCTGCCGGGCTGAGAACGGCCAGGCCCGGAGCAGCCGGGTCTGGTGCGGCCAGGCCCGGAGCAGCGGCTGACAGGCTGGGAGCGGCCAGGCCCGGAGCGGCCGGGACCGGAGCAACCGGGCCCAGAGCAGCCGGGTCGGGTGCGGCCAGGCCTGTAGCAGCAACAGCCAAGTCTAGAGCAACTAGGTCAGGAGCGGCAGTGACCAGACCTGGAGCAGCTGGTTGTGGAACAAACCAGAGCAACAGAGGGCAGGCCCGGAGCAGCCAGGCCCGAAACAGCTCGCTCCTCGCCTGTCCCTGCCCACGGCTGCCTCTCAGACATGGCTGGAAACTTTTGTGGGAACTTGAGGGTCTGCTGAATCAAGTGATGAAGGCTTAGATCTGGATGTGTTGAGTATAGAGCGCTGGGTTGTTGATCTGTGAGTGCCTTGGGTGGGGCCTGGATGAGGCTGGTTGACCTATTTGGAAATGTTTTTGTGTGAAGTGTATCATTGGGCATGTGGAGGTATTATTGATATGAGAAAATGCTAAGTAACAGATTTACTATCTGAAAAGAGATTTACTATCGGGGAAAGGGAGGGAGGAAGAGACTGAACATAAACTGTGCACCTATGGATGAGGACAATGGGGATGGGGAGGGGGAAGAGGGTGGGGTGGGAACCTGGTGGAGGGGGAAGAAATGAGGAACCTTTGTAATAATATAAACAATAAAGATTGATTAAAAATATATATATATACTTAGGGCAGTGAAACAAGGAAGGGCATAAGAAGGAGCAACAGGAGAGCCTAAGCTGGGTTGCTTTGGCTCCTGGGAAGTCAGAGAAAAGGGGGAAAATGTGCCTTGGAGACAGGTTTATGGGGTTAACTCAGGATGAGCTGCCACTGCCCATTGCTCCCCTGGTTGCAAGTCTCATGAGGGTTTCTTAGAGTTTAGGGTAGGGGTGTCGAACTCAATCAGAGAAGGGGCCAAAATCTAAAATCCAGCCTAAATCGCGGGCCGAATGGTTTACTGAACAGTCATAAACTGACAATGTCATAAACTGACAGCGGAGTGCAGTGATGACAGCGCGGTTCGGGCCACATTGCAAGGCCTGGTGGGCTGGATTTGGCCCGCGGGCCTTGTGTTTGACACATGTGGTTTAGGGGATACCTGCTGGGGGTATGGGAGGGGTTGGAGAGGTGGAAGGAAATGTCATGGGTGTGCTCCATAGAGGGATAGTGCATCTAATTATTTACTGACTCTTCCTTGCTCAACTGCTACCTTGTTTCCCTGAAAATAAGACAGTGTCTTATATTAATTTTTTCTCCCAAGTTGCGCTAGGTCTTATTTTCAGGGGATGTCTTATCTTTCCATGCGCTAGGTCTTATTTTCGGAGGATGTCTTATTTTCGGGGAAATCCGGTAGTACCTGACAGACCAGAGACTATTTGTCTTGGTCACTGCAGTATCTCTAGTGCCTAATACAATGCCTGGCACATGATTGATATTCAACAAATAGTTGTTGGGTGAATTTGTTGAATTGGTGTTGAATTGTATGTGTTCTTTATAAATTTTGGATATTAACCCCTTATCCTATGTATATCTTTGATTTTTTTTGGTATTAGTAGACCCCAATTAATATAACCTATGATTCTAGGAGAATAGCAGTCACAAAATTGCTTACTCCCCTGCCTTAATCTGTTCTCCTTCACTGGCAAACATAGATACTGCTTATTTGTACTCCACTTACTTGAAGCTATTTGAGGAATTCCCTGTTTTTATTTATTTCTTTAATATATTTTTATTGATTTCAGAGAGGAAGGGAGAGAGAGAACAAAGAGATAGAAACATCATTGATGAGAGAGAATCAATGGTCGGCTGCCTCCTGCATACCCCCCACTGGGGATGTGCCCTTGACCAGAATCGAACTTGGGACCCTTCAGTCCGCAAGCTGACGCTCTATCCACGGAGCCAAATCAGCCATTGCAGGAATTCCCTGTTTTCAATTAAAAAAAAAAAAAAAATCAAACTTCTTTGTTAACACAAACAAAATAGTGGTGTCCCTATTGAATTGAATAGGGAAAAAGGCATTAGCTTAGTTTATATCATTTAGTTAAGAAATAGTTTGCAATTTAAAATTTCTTTTTATTCCCTTAGAAATCAAAGAAATTTTATAGAAAAAAAATGAACGATACCTTTGCGAGTAGAGAATTTGATTATTGCGACTACAATTATTACTAATTGGAATAATTGGAACTCAGGGAATAAGGGGCATTTAGTCCAACTTTTCATCTGTTGCTTAGACCTATCAAAGGCTTTGTAGTATGTATTTGAATAATCTCAGTGAGGAGGTTCTTACCACCTTCAAAGGCAGGGCATTCTCTTTTTGGACAGCTCTGATTCCTAAAAACGTTTCTCCCTTTCCTGAGTCAGTGTATCTCTGCATAGAGGACTTGTTTTGCTTTATAATCTTTGAAGTAAACTTTTTCTCCTCAGTTCAGCTAGGACATGGATCATGCTAGTAAATGAATAGTTCCAATTTGTGGTAGAGAATAAGACCCTTTACTCACTTTATTCATTTTTTATTTCTTGTAGACTTCAAAAGCTCATCAACTTTACGTAATTTAGCATCAAAATTTTGAAATATTTAAATGTATTTGTATGAATATAATGCACTTTTTCTTGATGATTTAAGATCATTGTTATGAATTTCAGGTACTCTTCTCTCTGGTGATGCCCTCATGGCATGTGGAGTTTTGTAGGACTGTTTTCCTATTCATTCTTATTCAGTTAAAAGACATTTAGTGAGTCACCACTTCCTGGCTTTTTACATGCAAAGAAGATATAGAAATGAATGAGATTGCCAAGACAGCTCAGCTGGGAGAACTTTAGATTAAAGATAAAGTTCATTGGTTTGATCTAGAGTTTCAGGGGCTTTGTTATATCTCAACTAGAGGCCCGGTGCATGACATTTGTGCACTCGGGGGGCAGGGGTGTGGAGGTCCCTCAGCCTTGCATATTACCCTTTTATTATATAGGATAAAGCTATCACATAGAAAAGGAAGAAATAATGAAACACACATCTATAATGAGGACTATGTTGTGGGACAGAAATGTAATATTTCTCTACTATAATATGGTCAATTCTAGACTAGAAGATAAACCGGGGAGGAGGGTGAACTATAAGGCAAACAGAGAGATCATCCCGCCAAGTACACAAACAAGTGCTCTGGTATAAGGGTCAGCCTGCATGGAGGGTCCCTGGCACAGCAATCATTTCTGCTGGGCTTAAAGCATATGGAAACAAGAGTCAGGAGATTGGGTTGTGAAGGGAACTCTGTGTGGCTTCAGGAGTTTGGACTTTATTCTTTCATAAATTTTAAGTCAGAAGACTGATACGATTAGATTTTAAAAATAAATTCTGGTAGCACTGTGGAAAATAATCAATAATAGTGTTCCTAAAACTTTGATCATACATATTATATCTTTGCTTCTTTGCCATATTTGGGCATGCTTTTGGGATGATGAGATAGACCAGCAGGAGCAGGCATAACTGATGGACTGAATTTCTTATATATTTAATGGCCATAGTCTCTGAGTATCTGTGACTGCCTTTTGTGTGTGTGTGTGTGTGTGTGTGTGTGACTGCTTTTTGTAGGTTTTTTTTTTTTTTTTTTTTTTTTAATATATCTTATTGAATTTTTACAGAGAGGAAGGGAGAGGGATAGTAAGCTAGAAACATCGATGAGAGAGAAACATTGATCAGCTGCCTCCTGCACACCCCCCACTGGGGATGTGCCACAACCAATGCACATGCCCTTAACCAGAATCGAACCTGGGACCTTTCAGTCCGCAGATCGACACTCTATCCACTGAGCCAAACCGGTTTCTGCTGCTATTTATAGTTTTAAAGTTTCTCCCTTGTTAACTGATTATCATTTCACATTGGTAATACTCTTGGCAAAGCAAACTTGTTCCCCAGCATCCCTTCCAATGTATAGCTAGCTGAAAAATCCAAATAAGCCTGTGGACTGACCCATGAATATAGTGCATGACCTTCAGTGAGTTGGTTTGGAGACATCTATTTTAATCCTTAGAGGACTTTTTTCCTGGTTTTGATCTTATTTCAGATCTTTATAACTAAGCCATCCAACAACTTCATATAAGTGAAATATAACTGTTATTCGTTTAAAAGATCATAATCACTCATTTAAAAACATTTTTAATTTTATTTTAATGTAGGTGATTGGAGTTGTGCTTCAGAAATTCCAGCAGTTCAACAGTATTTTATCTGCCAACAATAAATTCTTTACTTGATCGAACCATGAAAAAGCTGCTAATGAGACTTGTTGAGCATAAAAACGGACCTGAAGAACCAAAAGCCATTGTTTTCAAATGAAGAATACTGAGTAGTTTTCAGCCTCCATGCTTTTGAATCACCACTGAGATTTCCCCCATAACATCAGAATGGCGAGCAGGCGAAAGTCAACCACACCCTGCATGGTCCTTGCCAGTGAGCAGGATCCAGACCTCGAGCTGATATCAGATTTGGATGAAGGGCCTCCTGTACTCACTCCTGTAGAAAACAGCAGAGCAGAGAGCATCTCAAGCGAGGAAGAAGTTCATGAATCTGTGGATTCTGACAATCAGCAAAATAAAAAAGTTGAAGGTGGTTATGAATGTAAATATTGTACTTTTCAAACTCCAGACCTAAATATGTTTACTTTTCATGTGGATTCAGAGCATCCCAACATAGTGCTAAATTCCTCCTATGTTTGTGTCGAATGTAATTTTCTCACCAAAAGGTATGATGCACTTTCTGAGCATAATCTGAAGTACCACCCAGGAGAAGAGAATTTTAGGTTGACTATGGTGAAACGAAATAACCAGACAATCTTTGAACAAACTATAAACGATCTGACTTTTGATGGTAGTTTTGTTAAAGAGGAGAACTCAGAGCCGGCTGAATCTACAGAAGTTCCTTCTTCAGGAATTCCTATCAGTAAAACTCCCATCATGAAAATGATGAAAAATAAAGTGGAGAACAAGCGTATTACAGTTCATCATAACTCAGCTGAGGATGTTCCTGAAGAGAAAGAGAAAGAGATCAAACCAGACCTTGAAGAAAGTGTGGAAAATCCTAGTTCTTCAGCTTCTGACTCTAATACCAGTACTTCCACTGTCAACAGAATACACCCGAATGCTGCCAGCACGATAGTGGCCCCGGCAGCGGTTCTTCCTGGACTGGCACAGGTGATAACCGCCGTGTCAGCTCAGCAGAATTCCAGTCTGATTCCCAAAGTCTTAATTCCTGTGAGTAGCATTCCTACCTACAATGTTGCATTGGATAACAACCCCCTTTTGCTTAACACCTACAAAAAATTCCCTTACCCAACCATGTCAGAAATTACTGTTCTTTCCGCTCAAGCAAAATATACAGAGGAACAGATCAAGATATGGTTTTCAGCCCAACGTCTAAAACATGGTGTGAGCTGGACTCCCGAGGAGGTAGAGGAGGCAAGAAGAAAGCAATTCAACGGAACAGTACACACTGTACCTCAGACCATAACTGTTATTCCGACACACATTTCCACGGGGAGTAATGGCTTACCATCCATTCTACAGACATGCCAAATAGTTGGTCAGCCAGGCCTGGTTCTTACACAAGTAGCTGGAACAAACACCTTGCCGGTAACAGCGCCGATAGCCTTGACAGTGACAGGGGTGCCAAATCAAAGCAGTGTACAGAAGAGTCAGGCCCCTGCTGCTCCGCCTCCTGCAGAAGCAAAACCAGCAGCAGTAGCCAAAGCAGCAGCAACAGCAGCAGCAACGGCAGCAGCAGCAACAGCTGCAGCAGCAACAGCCACAGCAGCAAAAGCACCACCAACAGCAGCAGCAGCAACAGCTGCAGCAGCAACAGCCGCAGCAGCAGCAGCAACAGCAGCAGCAGCAGCAACGGCAGCAGCAGCAACAGCAAAGGCAGCAGCAGCAGCAGCAGCACCAACAACAGCCACGGCAGCAGCAGCAGCAGCAGCAACGGCAGCAGCCGCGGCAACGGCAGCAGCAGCAGCAACAGCAGCACCAACAGCAATGGCAGCAGCAGCAGCAACAGCAACGGCAGCAGCAGCAGCAACGGCAGCAGTAACTGCAAAGGCAGCACCAACAGCAGCAGTCCCAACTTCTCAGGCTGTCAAACACGAAACCACACCCGCAAACCCTGATTCATTTGGCATTCGGGCAAAAAAGACTAAAGAGCAACTAGCAGAATTAAAAGTCAGCTACCTTAAAAATCAGTTTCCTAGTGACTCAGAAATCAGCAGACTTATGAAAATCACAGGCTTGACAAAAGGAGAGATTAAAAAATGGTTTAGCGACACGAGGTACAATCAGAGAAATTCAAAGAGTAATCAGTGCTTACATCTCAACAGTGATTCCTCCACTCCCATTATTATAGACTCCAGTGATGAGACCACGGAATCCCCAACCGCTGTTACTTCACAGCATAAACAATCCTGGAATCCTTTCCCCGACTTTACTCCCCAAAAGTTTAAAGAAAAGACAGCAGAGCAGCTCCAGGCCCTTCAGGCCAGTTTTCTCAACAACTCCGTACTGACAGATGAGGAATTAAATAGGTTAAGAGCGCAAACCAAACTGACCAGGAGAGAAATTGATGCTTGGTTTACAGAGAAGAAGAAATCAAAAGCTTTAAAGGAAGAGAAAATGGAAATAGATGAAACTAATGCAGGTAGTTCCAAAGAAGAAGCGGGAGAACCTGCTCCTGGAGATGAATCTGGTGCACCTAAGGCCGGGAGTGCAGGCAAGATATGTAAAAAAACACTTGAGCAATTGCACATGCTCAAAAGTGCATTTGTCCGATCCCAGTGGCCGTCATCGGAAGAGTATGACAAGCTGGCCAAAGAAAGCGGGCTTCCGAGACCAGACATAGTTAGTTGGTTTGGGGACACCCGTTACGCTTGGAAAAATGGAAACTTAAAATGGTACTACTACTATCAAAGCTCCAATTCGAGTGGTCTGAATGGTCTGTCTTCCCTTAGGAGAAGGGGGAGAGGAAGACCCAAAGGCAGGGGAAGGGGAAGGGGGAGAGGAAGGCCACGAGGAGGCAAGAGAATGAACAACTGGGACAGGGGGGCGTCACTCATAAAATTTAAAACTGGAACTGCAATACTTAAGGATTATTACCTGAAGCACAAATTTCTTAATGAGCAAGACCTTGATGAACTTGTTAACAAATCACACATGGGCTACGAGCAGGTCAGAGAGTGGTTTGCCGAAAGACAGAGAAGATCAGAGTTAGGTGTAGAGTTATTTGAGGAAAATGAGGAGGAAGATGAAGTTATTGATGATCAGGAAGAGGATGAAGAAGAAACAGATGACAGTGACACCTGGGAACCCCCACAACATGTGAAGCGGAAGCTTTCTAAATCAGATGACTGAAATGTAAGTTTTAATCCAAGCATATATTCATCAACCACACACATTTAGCCATCTCCACTTTTGATAGTTTTCTTAAATAGTTTTTCTTTTACCTAATAAGAGAACTAGGTACTAGGAGTATAGCCAAAAATATGTGATTAGCATTTATAGCCTGATTATTATGATTGTTCTGTTTAATATGTAGAGTTTAGTGTTTTTTACTTTGTTTTAAGGGAAAGTCAACCCATTTTCTAAGAAGGGAGACTGGTGGGTATGAGGGAATAAACAGATACTAAAGATAACTAAAAAGTAGTTTTTGTAACCCTCCTCCACTAAAGCTTTATTTTTTGCCTATTTAAGGAAATTAAAAAAGGAAAACTAAAAAGAAGGGGGAAAGTATACCAAAGAAAGGAAAGACTTGCCACAGGGGTGAGGATTGCTCAGTTTCAAGAAACTAGGTGAAAATGGTATCCTTTTTCTTTCATGGTATTACCCCCCCAAACTATTAGATTTTTAACTAAAGTTTAAAATGCTTTATGTATTAAAAATAACTCAATATTTTTTCTATTAAAAGCCAAAGGTCTATTTTAGGCCATATATAAGTTCCATGTTTACTTGGATGGCATCTGTTTTTAAAAACTGTAATATAGCCGAAATTGGTTTGGCTCAGCGGTAGAGCATTGGTCTGCGGACTGAAAGGTCCTGGGTTCGATTCTGGTCAAGGGCATGTACATTGGTTGCTGGTACATCCCCAGTGGGGGGTGTGCAGTAGCCAGCTGGTCCATGTTTCTCTTTCATCGACGTTTCTAGCTCTCTATCTCTCTCCCTTCCTCTCTGTAAAAAAATCAATAAAATATATTTTTAAAAAAATAATAAAAACTGTAATATAAATTATTTCTGTTTTAGAGATCAAAAGGTAAACATCAAATTTGATATTAAATTAACTCAATTGCCTAAAATGTCTTTTCCTTCTTTGATATAAAATAAACCTGCTAACAGCAAAAATGCTGTATTTAGTTAAAAATATCTCCCTATAGTCATAAAAGTGCAAGTAAATATGCTTTAAATATAAAGGTTTGGCATATTCCTTAAATCGTCATTCTTTTATAGGTTGGATTAATTAAAATGTCACTACAGTTGCATATCAGATATCTAGTTTGGAGTTAGGACTTCAAATTTTTTTTTTAATATATTTTATTTTTTAAAAATATATATTTTATTGATTTTTTACAGAGAGGAAGTGAGAGAGATAGAGAGCTAGAAATGTTGATGAGAGAGAAACATTGACCAGCTGCCTCTTGCAGACCCCCCACCGGGGATGCACCCGCAACCAAGGTACATACCCTTGACCGGAATCGAACTCGGGACCTTTCAGTCCGCAGGCTGACGCTCTATCCACTGAGCCAAACCAGTTTCGGCCAATTATATATATATATACAATATATACATACACATATATATGTGTGTGTGTGTGTGTGTGTGTGTGTGTGTATAATTGATTTCTTTAAGAAATCAATATTTTCTTTATATATTCTTTATATATATTCTTTATATATATATAATTGATTTCTTTACAGAGAAGAAGGGAGAGAGAGAGAGAGTTAGAAACATTGATCAGCTGCCTCCTGCACACGCCCTACTGGGGATGTGCCCGCAACCAAGGTACATGCCCTTGACTGGAATCAAACGCTCTATCCACTGAGCCAAACCAGTTTCGGCAAGGACTTCAATTCTTAATACTTTTGGAATTCAGTAGCATTGTTCTGTTCTTTACTCTCAGTTTTTGAGTGTTCCAGAATAAAACTGTACTTTTCAAAAAAAACAATGCAGTTTTCATGAAATGTTTGTATATGTCTATCAGTAGTCCAAAAGCATCTTATTATCTGAAATTACTGCAGTGTTGTCAGATTGTAAGGGAGGAAACGAGGCATAGACTCTTATGATCATATGAGCATATTTATGTATTTCCCTAGCTTTTTGCATCCCTATCCCAGCCTCTACTTTTACCCTCTTTTTCTGCACAGTATCTCCTTCATTCCCCCATGGCTTCCTTCATGGTTTTATTTATTTTGTTATAACAATTGCTTATAGAGAGCTGAATGTGTCCCAGACACTATTCTTACTGTTTAGCAATCCTTTTCCAAGTTTTCTTTTCATGAACATTTTTTTTTTCAGGCAGAGAAAAAGATGAAACTAAAAATGCACTTACTTTAGAATAAATCTCATGCACTTACTTTTGAATAAATCTCATGTTATAGAACAAACTGTATTGTAGGTTATAAGTTAAATAGCTTTGTACAGCTTTATCCTGAGGCAGTCCTCCATTTCCTAATGTCAGAACTCTTCAGGACAGGCTTTCTTCTGACCCAGATGCATAAAATATTTTTAACAGGCTTTTTCTGTTTTTATTGCTAGACACAAGAATGTGCACTCAGCCGAGATTAAAACAACAACATTTTTGCTGCAATGAATTGTTGTTGTAGTAACCTCTGCAGTGATTTTTTGGGGAATTGCAGTCTTCTAAAACTAATGTGAACTTTTTATATACTTTAGTTTGACTCTTAAGTTTGTGTGGATAATTATTATATTAATACTTTAATAGGTACTATGGTAAAATATTTCACACAAAGCCACAGTTTTCAAAAATTGTGTCATATAAGTTATACGTGTACTTTTGTGGTAAATATGCAAACTTGCCTTGCTCTTAAAATATGCAAAAGTCTAGCCCTGGCCAGTATGGTTTAGTGCAGTGGTCGGCAAACTCATTAGTCACCAGAGCCAAATATCATCAGCACAACGATTAAAATTTCTTTTGAGAGCCACATTTTTTAAACTTAAACTTCTTCTAACGCCACTTCTTCAAAATAGACTTGCCCAGACCATGATATTTTATGGAAAAGCCACACTCAAGGGGCCAAAGAGCCACATGTGGCTCGAGAGTTGCAGTTTGCTTAGTGGATAAAGCGTCTACCTGTGGACTGACGGGTCCCAGGATCAGTTCCGGTCAGGGGCACATGCCCAGGTTGTGGGATCAACTTCTGGTTGGGAGTGTGCAGGAGGCAGCCAGTCAGTGATACTCTTTCATTGTTGATTTCAAGGTTTCTATCTCTCTCTCCCTTTTTCTCTCCTCTGAAATTAAAAAAATATATATTTTAAAATATATATATGCAAAAGTCTGAAATTATAAAGACATTAATTAACAAATTATTGGCTTAACAAATTAAGTTTTTACCCTACAAAAGAATTCACTGTAAGTTTCCTCTCAATAGTTACTTTTTCATTTAAATATAGTGCAACTTACCAAAAAAAGTAACCAAACCTTTCCAAAATAGTTATTGCAAAAAGTGAGATACAGTAGTACCCCCTTATCCTTCCGGGATATGTTCCAAGATCCTCACAGATAGTACCAAGCCTCTTATAAACTATGTTTTTTTCCTGTACGTATGTACCTATGATAAAGTCCAATTTATAAATTAGATACAGTAAGTGATTAACAGTAACTAATAAAATAGAACAATTATAATATCCTATATAATAAAAGTCTAATATGTTAAGTGTCTAGTTATCCGGTCAACCATTCAACCAATCAAAGTGTAATATGTTAATGATATGCTAAGGATGCTCAACCGCTCGCTATGACGTGCACTGACTACCAGGAGGCAGACTGGTAAGTTAGCTTGCTGCTGGGGTCCGGCTGATAGGGACTGAGTGAAATGGGCTGCACATGCCCTGGAGCCCTCCGGTGGTCTCTCCCCAACCCTGATCGTGCACTGGTGGGGTCCCTCAGGCTGGCCTGAATCCTCTCGCAATCTGGGTCTCCTCAGAGGATATCAGAGAGTTCGTTTCAGCCCAATCCTGCAAGCCATGCTGAGAGACCTCACTGATGCACGAATTCGTGCACTGGCCTCTAGTACTGTAATAAAAGTTATGTGAATGTGGTGTCTCTCTCTCTCTGATAACTGATCAGATAATCCAGAGGACTACTCAGTGGCAAATGGGCAGGTAGTATATACAATATAGATCTGCTGAACAGAGGGATAATTGATGTCTTGGGCAGGATGGAGGGAGATGATGTGAGATTTCATCATGCTGCTCAGAACAGCATGCAATTTAAAACTTATGTTTATTTCTGGAATTTTCCATCTAATATTTCTGGGCTGTGGTGGACCACAAGTAACTGAAGCCACAGAAAGTGAAATCATTGATAAGGAGCATTACTGTACATTTGTGTCTTTTGCACAGTCCAACCTTGTACAGTAAGTCCTCACTTAATTTTGTCAATAGGTCTGTGACTATAAGTGAAGTGATGTATAAGGAAACCAATTTTACCACAGGCTGATGGATATAAGCAAAAATTAATTTCCTGCAGCATCTCATTATAACAAAATGGTGTTGAACAAATCAAAGTTGTTTGAGGACTTGATGTATATAAATAGAAAAAAAATACAAGAGTTTAGATTTGATAGTTTACTTATTACAGATACTGACAATGAAATATATACTTACTAATAATTTTAAATTATTTCATATAGGTATATGCAATATAGGTAAAAATTATTACATATAGGTGAAAATGACTTTAAAGCAAGTCTAGTATATGCAGAACATATACATAGGAATTGCACACAGAATCTAGTGCATTATGTATTTGGAAGTGATCTCAGTATTACTGAGTGATTACAGAGGATGTGCTTTCATGGCTAATTCTATTATTTTTATTTCTAAAAGAGGTAGACATTAAAGTATGATTTCCTTTAAATTTTTAGTTTTTTATTGTGTGTGTTTTTTTGTGTGTTTTTTTATAGCTGCCTAAAACGTTGGAGGAGAATCAATTCTTCAACTCAAGCTATCTGATTTACTGTGAATGGGCCCAATCTTTAATGACACTGAAATTCTTTGGGAGCATACACATTCTCAAAAAATAGGATCCAGTACCCAAAAGAAATGGAACTTAATGTTGTGCCAAAGTTAAACTACTGCAGCTGGTGGAAGTTCTGCAATGTAAATAGAAGACATTAAAAAAAAAAAAAAACTTGTAAAAATTCAAATTTTAATACATTTTTATTCAGATAAGATGGAGACACTCTGATTCTTGGACTTTCAGAGGGGGTTTAATGACCACTAGAGATTGTCCTCATATTTTGTCTAGTGTAATACTGTATATCTGGTGAGATGGACCTTATTGTCTGTATTCTCTGATATGTTATTAAGCTTATACTTTGAGTGACCAAACAGTTCCCAGAGTAAAAATGGTTGGAAACAGGAAAAAGAAAAACCTGATTTATTTCTGTCATTTATCAGGCCCTGCATGAAGATGAAAAGTTATGCATGGGCTTATACATTTTCAATGTAAGTGAAAATACAGCCTTTTGATACATGTTGGCACAATAAGATTTTGTGGTATTATTGGCCCTTAATGATTAGATCTTTCATGGATACCACTATTACTACTTGTAATGCTTCTGTTACTTGTTTCATTCTAAGCTGAGTTGGATTTTTATTAAATTGAAGATAACACTGAAAAAGGAGAAGAAACTGGCATAAGAATTTGGATGGGGTGACCCTCTGAAGTGAATGCTATGCCAATCGTATGGAAATCAAATGTTTGTATAGGTGTCACATCAGAATTTTCAAGAATTATCTTTCAGTGAAATTCAACTTTGTGTAATAACTTCAGTGAATAGAGAAAAAATTCTTAACTGATCATAATGAATTAGAAGTCAGCTTTTCAGGAGACTGAAAGTTCCTACTAACTTATAAACTTGTAAAAACCGGTGCTGTTCATTCATGTTGAGAAGGACCCTTTCTCTTGTGACTAGGGGACCATTTTTCAAAATGTGCTTTCTTCATAGAAGAAATGTTCAGTTCAATTAGCTTTGTATTTTATTTTATTTATTTTCATTTACTTTTATTCCTCACCTGAGGACATGCTGAGAGAGAGAGAGAGAGAGAGAGAGAGAGAGAGAGAGAGAGAGAGAGAGAGAGAGAGAGAGAGAGAGAGAGAAAGAAAGAAATTGAGAGAGAGAGAAATTGAGAGAGAGATTGAGATTGGTTGCCTTCTGTAGGGCATGTGCCCTGACTGGGATTTGGAACCAGGAACCTTTCGGTGCACAGAACAGTGCTCAACCAACTAAGCCACTCTGGCAGGGCTCAGTTAGCTTTGTGTTTTAAAATGTTGGGGGTTTTTCTTTGTTTTTTTTTCTGAATGACCAGATGTAGTGGGCTTGGCCAGTTTAATTTAATGGATAATAAATATTAATCTCATGTTTTTACCTAAATGTTTGTCAGCTAATGAAAATGTTATGAAAAAGCCTTGAATATGCATGCTGCTTTCATTTTTATAAACTTTTCATTTTTTAACTATAGCTTTATTAGCAATTCCAAAATGCTGCCATTTAGCTGATTTCTTCGCTCAGACAGCTGGCTTTGTGGGTGGCTTTTTCATACTACTGTTAACTTTTTTAAAAGAAGCAATGTAAAGATAGTAACAATTTAATGCACTAAACTGTTCTTTCTTTTACACATTGAAGAACTTCTTAAAGCTCTCTGTATTATAATAATTAAATTGCTCCTTTTTTTAAACCTTGCTAATGTGGTCTGAGTTTTGCTTGGTAATAATTTTCATGTTTTCAAAATTTGAAATATCAAGTATTAGACAAGTATAAAGCCATTGAATATACTTATATTTCCCTTACAATATGTAACTTTGTATAGTTGTTAAAACTATTGAAATGTTCCTTAATTAAATGGCCCTCAATTCTGCTCTGATGTTTGCTAGATTTTAAATTTATTTGTTTGACAGAGCAAAAGGGTTGTTTCCAAAATAAATGCTAGCTGTGATTAGTAGTTTTCAGTGATTTCCCCCTCCCATTTTATTAACTTTATTTTTAATCTGGTAAAATACACATAACAAAATCTACCATTATATCTGTTTTTAAGCATAAAATTCAACTGCATTAATTATATTCATAATGTTGGGCAATCATCACCACTATTTCCAAAACATATTCATCATTCCAAACAGAAACTCCGTAACAATTAAGCAATAACTCTCGATTCCCCTCCCCCAGCCCCTGAAAACTTTTACTCTACTTTCTGTTTCTATGAATTTGCCTGTTCTTGATATTTCAAATAAGTGGAATCATAACAATACTTGTCCTTTTGTGTTTCGCTTATTTCATTTAGCATAATGTTTTTAAGGTTCATTCGTGTAGCATATATCAGAATCTCATTCCTTTTTATGGCTGAATAAATAATCCTCTGTGTGTGCACCACACTTTGTTTATTCATCTGTGATGGATGGACCTTGGGTTATTTCTACATTTTGGCTAGAAAAATGCTGTGTTGAACATTTTTACAGACACTGACATATAAAATTATCTGATTGAGTCACTATTTTCAGTTATTTTGTTTATATACTTAAAGTGGAATCTCCACCTTAAGTATATATATATATTACAGAGTAGTTTCACTGCCTGAAAAATCCTGTGCTTCTCCTATTCATCTTTCTCTTCCCCAAATCCCTAGTAACCACTAATCTTTTACTATCTTCATAGTTTCACATTTTCTAGAATGTCATTTGTAGTTGGAAGCATATAGAGTGTAGCCTTTTTATTTACTTATTTATTTAAATATATTTTATTGATTTTTTTTACAGAGAGGAAGAGAGAGGGATAGAGAATTTTTAAAATCTTTTTTAAAGCTTATCAACTGGACACTTAATATGTGCCAAGCACTAGGTTGAGAGAATTACTTGATTAATCTCAGTCCCAATGGACAGTCCATGAGGTAGGTAGATGCTATTATTATCCCCATTGTATTGTTGGTGAAACTGAGGGTCACAAAGGATCCGATTCACACACAGAGTGTCAAACCTGAACCGTCTCTAGAGTTCTCGCCCTTAACCATTACCTAGCCAGTGTCTTCACAATATTGTTACTCAATAAATGTTCATCAAACTGAACTAGAGATTGTGAGTTTGGGAGTCCGGAGAGAAAAGCAATGCCAGACTGGCTGTGCACATATCTGGTGCTGGCAGACAGTGTTTGTCTTTGGACAACAGCCTGTGATACTGGAATGAAAGGAACTGAGCTATCCCCTGAGAAAATTTTGTTTGGCACAAGACTTGCCAGCCTGAATAAAAGGGCATTAAATTGAGATTTGGAGTGGGAGTGGGATGGGGGAGATGCAGAGAGGCTAAAACTCAGCTACATACTTCATATGACAGCCAAGGGAGTGACAGGGAAATAACCTGCCACCATGGGCACCATGCACAGTCAGTGCAAGAAAGTACAGCCCAGATGTAGTAAGATACATATGGAGTTCTGTATCATTAGATTACTCATTCATTCAATAAATGCGTACTGAGCACACAATAGACTGCCTCACTCTCCTGTCTCAGGCCATGCAGCTGGCTCTCCTTTTTGCTTGCTCAGCCTCAGCACCACAGCTTGCTTTCTGCTCCTCGTTCTTGCTTTTCAGAAGTTCTTGCTTCCACCTGCAAGGCTACCTCCAGATGTCCTCTTGGCCAGCTCCTCTTCACTCCGGGCTCAGCCCAAAGACCACCTCTTCACAGGTGCCTTCTCCAGCCACCCTCCCTGAAGCAGGCTCTTTCTCACCTCACTCTCCCACTTCCATGTACAGCACTTACCACAGTCTCAAACTACTTTGTTCATTTATTTCCTTGTTATTTGCCCACTAGAACTTGAGTTCCATGGAGCAAGGATCTTGCCTGTCTTATTTATCACTATCCTCCACTCTGAGGATACAGTCCTTGGCTTAGAGCAAGTCTCAAGAAATTTTAGTTGAATCAATGAATGTACCTATTATAAAAATGTACCGACTATGGGAAATAAATGAGAGAGCTCAGTATGCTAAGATCTATATATATAAAAGCCTAAGTGAACAACCGAATGACCAAACAACTGGTCACTATGATGTGCACTGACCACCAGGGGGCAGACACTCAACACAGGAGCTGTCCCCTGATGGTCAGTGCACTCCCACAGGCGGGCTCATGGCTGGCAAGCACAGCTCCGGCGGTGCCAGCCTCCCTGCCTCCGCTACAGCGCTATGGAGCGGCTGGAGGCAGCAGCAGGTGCAGCGGAGCTGGGATGAGCGGGAGTGGCCCCCGACCTGGGCTCTGGCTTCTCCCTGGCCACCTGCTGCTTTGTGCACTACTACATCCCTTGGGGGATGTCAGACTGCCAGTTTCAGCCCAATCCCCACAGCCTGCTGGGATAAGGCTGAAACTGGCAGTCTGACATCCCCTGAGGGGTCCTGGATTGCAAGAGGGTGCAGGCCAGGCTGAGGGACCCCATCAGTGCACAAATCCATGTTCCAGGCCTCTAGTAAGTTAATAAACACCCAGGAGAATTAGTGGATGATACATACCAATAATGGAAGGGTATGTTTTGCTAAAACAAAACAAAACAAAAACAAAAAGACAGAAAAAGATGGAAAAGGAGAAAAAGCAATATTTACAAATATCTGAGCAAGCAGAGAAAAGGGGCTCAGAGGAAAACAGCCTGGGTAAGAAAAGGAGGGGGAGAGATGTGATTTCATTCCGGAAGGTGTTCTGCCGGTTGCCAAGCCCCATTATTCTCTATCCCACCACTTTGCCACAATCTGTAATTAAGTAATTTGCTTGCTCACATGTGTATCATGTCTTCTCCACCTTAATTTAGGCTCCTTGAGAGCAAGGACCATGAGTGATCAGTATATCCTCATCACCTGGCACAGAGCAGGCCCTCAAGAACACACTGGGTTATGCACAGAATGCTTAATGAATACTGTGTACCAAGGGCTGCCCTGGAGGAGCATAGGGTGAGGGAGAGAGGACTCCCATGCACACAGTGTAACAACCCATTCAACAAGGAGTGAAGGCCTACTGGGTGCCAGACAGTGCTTGGTGCTAGACAGAGAGATGTCCCTGCCTAGAATGAGGTCGTGGTATCCTGTGAGTGAGGGACAAGAACCCATGGACAGGAGCTATATGAGATGAGAAATGCCCTGTCTGAGAGAACCACCTGGTGTTATGTGAACACAGACAAGGAACATGTAACCAGACTTGGGAATCAGGAAAGGTTAATGGGAGGCAGCAAGATGGAGCACACTGATAGGGTCCTCTTGACAAAGGAGATGGTGAGATGGCACCTGTAAGGGCAGGGAAGGTTGCAGGATGAAGGGAAAACTCAGGGAGGTCGATTCCAGGGAGGACCAGCTTGGCTGGAGAGCACTAATTCAGTTAGGGGGTGGGTAGTGGATTAGGTTCCCCTAGGGTGAGCATGTGGAATAGAAAACTGTGTTGAAGAAAATAGATCACAAACGAAAGAAATGGAGGACAAAAAGCGTCTGGATATAGAGTTCAAATCTACGCTTATAAGGTTTTTCAAGAATTTCCTAGAAAAGATGGATAAGACCTATGAGGATATGAAAAGAGATCAACTAGAATTAATAAGGAGTCAACAAGAAATGATAAAGGATCAACAAGAAATGATAAGGGATCAACAAGAAATAAAGAATACATTGTCTGAAATAAAACATATTTTACAGAGTCCTAAAAACAGAATGGAAGATCGCAAGAATCAAGTCAAAGATTTGGAACACAAAGAGCCAGAAGACACTGCTCCGCAGAAGCTAGAAGGCAAGAGAATCCAGAAAATTGAAAATAATGTAAGAAACCTCTGGGACAACTTCAAGCGAACCAACATCAGAATTATGGGGATCCCAGAAGAGAGAGAGCAAGATATCGAAAACATACTGAAAGAAATAGTGACAGAAAACTTCCCCCACCTGGTGAAAGAATTAGACTTACAAGTCCAGGAAGCGCACAGAACTCCAAACAAAAGGAATCCAAAGAGGACCACACCAAGACACCTCATAATTAAAATTCCAAGAGCAAAAGACAAAGAGAGAATATTAAAAGAAGCAAGAGCAAAGAAGGTAGTTACCTATAAAGGAGCACCTATACGATTGTCAGCTGACTTCTCAACAGAAACCATGCAGGCCAGAAGGGAATGGCAAGAAATATTCAAAGTGATGAATAGTAAGAACCTACAGCCAAAGATAATCTATCCAGCAAAGCTATCACTCAGAATCGAAGGTCAGATAAAGAGCTTCACTAATAAAAAAAAAGCTAAAGGAGTTCATCACCACCAAACCAGAATTATATGAATTGCTGAAGGGGGTTCTTTCAGAAGAGAAAGCAAATAAAGATAAAAATTATGAACAACAAATACGTAACTATCAACAAGTGAATCTAAAAACCAAGGAAATTAAAAAAAAAAATCTGATGAACAATATTAACTGTTGAATATAATAGAATCAGAGGTATGGAAGGGAAGTGAACTGATGATTCTTGGGGAAAAGGGGAGAGGGGGGCGTGGGAAGAGACTGAACATAAACTGTGCACCTATGGATGAGGACAATGGGGAGTGGGGAAAGGGCAGAGGGTGGGGTGGGAACCTGGTGGAGGAGAGCAATGGTGGGGGGAAAAAAGGAACATTTGTAATAATATGAACAATAAAAACTTATTTAAAAAAATTCAAAATAAATAAATAAATAAATAAAAAATAAAAAAAAAATAAAAAAAAAGAAAGAAAACTGTGTTGAAGAAAGAACCCTGGAAGACAAATGGTGGAAGAGGAACACGTGAGATGAGGACCAATAGGAGGAAAACTAGAGAAAAGCTCCATGCCCGTTACCTGCTGTGTAATGCGGCACAGTAATACTGTGCTGTGCAACACCGGGTGGCACTCGTCAACACTCTCTGCTTCCTAGTCTCAGGAACACCTTGAAAGTATAAAAATATTTACTAATACTAGTAAATATTAGTCTTAGAATTTTGGGCTTTAGTGTTTTCTCCAGGCAGAATGAGTGCTCTCGAGTGGAGGCCTGGAGTAAATATATCCTCTGGTTTTTATTCTGGTCTTTGTGATTGGTGGTGGCTCTTCTATGGAGACTTGGGGAACACTGACTCATTTACTTCCCAGCTTTAGCCACTTGATAAGTGATCCTGAGCAAGTTACTTATCCTCTATAAGCCCAATATCTTCATTTGCAAAATAGGAATCACTGTGTCTTTCATAAGGAAAGGATATAAAGTGCAAAAAAAAAAAAAAAAAGTGCTTAATACAGTGTCAAAGAATATCGTCAGTGATGAAAAAAAAAATGGTACCTACCGATTTTACACAGCTCCCCTGGGGCTGGTGCTTTTTGATGCGAACACATAAGGAGTGCTCTGCCCAGCTCCTGAAACCGAGAAGTCAAACTCTGTCCCCGAGTCCGGTCAGTGTGTGAGTCAGATAAAAAAATCTCAGCTCGCCGAAACCGGTTTGGCTCAATGGATAGAGTGTTGGTTTGGGGACTGAGAGATCCCGGGTTCGATTCCAGTCAAGGGCATGTACCTTGGTTGCGGGCATATCCCCGGTAGGGGGTGTGCAAGAGGCAGCTGATCGATGATGCTCTCTCATCGATGTTTCTAGCTCTCTATCCCTCTCTCTTCCTCTCTGTACAAAATCAATAAAAATATATTTAAAAAAAAAAATCTCAGCTCGACAAGGACTCCCAACCTGCAGTGGGCTCCCAGAGACTACAAATCCCAGCATGCAGCGCTCCGGGCCGTGGCGGCCCCGCCCCTTCGCGTTGGCCCGCACGCGGGCGCCGCTCTAGGCACCGCCTCCTCTCGGTGCCCCCGCCGCGGGCGCACCATGGAGACCGGGTGCTGGTTGCTGGGCGGCGAGTTTGAGGACTCGGTGTTCGAAGAGAGGCGGGAGCGGCGCCCGGGGCCGCCCGTGTCCTACCGCGCCAAGCTGTGCGAGCCGCGGGTGAGAGGGCGGGGCCTCTTCGCCACCTCCCGGCCCCCCGGCCTCGCCTGGGCCCCCGGGCCTGGCTTCCGCGGGTCCCGGCCCGGGGCCCACCTGCCCCCGTTATCTCTAACCCCCGCGGGCATCGGGGGCGCAGGGAACCCCCGCGCTGTCGCCATGAACTGGCCGCGGGCGCTCGGCGGGTCTGGCGGGGACGCCCTGGTCTCCCCACCCAGCTGTCAGCTCTGCGGGCCCCGCGGGCCAGGCCTCAGCGCCCCACAGACCAGCCGCCCTCTTCCCAGCCTTAGTGTCCGCCCCAACGGCGACGCCCCTCACCCCAGGGAGCCGGTCCTCCTGCAGCCATGCCGCCTCCCTGCCCCGGTGACATCGCTCTGAGGGTCAGAATCCCTCAGCTGTATCCATTTCTCAGGTCACTTCTTAAACGCTGTCTCCTTCAAGAAGTGTTTTCTCATATTTTTAAAAATTAGAGAGAGATAGACAGACAAACAGGCATCAATGATGAGAGAGAATCATTGGTCGGCTGCCTCCTGCTCGCCCCACACTGGGGATCAGCCCACAATCCGGGCTCATGCCCTGACCAGGAATGGAACCCTGACCTCCTGGTTCACAGGTCAATGCCCAACCACTGAGCCACACAGCCCGGGCCAAGAAGTGTTTTCTCATATTTTTAAAAATTATTTTAGAGAGGGAGAGAGAGAGAGAGAGAGATATCAATGATGAGAGAGAAGCATTGCACGCCCCACACTGGGGTGGCCTGACCAGGAATGGAACCCTGACTTCCTGGTTCCTAGGTCAATGCCCAACCACTGAGCCACACAGGCCGGGCCAGGAAGTGTTTTCTGATTTCCCTTTCCATCCCGAAATTTTTATCTTTGACTCCTTCCACCCCCCCTCCCCCTTTTAGCTTCTATCAAAACACAAAGCACCTGCCAGCATCCCATAAAGCTCTTGTAGACCCAGAATGCTAAATGGTCACCTGACGGTGGGCGCTTCATGAATGCCTTTCAAAGTGGAGAGGCATCATATTATTGGCATGTTTATCAATTATGGTCAATTTCATAAAAACTGGGCGGAGGGGGGCACCTGTGAGGGAGAAAAGGGGACATCATTAAAATCGTCACTCTTCTATGCCGGGATGTCTTCCTCGGAGTGCGTCTTTTTTGAGACTTAGTCGTTTATTTATGGAAAATGGCTTCTGAGGACGAGTTGGAAAAGCACAGCCTCTGTAATACCCTCTTTTCACAATTTCTAGTGGTTTTATGGGGAAACAGAGAACAGTGATGACGTGGAAGCTCTGACGGTCAAGAAATTCAGAGGGGACCTGGCCTACCGGCGGCAGGAGTATCAGGTAGGATTCCGTGTGTGTAAGGCTGCGCTGCTTGAAAGGGGCTCTTGTTCCTTCAGTTAGGGCCGTGGTCGGCAAACTGCGGCTCTTTGGCCCCTGGAGTGTGGCTCTTCCACAAAATACCACAGCCTGGGTGAGTCTGTTTTAAAGAGCTGGCATTAGAAGAAGTTTACATGTAAAAAATGTGGCTCTCGCCGAAACCGGTTTGGCTCAGTGGTAGAGCGTCGGTCTGCAGACTGAAAGGTCCCAGGTTCAATTCCGGTCAAGGGCATGTACCTTGGTTGCGGGCACATCCCCAGTAGGGGGTGTGCAAGAGGCAGCTGGTCGATGATTCTCTCTCATCGATGTTTCTAACTCTCTATCCCTTTCTCTTCCTTTCTGTAACAATAAAATATATATATTTTTAAAAAGATACTTTAAAAAAAAGAAAGAAAGAAAGTATTACGTATGTTACTCCCCCAATGACCTCCCTCCAAACCTGCCTTCAGCACCCTATTGTCTATGTCCATGGTCTGTCTTTTTTTTCTTTTCTTTTTTTAATATGTTTTTATTGATTTCACATAGAAAAGGAGAGGGAGAGAGATAGAAACATCAATGATGAGAGAGAATCATTGATGGGCTGCCTCCTGCACACCCCCTACTGGGGATCAAGCCTGCAACTGGGCATGTGCCCTTGACCTGAATCGAACCCAAGACCCTTCAGTCCACAGGTGGATGCTCTGTCCACTGATCCAAACCGGCTAGGGCTGGTCTGTCCTTTCATATGAGGTTCTATATAATTTGGTTTTTTTCTTGTAACTCCAGTATGGGAATCTTAGGGGATCCTTGTAGTTCGGATTACCCAGGCTCTGTATCTCCTCATTATGTGGGAGCCCCTATCACAGACACCTCTTAGTGCCCCAGAGGCAAAGCACCCCAAAGTGGGTACGAAAAGGGAGAAACCGACAGCTGGGTACCAGCTCTACAGGTAGATCTCATTTCATCTTCATAGGAGTCCTGTTGTCATTTTGCCGATGAAAAGGTTATATAGCAAGTTAGTGGTAGAACCAACGTTCAAACCCTGGTCTGCTTGGCTCCAGAATGTTCTTCCTACTATACTACGATGTTTTCCATGGTAGTAGTGATTTTATTCTCCAGCCATGTATCTTCTGCCTTTGAGAAAAATACCACTGACTGAAATCCTCAGGTCTTTCTTAGTTCGTTGTTGGGGTCAGTTATGACATTACCTTCTGCCTAGGAAAAAAAAAAAACTATCCCTATAACTGAGTCCTTTCTTCTGTGTTTTCTGCTTTTCTTTTCACCCCTCTCTTCATTTCCTCACCGGAACAAATAACGGCCAGAAAGCGCTGCAGGAATATTCCAGCATCTCTGACAAGCTGCCGCCCACAAACGTTGCCATGAAGAGGGACGCCCAGGAGGGCCAGGCCCGCTGCCTCGCTCGCCTCGGGAGGCGCGCAGAAGCGCTGGCCATTGCTGCGAGCTTGGTGAGTGGTGGCTCGGCTTGTTTCCGCTTGTTTTCCTGAGATGGTCGAATATTTTCTGAGACAAAACAAAGCCAGCTTCTTGCTCACAGCAAGATCTGTGGGTTGGGAGGAGCAGAAGAAAATTGCCAGTAATGTGAGAACTCTATGATGGTGAACATTTTGGAGCTCTGGACATCATCATTTTCTTGTCACGTTTCTTCTTGATTATGATAAAAATCCTTCATTGCCTGAAAATCTCATTTGCACAGGTTTTACTCTTGTTGGGAGTAAATACTGATGGAAGGATTATCAGTGATCTGTTTCCTTCTTTAGGTTTTATTTTTCAAAATTTCTACAATGAACTTGTATTACTTTTGTAAAGGGGCGGAGTTTACTGAAAAAAAAATGACTAAAGATAATACTTCACCAAGCTTTAATAATCCCTTATTTTAGCTTTGAGCAATGGCAATATCGTAGACAATGACGTTTATCTGAGTCGTGATTATTGCTAATAGGGGGGGAAATCCTTTTTTCCTTAAATGTTTTTAAGGGATAAAGAAAAGCAACTCTTTGCAATTCTACATTCTGCTTGTTTTTGTTTTCAGGTTAAGGCATCTCTGGTTTACTTCTGGTTATTTGTGTAAATTTTATAGGGGTTTGATCTCAAGTAAACATTCCTGGTTTATAGATGGCCAGTGTTCCTCCTCAAGGGGAACTAATGAGGCATGTCGCTGATCTTGACCGCTGTGGACCTGGTCGACCAAGGTCAGCCTCGAGTGTGCATGCATCTGAGCTGTCCTCTTTCTGGTTAACTGAGGGTTATCACTGAGCAGTTCATCGCATAGGATCTCCGCCTCTTGCAGTGAGAGGAAACCTTGGGGTAATTGTCTTCAGAACATGGAAAACAGCTGCATTTTCTCCTTTCTTTTTCTCCCCTCTAGTGATTGTGGGTTAATTGGATGCATATTTTTGCAAGAACCTGTTTCTTAAACAATTTAAACATCTCATAGTGGTGTGTGCTATGTTCTCCACCGACATGCCAATTCCACATGTGCCCAGGTCTGGGGTTAGTGCTGCGGAGACAGATAAGAAAGTCTCTCTCCTGCACATCCATTGCCCATCGGGGTCCAGAGGGAGGGCCCTCGCCTGCTACCGCGCCAGCTCCCCTGTGACTTCATTCTGTCCGCCCAGTGACTGCCTGGCTCTGCTGCTTCCTCGCTGTGTGAGGTCATGCAGCTTCTCTAACTCCTTTGCTGAGACTCCTTGGCCTCATCTATAAAATGGGGCTGAAAACAGAATCTGTCCTAAGGGACTGTCATGAGGATTAAGTGAGTCGAGCACTTCAATGAGCTACGCCTGGCACATGACAAGCACTCCGTGAATATTAGCTGGTCAGCATCGCGTCCCAGAGGAGGTGCAGCATTCCCGGACACTCACCCCAGTCATCTACATGGAATTTAACATCCGCAGAGTTACTTACTAGTGATGCGGTAGGAACCCTCCCATCAGAATGGTAGTTTGTATGTAACAGTCTCTGCCCCAGCACACACTTGCTTTCTCAATCGGAAATGTGTTTATGCAGTAAAGGCCCACAGGGCGGTTGTAGAACGGCAGTGTGTGGTGCAGGTGTTCCAGGCACACACTGTCCTTACTGTACATGAAGGGCAGGCGGAGGTCTGACTCAGTGGTTACTAAGCGTCTGCTGTGTCTGAAGTGCTGTGCTCTGTGCTCGGGCTCAGCCTCGAACGGAAACCCTCTAGGACATCCTGGACCGTCGGGAAGACAATGCTCAACAAGAGGAGCAGTAACACCAGGCAGGTTCTGTCGCTTGGCAGACAGTGTGACCAGGTCGGCGGCGTGGGCTCTCTTTCTGTCTTTCCACTCAGCCCGGACTGCCGAGAGCCGCCCAGGCTTCCGCTCCCTGGGGCGCCGGGACCTGGGCAGCAGCCTGGGCAGTTCCACTCGGTGCCGTTTTCCGAAGCCGCTCCATTTGCATACTGGACAGCCAGGCTTTCCTGTGACTTAAAAACAACTGAAAGGCCACTTAGTCTGCTGTCTGCTCTCCAGGCTTGAACTTAGAAAAGAAGGCTTGTTTTCTGTAACCCACGGGGCTTTTGCCATATGGCAAGTTAGGTAAGAGGCGGTGGCTCTGCTAAGGAGACTGCAAAGGACTTTATGATCAGAAGGAAACCAAGGAACCCCCCTCCCCCTGCCCCCCCTCCCCCCAAGCCAATAACACCGGCCTTGGGCAGAGCAGGGAAGGCATATGGACTCACTCACAATGCAGCATGAGCTTCCGGCTGTCCTGCTGGAGATCTAAGCCAAGGACATTGGACAGAGTTCATTCGAATCCTCAAGGAAATGGCCATTGGGTTTTCAGAAAGCCTGGAATCTTACTAGTAAAATGGAACCATTAGCCTAGGCCCATGATCGGCACACTGTGGCTCGTGAGCCACATGTGGCTCTTCGGCCCCTTGAGTGTGGCTCTTCCACAAAATACCACCGCCTGGGCGAGTCTGTTTTGAAGAAGTGGCGTTAGAAGAAGTTTAAGTTTAAAAAATTTGGCTCTCAAAAGAAATTTCAATCGTTGTACTGTTGATATTTAGCTCTGTTGACTAATGAGTTTGCCGACCACTGGCCTAGGCCCTAGGATAGGGGTGTCGAACTCAATCAGAGAAGGGTCCAAAATCTAAAATCCAGCCTAAATCGCGGGCCGAATGGTTAATGAACAGTCATAAACTGACAATGTCATAAACTGACAGCGGAGTGCAGTGATGACAGCGCAGTGCGGGCCACATTGCAAGGCCTGGCGGGCTGGATTTGGCCCGCGGGCCTTGTGTTTGACACATGTGCCCTAGGATATCAAAAAGTTGGCTTGGGTCTCTTAGCTGTGTGGCTGAAGGCAATAAAGATTATAATAGTCCTGCCGAAACCGGTTTGGCTCAGTGGATAGAGCATCGGTCTGCGGACTGAAAGGTCCCATGTTCGATTCCGGTCAAGGGCATGTACCTTGGTTGCGGGCACATCCCCAGTAGGGGGTGTGCAAGAGGCAGCTGATCGATGATTCTCTCTCATCGATGTTTCTAACTCTCTATCCCTCTCTCTTCCTCTCTGTAAAAAATCAATTAAAAAAAATTTTTTTTAAATGAAAAAAAAAAGATTATAAGAGCCCTAACCAGTTTGGCTCAGTGGATAGAGCGTCAGCTTGCAGACTGTGGTTTAATTTCGGTCAAGGGCATGTACCTTGGTTGCGGGCACATCCCCAGTAGGGGGTGTGCAGGAGGCAGCTGATTGATGTTTCTTCCTCATCAATGTTTCTAACTCTATCTCTCTCCCTTCCTCTCTGTAAAAAATCAATAAGATATATATATATATATATATATATATATATATATATATATATATATAATAAACTTGAAGGTAAACTGGCATTGATGTCTTTGGTGTGAACTTTGTGTTATTGCTATGACATTAGGATCTCGGGAGTGATGGGTGCTTGCTTTACTGGGCAGCATATGTTTCTCTAGGTTTAGGGTTTCAAACAGATCTATTGAAAAGTACTTCGTTCACTCTCCATGTGTAGTTGCTGAAAAATACTTCTGGTTTATAACACGTACAGCCTGGGTGGTTAGAAAACGGTCTGCAGTGTAATGTTTGTGACCTCTCTTTTCTCCTTAGGAAATGAAAGCCACGAACACAGACCATTTAACCACCGTGCTCTGCCTCCAGCTCGCCATTTGCTCCAGCTCGCAGGACGCGCAGCGCACCGCCTTCTGCCTTCAGAGGCTGGTCTGTCTGCACCCCTTCAGCCCCTGGGGCTGGGGCCGGCTGGCAGAGGCCTACCTGGCCGCGCCGTCCGCGTCCTCTCCCGGACAGAGCCGGCCCACCCCCGGCGACGGCGCTGTCACCCGCGCCTGTCCGCACCCCGAAGACTGTCGCGGGTGCCTCCCCGAGACGCTGCCTGGGAGCCCCGCGGTTCCTGGGGAGCCGAGCCGCGGCCGCGGCCGGAAGGAGGAGGAAGCGCTGGAGAACCGTCCGGACCCTCTGTCGCTGGAGGCTCGGGTGAAAGCGTGCGCCTCCTTTGTTCGGACCAGGTAAGGACAGCGCAGTGAGCAATGTGCGGGGTGCTCGGCTCAGAGGAAGGGCGTCCTTTTCTAATATTAAGTTTCAAAAAGTTCCAGGCTAGACTTGGTGGATGTTTTTGAGATATTTCCTGTGGTCTGGACGCGATGCTCCCAGAGGCTGGGAGGTGCTGCAGACAGGCCAGATGAAGATGGGGGTGTGCACTGGGCCAGGTTCTGTCAGATGAAGACGGGTGTGTGTGTGTGCGTGCACGGGGCCAGGTTCTGTCAGATGAAGACAGGGGGGTGTGCACTGGGCCAGGTTCTGTCGGGACTTCCCCTCGCACTTCCTCAAGCTCCACGTCTCTCTCCACCTCTGCAAGGGCTGACGTGAGCTGCCCTCCCTCTCCTGTTCTCCGGTTTACTGCAGTCCCTCTTCCTGGCTGTGTTCTGCCCACAGGGATCTTCTCGATTTGCACACACAAATTCTTGAGTCAGAGCCCCCCTCGACAGCCCTCTTTCCGCAGATGGTTGTGTGACCGGCTCCTCGTCCTGCAAGTCTTGGCTTGGGGTGTCTCGGAGGAGCCTCCTCTCTGTCCCATCAAAGTAGACACTGCCTCCACCCTCTTGGATTCCTTCCCATAGCGCTCATCGCCACCTGAGATTGTCTTGTTGTTTGTGATCTCTTCTTCCACCCCAGGGAGCGGAGCCCGTCTCCCGGGGCCTACATAGTGTGTGGTGTCTGCACAGTCAGGATTTCATACACAACGGAGGGGCCACCTGAGGGGGCAGGAGGGAGGGGAGCCAGGAGACCAGGCTTTGATCATGAGGCGGCAGTTCGTGGGGAGGCGGTTGCAAAGTGGGCATCAGAGAGTCCTCAACGCTGTGGGCCTGCTTCGGGAAAGGGAAGTGAGCTGGAGAGTCTCATTCGTCCTTGAGGTTGGGCTGCTGTGGGCGCAGGCTCTGGAGGGTCACAGAGCACTGACCGCAGAGGAGCACACTCCATGGCAGGGGTCCTCAAACTTTTTAAAGTGGGGGCCAGATCACGGTCCCTCAGAGAGCTGGAGGGCCGGACTATATGAACTACTAATTCCTACTGTAACACCTCGGCTGCGCTCACTGCCCAAAAAACCTGGCGGGCCGGATCAGACTCCTCTGCGGGCCGCATGTGGCCCGCGGGCCGTAGTTTGAAGACCCCTGCTCCATGGCATGTGTGCTTTGATCACGTGACTTCTGCAGGCCGCCCTCTGAGAGCTTCTGTCTAAGAGTTTCTTTGAGAAGCTTGGCCAGTAGAGCCGGGCCCTTTGCTCAGGATAAGAAGCGTTAGGATGCGAGGAGGCGGGCGCCTGCAGGGAGCCCAGCGGACTCTCATCCAGCGAACCCTGTGCAGCATGTGGCCACCGCACTGCCCTCTTCCCGGAGCCTGCCTGGCCGGACGTTTGTGTTTTCCAGGCTTTTGCTTCAGCTCACCCAGTCCCAGCAGACATCGTTTGCTCTGGAGAGGAACCTCAGGACCCAGCAGGACGTTGAAGATAAAGTGAAAGCCTTTGGCTTCAGAGAAGACACCCTGCAGCTGATCACTGAGGTGAGTGACGCCCTGGGATTTGTGTGAAGCGAGGCACCAGGGATATTTTCCTGGCGCCCACGCCCTTTTTTCAAAAAACGAGGTCAGAGCCTATCCTCCGAAGGACCTCCGTGTCCTGCCTTTAGGTGCCTCAGGCCAGTTCACCCCGAAAGCGCCTCTTCCTGGTCCTCCTGCCGCAGGGCGGAGGGCCCTGTCCATTCCTGTTGCTGCCTGGGCACCGGCATGCCCAGCCGCTGCTGATGCTGAGGGGGAGGAATGAGGCTGACATCTGTGCAGGACTCTATGTGTTTGCTCCTTCATTCATCCTCACAACAGCCTGCGGGGCGGGTGGGGCTGAGGGAGGCGCAGAGACGCTGTGACTTGCCAAGGTCAGGATTTCAGGGGCAGAGCCGCGCTGGAACCTGTCCAGTTGCAGGTCCATTGTCTGTCTGCCCCACCCGTTACTGCTTTGATGTTATGGAGACATTCAGGTGACAATCTTTTTAAACCTTTACTAGCTTTTAAAACAAATGCTGGCTCTAGACGGTTTGGCTCAGTGGATGGAGTGTCGGCCCGTGGACTGAAGGGTCCCGAGTTCAGTTCCGGTCAAGGGCACTTACGGTGGTTGCAGGCTCACAATCAATCGATGTGTCTCTCTCACATCGATGTTTCTCTCTTTCTCTCCCCGGCCCTTCTGTTCTCTCTAAAAATCAATGGAGAAATATCCTCGGGTGAGGATTAACAAATAAACCAAATTATATGCTGTTGAAATGTCTTCAGATGACATTTGGAGATTATCCATGTACTTATGTGACTCCTCTTTGTATATCATTGAAACGTGACAGCCCAGGGACTTTTCCCATGAGAATAACCCATTAGCATGTATACATCCTAATGTCACGCTTTCAACAAATGTTTACTGCATGCCCTGGCTGGTTTTTCTCAGTGGGTAGAGCATCAGCCGGTGGACTGAAGGGTCCTGGGTTCGATTCCTGTCAAGGACACATGCTTAGGTTGTGGGTTTGATCCTCAATAGGGGTATGCAGGAAGCAGCCAATCAATGATTCTCATCATTGATGTTTGTCTTTCTCCCTCTCCCTTCCTCTCTGAAATCAATAAGAATATATTTTTAAAAATGCTTCTTGCAAATCTATGATTGCCTGGTTCCTTCCTCCCTTCTCCAAACTAAGCTCTCCCTTGACTCCTTCCCTGTTCTGGGATCACACCTCCTGTCTTGTCTCTGAGCCTTTTTCACCCTCCCCCTTCCTCGGTGCTCTTCCCCTGAGCCCACAGACATGCCCAGACACCTGTCTCTCTGAGCCAGCCGGAGCCCTTCCTTTGTCTGATTCCCACAGATATGTACGTAGCAGTGGGCACTTTCTGTTTCTTCTTCCCTTTGCACTGAGAGGCGGCACTCGGCTTTTCTCCGGTATTTCTTACTGTCCCTCTGCCTCTTGCACCACTAGCTTTCTCTGAGGTCCTCCGCTCCCTCTGCCTTCCTCCCCAGCAGTGATACCTCATACCCACACAGCTCAGTGGTCGCCTCTGGGCGGCTGACCCTCTAGTCTGGGTCTCTGTTCCCTGCTCTGGAACAGAGTGATTACCTACTGAGCGGTTAATCAGAGATGATTATTGATTATTCTGCTGTCACTTCAGCTACAGAATGTCTAAAATGGAACTGCTCACCAAAACACTTCCCACCTTTTACCAGTTCCAGCATGCGGAGTGCCGGTGCCCGGCATGCGGAGAGGAAGCACAGGGGAGTTGGGGAGAACCATCTCTTCCTTAGACTTAAATTTTAAAAAAAATATATATTTTATTGATTTTGTACAGAGAGGAAGGGAGAGAGAGAGAGAGTTAGAAACATCGATGAGAAAGAGTCATCGATCAGCTGCCTCTTGCACACTCCCTACTGGGGATATGCCTGCAACCAAGGTACATGCCCTTGACCGAAATCGAACCCGGGACCCTTCAGTCCCCAAGCCGACGCTCTATCCATTGAGCCAAACCGGTTTCAGCAGACTTAAATTTTTTTGTCGACCCTGTTTGTCATTCTTGGTTTATCCAGACCTGGAACCTCACAGCCTCCTCCTCTGTTCTCACTGTAGCCGGCACCACGCCCACCTTTCTTCAGGGCCCCTTCATTTCTCCTCACCACCAGCCACAGTCCTTACCACTCCCCGTGCACTCACATCGCCTCCGGCTCATCTGCTTCCTCCCCTCAGATCTGTCTTAAAGGTTGCTGCTGAGTTCATCTTACATAGTGCTTGGAGGACTGGGTGAAGAGGGGAGGGATTGAGGCGTACAGAATGGTGGTTACAGAATTGTCACTGTCTGTGAAGCACAGCACAGGAAATACAGTCAGTAATATTGCAAGAACTCCATCTGGTGCCAGGTGGGCACTAGACTTATTGGGGGATCACTTCATAAATTATGTGATTGTCTAACCACTATGCTGTACACCAAAATGAGTATAAAATAGTACTGACTTTCAAGTATAATTGAAAAATAAAAGTGAAAAAAACAAATATTGCTTTGACCATATTACCTGCTTGCTTAAAACGAAAATGCATCAGGTTAGTTTACAGCCTTGATAATGGTGTCCAAGGCTTTCCAGAGAGCTTCTGACCTAGTCATTCCTCACACAAGTCTTTGCCTCTGCTAGACTATCTGCCTGTTTTTAATGAACCTGCCCTGAGGTTCCCATCTCCACCTCCTGTTCCTGTCCCCAAAGGCCCGGCCGAAATCCACATCCGCTAGGCACCTCTCGCAGCGTGTCCTGTCCGTGGCAGCTCCTCCCTCATCTGAGCTCAGATGGAATGATGGCTTGAATAGATAGCTCTTTATTCCCCCTCAACCTGTCCTGTCTCCCACCTCCTCGCGCGTCCGTTCCCCCCAACCCCCTCCAAGCAAGAGCATGTCTTAATCTTCCTGGTGTTTTATCAAAGAGAACCTACTGCAGAACCGGAACCTGATTCTGACCAGTAGGGAGCAGTATTGTGCCTTCAGAGGCCAGCCTGCTTCTTCAGTCTGAGGTTGTGTGGTTCGTTTCTGGGAGGATGGAGTTCTGTCCTGCCCAAGCCCGGCTCTTCAGTCATTCCACCAGGAGGGTGGGTCCCTGCAGCTGCATTCGTGCGAGAGGAGATGCTCTCAGCTACGAGGAGGTGGCTCGGCTTCCTGTGTCTTGACCCGTTCCGCTGCCACAGGAGCACTTCTGCGACTGTTCGCTCGGGAAGGCCGGCCCGGAAACGGGGTGGTATTTACCCACGGTCCTCAGATCGCTGCTCTGACCGGACATCTTTTCCATGTGCTGGGACGGTTGGAGTCGCCCCCGCGCTGCTGAAGGAGGCCTGCTTGTAGGAACTCCTTTACGCACAGACGCGTGGTCCTGCACGCCACGGCCAGTGCCCCTTCTATTGTTCTTCCCCTCCTGCAGGTTATGGGGGAAGACATCGTTCCAGAAAAGATAAAAGAGGAGGTTCACAGCGAGGTGAAGTGCGTGGGCCCCGCAGCCCTGGCCGCCTTGGTGGTCGCATCTTCGGAGGAATTTGAAGACAAGTGGTTCCGGAAGATCAAAGACCACTTCTGCTCCTTTGAAAGCCAGTTCCATTCACAGATGCAAATCTCTGCTTAACAACAAAACATCTGGCCCTGGCTGGTTTGGCTCAGTGGATGGAGCGGCAGCCTGCAGACTCAAGGCTCTTGGGTTTGACTCCAGTCAGGGGCATGTATGTGCCTGGGTTGCAGGCTTGATCCCCAGTGTGAGGTGTGCAGGAGGCAGCTGATCAGTGATTCTCTTTCATCGTTGATGTTTCTATCTCTCCATCTCTGAAATTAATAAAAATATTTTTTAAAGAGACATCTGGCCCCATGTTAACTGTCCTTTACTTCACAGAGAATCCACTGCTAACCATGAAACAGAGTGAGTGAATCAAATGTGACGCTTTGTTTTATAAAAATGGCTTATCTCCCAGGTTCTTTCTGTTGTGTTCCGTTTCTTAGATTGTTGTCATTCACCTCTCCTAGCCTCCTACCCCTTTGTAAGTCATCGTTGGGAGAGTGTGTAAAAGAGGCTTGTAGGTTTCTTAGGCTTTTAATTTTTTAAAATGGATTTTTATTGATTTAGGTGATCAGATTTCCCCCCTCATGTTGCATGGTGCTGGTTCACTGGGTGTCGCCTGCAGCTGACTGGGATTCTCCAGGACATGTGTGGGTCTGGGTATCCGCCTGTTGCTGTGCCCAGAACACGGGGGCAGCCGTTGCTGCTGTTGAATCCCTCGCCGTGGAGACGGCGGGCGTCTCACGATGGCCCCCGGCAAGCAGGCCGCCAGGGCAGGTGCGGCTGTGACTCTGGCCCAAGCGGAACTGCAGGTGGGTTTGGAGGCTGGGAACCTGGCGTTCAGCCACCTCCTCGCCGGTGAGTAAAACCCCCCTGGTCTGGTGGACATGCTGTCGGGACGAGGGCCCAAGCTGGGGACTGGGAATCTGGGCCCACCGGGGAACGCCCACCTCGGCGCCTGGGGTCGGGTGCAGTGACAGACAGCCCCAGGCTCAGAGCTTGGACCACAAAGGTTTATTTCCTGCCCCTATTGCTTATCCACTGCGAATGGGAGGGGGGAGTGGGGCTGCTCACCACACTCTCCTAGGGGCCCGGCGGCGAGGGGCCTCCACCTGAGGCCAGCTGCGCCTGCTCCGGGCGCTCTGGGCGCCTCGGCCTGGCAGAGACTCTGCACGGACTTGCCCTGGCCACCTCCGTCCCCGGACGCCCGGTCTGTCCCGTCCGCCGGCGGCCGTCTCCACGGCCCACAGCTCAGCGGCCGGGCCTCATCCCTACGCCCTCGGGCCAAGGGGCACCCGTCCCGCCCTCCGTTCGCACAGAGTGTTCCCGGGCCTTCTCCTGGAGCTCTCGCGAGTCTGTGAGCTGGGAAACGGGCCCTCGGCCACACACACCCTCTGCTGCTCGCTGCCTGCACTTACCCACGTGCGGAACGTGGCTGGGTCTGCCCCGTCACACCCCAGCGGGCCCGAGTGGCCGTGTGGCAGCACGGGGCTCTTTGGAAGAACAGGCCCTACTTTCACCATTTTGTCCTCCAGTTCCCCACCCCCGTCACCCTGGAGCCTTCTGGAATGTGCTGCGTGGCCCAAATCGGAGAGGGACCCAGGGACCAGTGTGGTCAGCAGGTGAACGCTCTCGGGCCCGGGAACATCCCAACAGGCAGCAGTGTTGTCCGGTGCCTTCAGTTCCAGGGGAGGCAAAGCTGCCGTCCGTGCCCAGGTCCTGGGAGGGCAGCGGGGGGGGGGGGGGCCCTCAGAAACGAGGGGCGGCCTGCAGGAACGGCCTCCAGGCGCGGGCCCGGGGCAGCAGGCCCAGCCGCTCCAGCTGCAGCCTGGGGGGCCGGCAGGCGCCGAGCTTGCAGCAGAGAGCCAGCGGGCCGTCCGGGGGCCTCGGGGCCGGGGCCCCCCACAGGCCGTGGTGGGGCTGGAACCTGGGGGGCGGAGGCGGGTTCGGGGCCGGCGAGGTGCTGGGCCCCGAGGACGCGGACAGGCTTGGGCTGGAGGACAGGCGGCCGCTGGCAGAGCCGCTGCTGCTGCTGCTGAGGCTGAGGCGGCCGGGCGGGGGGCTGCGCCCCGCTCCGGGCCCGAGGGGGGCGGCCAGCCTGGGGCACTTCAGGCCCATCACGGGCTGGGAGGCGGCGTAGAGGCGGCGGAACTCCTGGCCGAACAGCGCCACGGCCGGGCCCGTGAACTTGGAGAGGATGTTGCGGTGCACGTGTCCGCTGAGCCAGGTGAAGCTGTGGGAGGAGAGGGGGAGGTGGGAATGGGCCACCGCGGGGGGCCCCCCAGGACCTGCCTCAGGGGTCGGGGGTCCACAGCAGGACTGGAAGGAGGGGACTCACCCTCTGCCCCCCTCTGCCCCCTCCTGTCATCCGGCGGAAGCCCTGGGGGACAGGGTCCCCTTTCTCAAAAGGCCAAACTGGAGCTCCCATCCAGCCCGTGTCGCTGGCTAGCTGGTGTAGAAATTGCCAGATGACTTCCTGGCCTCGGGCCAGGGCTCCTCCTGTCCCTTAGCCGGTCCCCGCGGAGGGGGTGTGGGCTGAGGAGGCAGCTCCTTGGAAGGCAGGGGCTACAGCCACATGTGTCAAACACAAGGCCCGCCGGCCAAATCCAGCCCGCCAGGCCTTGCAATGTGGCCCGCACCGCGCTGTCATCACTGCACTCCGCTGCCAGTTTATGACATTGTCAGTTTATGACTGTTCAGTAAACCATTCGGCCCGCGATTTAGGCTGGATTTTAGATTTTGGCCCCTTCTCTGATTGAGTTTGACACCCCTAAGAGGAGGGCCGTTTTCAGACGGTGGACCCAGAGGGGCGGGAGGGGAGGGAGAACCCCGGGCCCCTCAGCAGATGGGGAGGGGACACAGGGTGAGCCGCGGGAACGGGCGTCCGGGTTTGCTGGGACACCCCGGTCAGCACACCCTCAGGCAGAGGTCTTGGGCCTCCGTCCACCCAGGTTTGAGGAGAAAACAAAACGCTCAAGGCGTTTAGGTGTGACTTTCTATGATTCCCTGATTTAACCAGATTCCTTTCCATTTTTTAAAATACCTTTTTTATTGATTTCAGAGAGGAAGGGAGAGGGAGAGAGAAACATCAATGATGAGAGTGAATCATTGACTGGCTGCCTCTTGCACGCCCCACACTGGGGGTTGAGACCACAACCTGGGCATGTGCCCTGACAGAATCGAACCGTGACCTCCTGGCTCATAGGTCAATGCTCAACCGCTGAGCCATGTGGGCCAGGTGAAATTTCTTTCTATTTTTGATGAAAACTCTCCTAATCATGCCCTTGCCCCTTCATACGCCCCCTTCCAAAAAACAAAACAAAACAATCCTTGAAAATGGTGACGGCACAGAAGACACATCAAGAGCATCAGCTCAGAGATCCCTGTGTCCCTAACCATGTGAACCCGGCATGGACGCGATGGGGGCAGGGCATCCTGAGAGGCAGCGCCCACCAAGGGCCTCAGCGTCCAGCGCCCTCCACCAGGCCACTGGCCTTGCCAATAGGAGGCAGGGCAGCCGATAACCAGTTTGGCTCAGCGGATAGAGCATGAGCCTGCGGACTCAAGGGTCCCAGGTTCAATTCCGGTCAAGGGTACATACCTTGGTTGCAGGCACATCCCCACTGGGAGGTGGGCAGGAGGCAGCTAATAGATATTTCTAACTATCCCTCTCAATTCCTCTCTGTAAGAAATTAATAAAATATAAAAAAGAAAAAGAATAAAATAGAAGGCAGGGCGGGCCCACAGAGGCTGGGCCAATCCTTGGAGGAACGAGGAGGCTGTTTCAGCCTCACCTCCCGTCCAGGAGCCGCCCACTCGGCCCCAGATGGATGAGCGGCTGAGGCTGAGCCTGGGCCAGCCAGGTGACGGGGGAGGTGCAGAGACGGGCATAGGGGGCTCCTGGCTGCACTAAGAATCTAACGCCCAAATCTGTGTTTGGGAATTGGGCTGAACGAGGTCAACAACTACGAGCTTTGTCAGTAAAACGGGTCCAAAGAGGCCCTGGCAACTGGTGAGGTCCCCATGCACCCAGAGGCCACACACACACACACACCCGGCCAAAGAGGCATCAGCTCTTCAGTTTGGTAGAACAGAGACAACCAGAGAGAAGGGCCAGGCCACTGGAAACCCAGGGAGAGCCGGTCCTGTTTGTGGCTTTGTTCTCATTGGCTGCAGCTCTGAGGGTCCCAGGGGAACGGGTCCTGATAGGCTCACAGACGACCCTGAATGCATTGACCCGCCCTCTCTCCAGGAGCCGGACCTTCCGGTTCTCACGGATGGCCCTGCATCTTAAAGCCCGCTGCCCCCTCCTCCTGGCGCCTCCCGGGTCAGGATGGCGCACCCTGCTGGGCCTCGGTGGGCAGGGGGAGCTGGAGATGCTAGTCAAGAACTGGGGACTGTGGGCTGATCCCTGCCCCGCTGCTCCTGAGGGCCCCGTCTGCCATGAGAAGAAGGGCGTGAGGAAGATCGATCCTCTCTGAGTCCTTACAGGTCTGACCACACCCGGCCCTGGCCTGGCGCAGAGCTCACCGGGGCTAACCGCTTCCTGCCGGCCCCAGGGGCAGGGGCCGCCGGGCAATGAACTCTGTAAGGACAAGGAAATGAGAACCAAGGGGGAATTCTCCCTGCCGAGAGCAAGGCTCCCTCTTCGTCTTCTCTCCCAGAATTCCTTGCTCTGCCCTTTGGGACTGTCTGGAAATCTTTTCAGTGGCTCAATAAGCCTCCGGCCAGTCTCAGAGCTGGTTGCCAGGGGCTGAAAGGGAGGCCTGGGAGCGACTCCCTGATGGTGAAGGGGTGTGGACACGCCGCCTCAAAATATACGTTGCTCTGACATAAGAAACAGCTTACGCTGAGGGAGCCTGAGAAACAGAGCTGGGAACCGAACTTAAACTGTCCGACTCCCTGCTGGGCCGCTGCCACTTCCAGTCCCCAGAGCCAGCCATGGTCCCGGGGATTGGAGATGCTCGCACCGAGGGGAGAAGGGGCGGGAGCTGGTTGGGGGCCACACAGGGTGGCGCTTGTCGTCTGTCAAGGACACTGTGGCGTTCAGCAAGCCCTGGCAATTCTGAAGTGAGAGGGGGGCTGTCTTGGTGCCCCCCAGTCTTTCCCGGACCACATCCCCTCGCCAGCCAGTGTGACCTCCTCCAGGGGCCTGGAGCCCTCAGGACCAGCCTCCTCTCAGTCCCCACCCTTTCAGATCTTGCCTATTCCTTGTCCCCCTCCCCCTGGGG
>NC_140519.1:10741495-10758995 GCF_964339955.1 Pipistrellus hanaki
TGTGTGTGGTGTGTGGTGTGTGTGTGTGTGCACCTGGCGCCTGGCGGGGGCGGGGGGCCCGCTCACCTGTAGGATCCGGAGAGGACGTAGCTGCAGTCGGAGATGATGAACTTCTCCTGGACCTGCCGGCGAACTTCCTGCCGGACGTGGCGCAGCACACCTCCGCCCCCACGCTCCGGACGGAGAGGTTCTGCGGGGAGGGCGGTCACGGACTTACAGACGCCAGGCTGCCCAGGAGGACACTCAGCACCGCGGAGACGGGGCTGTCCCAGCCGGTGGGCTGATGGGCCGTTCACTCTGTCCTTGGCTGAATTCTCTAAATGGCCTTCGTTGTCCTGACAATACTCAAAGTAACCGGAGGACAAAAAGGGAGCGGGGTGGTAGAAAGCAGGAAATAGAAGCCGAGGGCCGGTGCCCCTGGAGCCGCCAGTCTCGGCTCCCGTGGACCACGGAGGCCTGGCAGGGCCAGCCTTGCCCGTGAGTGACCTTAGGCAGAGTGCCTGACCCCAGGCTGGTCAGCGGGCAGGCTCAGGGCGGCCAGCGGAGACAGCTGGGAGGAGACCTCACTGGACCCTCCGTTGTTTTGTCTAAAAAAAGGGTTGTGTTGCCCTAGCTGGTCTGGCTCAACCGATAGAGCGTCGGCCTGCGGACTGAAGGGTCAAGGGCACATGCCGAGGGTGTGGGCTCGATGCCCGGAAGGGGCTGTGCAGGAGGCAGCCAATCAATGATTCTCCCTCTTCGCTGATGTTTCTATCTCCCTCTCCCTTCCTCTCTGAAATCAATTCAAATATATTAATTTTTAAAAAATATTTTATCGTTTTTTTAGAGAGAGGAAGAGAGAAGGATAGAGAGTTGGAAACATCGATGAGAGAGAATCATCGATCAGCTGCCTCTTGCACACTCCCCACTGGGGATGTGCCCGCAACCAAGGTACATGCCCTTGACCAGAATCGAACCCGGGACCTTTCAGTCCGCAGGCCGACGCTCTATCCACTGAGCCAAACCGGTTTCAGTATATATATATATATATATATATATATATATATATATATATATATATATATATATTAATTGAAAAGATAAGTTTAAAAAGGTGTGTCCATGCCCAAATCCTGGTCCTGTTTGTCCCCTTCCTCCCCAGCAGCGCCTGCTGCCCTCGGCAGGGAAGCCTGGGAAGGCGGAGAGATGAAGGCGGGCGGGAAGCACCGGCCTCTCAGAGGCCCGGCCACGCCTGCTGAGCTGGGCGGCTCCGGGAGGGGACACCAGCGCCTCCCGCTGCTCCTCAGCCTCCTCTCACCTCCCCCGTCCCCCTGTGGGCAGCGAGCAGCGAGTGCGGCCTGTGGGAGCCATGCAGAGGAGGCGGGCACTGACTCTCCTGTCCCTGAGGCCTCACGCTGAGCAGCTGGGACCAGGTAAGATCGAGCAGAGCCGTAATGAGAGGCCCCGGGCCGGTGGCACCAGGTGCCTGGCCTCAGCTGCCTGGCGGTCCGCGGTCCGCGGTCAGCGCGGAGGGGACAGGTGGGGGACGGGAGGAGGACCGGCCTCCAGGAGGCGGACCTGCCTGCCAGCAGCTGTTCGGCTGGGCCTGCTGCGTCCCCACGGGCAGGCCAGGCGCGGGGACATGTGACCTTGGATTAGCTGCCCCAAAGGCGACCCTGAGGGATCCCTTATCTCGGGGTTTCTTTTCTCGTTGCCAGAGGAGGTGGGGAGGCTGGTGAAGTCCCAGGGGGCGAGCTTCCTGTTGTGGCTATGAGGGCTGCCCTCCCTCCCTCCGGCCCCGAGTCACACAGGCGCTGAGGCTGCCCCGCGGGGAGGCCCCTCAGCGGAGCGCAGTGAAGGTGGCAGCGCCAGAGGCTGATGCTCAGCAGCGGCCCTGCCCTTCCTGCCCGGGGCAGCTCGGGAGGTCACAGGGCTGTGAGTGGGCCTGGCCGGTGTGGCCAGTGGGTGAGCATCTACCTATGAACCAGCTCGATTTCCATTCGAGGCCCAGGCCCAGGTGGTGGGCTCCATCCCCAGGGTGGGGTGTGCAGGAGGCAGCTGGTCAATGATTCTCTCTCAGCATTGATGCTTCTGTCTCCCTCTCCCTCTCCCTTCCTCTCTGAAGTCAATGAAAATGTGTTTTTTAAAGAAAGGCTATGAGCCGAAACCGGTTTGGCTCAGTGGATAGGAGCGTCGGCCTGCGGACTGAAAGGTCCCGGGTTCGATTCCGGTCAAGGGCATGTACTTTGGTTGTGGGCGCATCCCCAGTAGGGAGTGTGCAGGAGGCAGCTGATGGATGATTCTCTCTCATCGATGTTTCTAACTCTCTATCCCTCTCTCTCTCTTCCTCTCTGTAAAAAATCAATAAACTATATTTTAAAAAATAATAAAGAAAGGCTGTGAGTGGGCGTGAAAATCGCTCCCAAGCCCGGTGTTCATCCCGCAGGCCCTCCTCCCCCCTTTCTCGGGCCCTGTCTTTCTCCTTCCTGGAGGCCACGTCTCCGGAGGGAGCTCCAAGTGGAGGGAGGCCGTCTGACCTTCACGTTGAGCCAGAAATAAGCCTCATGTGTGGAGCCGCGGACACGGGGCCCCTCTCCCCAGCCCGGCCGCCGTTCAGCCTCCCCTCGGCCTACCTGGAGGTGCCGCTCGCACACCTGCGCCCGGTCGCACATCTCCCGGAAGAGCCGCACGCCGCCCTGGTCCAGCAGCACGCACACCAGCACCCCGCGCTTGGCCGCCTCCAGGAGGTCACAGAAGATCTCCACGTCCGTGAACACGTCCATCAGGATGGCCAGGACCTGGGCCAGGGCGGGGGGCAAACACCAGGAGGGTCAGGTCCAGAGCTCACTGGTTTGGGCGGAACTTGGTCCCATGGGCCTGGGAGCGCTGGCAGAGGGGAGGGAGGGAGGGGCTGGTAGAGGGGAGGGAGGGAGGGGCTGGTAGAGGGGAGGGAGGGGCTGGCAGAGGGGAGGGAGGCGCTGGCAGAGGAGAGGAGGGAGGGGCTGGCAGAGGGGAAGGAGGGAGGGGCTGGCAGAGGGGAGGGAGGGAGGGGCCGGCAGAGGGGAGGGAGGGAGGGGCCGGCAGAGGGGAGGGAGGGAGGGGCTGGCAGAGGGGAGGGAGGGGCTGGCACCGAGCTCAGCGGCCCCTGGGATTCCCTGAGGAGCCCTCCGTCCGTGGGAGGACACGGCTGGGAGGACACGGCTGTCTGTGAACAGCTCCGTGGGAGATGCTGTCTGTGAACCAGGATGTGGGCCTCACTGACATTGCCCGACCTTGGCCTTGGACCTCCAGCCTCCAGAACTTTTTTTTTAATATTTTATTTTTTAGAGAGAGGAAGAGAGAGGGATAGAGCGTTAGAAACATCGATGAGAGAGAATAATCAACCAGCTGCCTCCTGCACACCCCCCACTGGGGATGTGCCCGCAACCAAGGTACATGCCCCTGACCGGAATCGAACCCGGGACCTTTCAGTCCACAGGCCGACGCTCTGTCCACTGAGCCAAACCGGTTTCGGCCGTTCAGAACTTCTTGATGGGAGTGTCTGGGCAGGGGAGGGAGCGGCTGGCAAACTGCGCACCCTGGGCTGGAAGTCAGGAAGGATGTTCTCACTGGGAGACTGTGACGGCACAATCAAGTGCCCGCACACATTTCAGTGCACGGCCCTCTCTGCTGAGGACCAGTGCCCTTCACCCAAGCTCCCGGCAGAGAGGCCATTCTCCCCCAGGATGGCGGCGAGTCCCAGGTGTGCCCCCGGGGGCCGTTCTCCTGAGGCAGGGCTGGGCGCGCCTTTGGGACACGGTGCAGTGTCTGCTCTGGTGGCCTCACCCCGCCCCGACACCTCCTCTGTCCCGCTGACCGCCTCCCTCAGGCCTGCTGCCTGCCCAGTGGCCTGTGGGGGTGGAGGCGGGGGGGAGGTGGGCGGGAGGTGGGGGGGAGGTGGGGGGGAGGTGGGGGGGAGGGTAGCCCATCAGGGCAGGGTCTCAGCCCGAACAGACAGCGCCTGCCCCTGGGGGTGGGCCTGGTGGAGGTAGGAGCCGCTGTCCTGGCTCCTCTCCAAGCTCCACCCCACCCTCCCTGCCCCCAGCGGCTGATGAGACTCCTTCTTTCTACAGTCAGCCCGTCTTCTCAGAGAGGGGAGAGGCAGGGGAGCCGGGTGTGTGTGTGTGTGTGTGTGTGTGTGTGTGTGTGTGTGCTGGGCAAGGAGAGGGGGCTTGTCTGCTAAACTTCTCCAACTTTCTGGTCTCAGGACCCCTTTCCACTCTGAAACATTACTGAGGCCCTGGCCGGTGTGCTCAGTGGATAGAGCATCGGCCTGCGGCCTGAAGGGTCTGGGGTTCGGTTCCGGTCAGGGGGACACACCTTGGTTGCAGGCTCCATCCCCCACCCTGGTCAGGGTTTGTGTGGGAGGCAACCAGTGGGCGTGTCTCTCTCACCTCGATGTCTCTCTCTTTTTGTCCCCCCCACCTCCCTCCTTCCACTCTCTGAAAACCAGTGGGGAAATACCCTCGGGTGAAGATTTAAAAAAAATTGTTGAGGATTCCAAAGAGCTGTTTTAGTAAAAAATATAACTGTATCTTCTAAAATAGGGGTGTCGAACTCAATCAGAGAAGGGGCCAAAATCTAAAATCCAGCCTAAATCGCGGGCCGAATGGTTTACTGAACAGTCATAAACTGACAATGTCATAAACTGACAGCGGAGTGCAGTGATGACAGCGAGGTGCGGGCCACATTGCAAGGCCTGGCGGGCTGGATTTGGCCCTCGGGCCTTGTGTTTGACACATGTGCTCTAAAACAACCACAAAACGCAGTGAGCGGAGGGCTGTCCGTCTCTGTAGCGTCTGGCTTCGCAGGAGGCAGCTGGCCCGCATGCCTTCTTCCAGCAGTCTGTGTGTGTGCTGTTTGGGTGAAGCGTGTGCAGAGAAACTGGCCTCACGCATTACGTGGTTAAGAAGGGAAGGACCCGCCGAAACCGGTTTGGCTCAGTGGATAGAGCGTCCGTCTGGGGACTGAAAGGTCCCAGGTTCGATTCCGGTCAAGGGCATGTGCCTTGGGTTAAAGGCATATCCCCAGTGTGTGTGTGTGGGGGGTGTGTGCAGGAGGCAGCTGTCGATGTTTCTCTCTCATTGACGTTTCTAGCTTTCTATCCCTCTTCCTTCCACTCTGTAAAAAATCAATAAAATATATTTTTAAAAAACCCAAAAAACTGAAGTGTCCTACTCCTTGGAACTTTATTTTTAAAAAAAAGAAAAAGGGAAGGACCTTACAGACCCGCTGGAGAGGGCCCTTGCTAAGGTGACCGACCAGACGTTCTGCTTTTGGCGAGACAGTCCCAATTTCTAACAGTTTTCCCCACGTCCCGCGACGTTTTTAAAAAGTCCCGATTTTTAACATTTTGTTTAAAATGCTGTGGGACGCGGGGCAAAATGTTAAAAATCGGGACTGTCCTGCCAAAAGCAGGACGGCTGGTCACCGTACCCTGGGCCCCTCTGGAGGACGCATGGATGACGGCTCCTGGTTTTGTAGGTGATGACGTTGGACCTCCCGGAGCTGCTGACTCCCAGCGATCGCAAACACCGGCCTGTGCGCGTGTCTCTGGTGTGCAAACACCGCAACCCAGAGCCGACACTCGGCCACCCTCTTCTTCAACTCACACACAGCAGCCCCACACACAGCCCTGCCCCTCTCCACCCAGGGCACGGCCGGGGCCACGGGGGCCCTCTGGAGCCCAGAGCCGGCCAGTGACCCACCAGGCCACCTCAGACTGCTGCCTGCGCCCCCTGTCCCTCCCGCAGCCGAGGGCGGGCGCCTGCCCCTGCGTCCCCTGGCCGCCCGCCTCCTGCCCGCCCGCCCGGTGCTCGGCCGGCCCTGCCTGGCACAGAGGCCTGTGCCAGCTCCCCCCCCCAGGTCTGCGTGGCCGCCTGCCCCTGGTCCGAGCAAACCCCACGGGGGACCCTAATTAGATGAGCCCGATGGTCGAGGCCAGTTTGCCACACGCTTGCTGCAGGCGAGGATGTTAGCGTAGCAGAGCATGTGTCCCCCAAGGGCACGAGGCCTCTGTCTGAGCATGTGTGTGAGAGGCCGCTGGCCGGCCCGGGGGCAGGCCGCCCTGTGGGGCCACCGTGTGGGGCCGCCCTGCGGGCTGCCTGGAAGAACTGTGTGCCTGACTCTTGTGCAGCCATGGCTACTGGGTCCACAACGAACTCTCTCCTGCGTGTGCCAGGACTCCCCACGTCTTCTCCATCTCACACCTGATCCTACAGAGGACTGCGGCTCCCTCTTTGGCACAAAGAGTAAGGCAGAGCTGCTGTGGCCTCTGATCCCCGTTCCCACCCTCGTCACTCCCCGAGGGCCCTGCCGACCGCTGTCCCCCCAGAGGGACGGCGTGTCTCCCCACCTTCTCAGACCTGACCTTGGTGCCCACACCCCCCGGGCCTGACCTTGGCGCCCACACCCCCTGGGCCTGACCGTGGCGCCCACACCCCCCGGGCCTGACCTTGGCGCCCACACCCCCTGGGCCTGACCGTGGTGCCCACACCCCCCGGGCCTGACCTTGGTGCCCACACCCCCCGGGCCTGACCTTGGTGCCCACACCCCCCGGGCCTGACCTTGGCGCCCACACCCCCTGGGCCTGACCTTGGCGCCCACACCCCCTGGGCCTGACCGTGGTGCCCACACCCCCCAGGCCCGACCTTGGTGCCCACACCCCCCGGGCCTGACCTTGGTGCCCACACCCCCCGGGCCTGACCTTGGTGCCCACACCCCCCGGGCCTGACCTTGGCACCCACACCCCCTGGGCCTGACCTTGGTGCCCACACCCCTGGGCCTGACCGTGGTGTCCACACCCCCTGGGCCTGACCTTGGTGTCCACAGCCCCTGGTCTCAGGTAGGCTGCCGCGAGTGTGGGCCCGGCATGGGGCTGGCTGTGTGAACTGGGCCTGACCTTGGTGCCCACACCCCCTGGGCCTGACCTTGGTGCCCACAGCCCCTGGACCTGACCTTGGTGCCCACACCCCCTGGGCCTGACCTTGGTGCCCACACCCCCTGGGCCTGACCTTGGTGCCCACAGCCCCTGGGCCTGACCTTGGTACCCACACCCCCTGGGCCTGACCTTGGTGCCCACACCCCCTGGGCCTGACCGTGGTGCCCACACCCCTCGGCCTGGAATGCCTTTCCCTCCCTCTCTGCCTGGCAAACTCTTACTCAGCCTCTGAGACTCAGCTCAGAGGCCACCTCCTCATGAAGCCTGCCTTAGTCACCTTCCTGTCTGCTTCCAGCACACAGGTTGCTCAAGCTCAGGCTGCCACCCACCCCTTAGCCCCCCACCCTCACCCCATTCTATCCCCTCCCCTCCCCTCCTCTCCTCCCCTCCCCTCCCCTCCCCTCCCCTCCCCTCCCCTCCCCTTCCCTCCCTTCCTCTCCTCTCCTTCCTCCCGGGGCAGCTGAGCCTCCGAAGGGAAGGAGCTCCGGTGTGCCCGGCCGCGCTGGCTGGGCGGACAGAATTGCGGACACCCTGTGGCCCGGGCCGCTCTGTGTCTAGGTCAGGGCCGTGGCGCTCCTCCTGCCCAGGTGCACAGATGGCTCCCAGCACCGGCTGGAGATGCCCATCCGCCCCGGAGCCGGGGGGGGGGGGGGGGGGGGGGGGGGGGCGGGGGACGGGAATGGACCAAGGGAAGAAGTGTGTCCCCTGCAAGCCTTCTCCCTCTGTCTCTGATCGCTTCAAAGTTAAAACTGGTTACGCCGAAAAGAACTCAAAAAAGGGTGAGCTGATATTGAGGCTCACGTTTTTGCTGGGGCTCCAGGTTTAATGCCTGTAACCAGGGGCAGGCAGGCTGTGTCAGGGTGGGGGGCTGTGTCGGGGGTGGGATGGGAGGGAGGGAGCGGAGTCTGGGAAATTTAAATGGGTGGGGCACCAGCTTTGCATGTCGCCGCTGCTCCCAGCGGTATCCCACGCTCCGTGCAGGCGGCAGTGGGCTTGGCGGACGGCCCCAGGCAGGCTGCCGGGAGCGTGGCCCGGCGTGGGGCTGGCTGCGGGGACTGGCCCTCCCTCAGCCTCCCAGGCCTCGGCCTCCGCGCTGGACTAGGGTCCCTCCCAGCGCCCGGGCCTGTCTCTGTGCTGCTCTGGGCTCCTGTGCGTGAGCTCAGCGCTCTCCCCAGTGAGGGCGCCCCTGCTGGGGGTTCTTACCTGAGGCCGCTGCTCCCAGGGTGAGCGACCCCCACCCCCACCCCAGAAGCCAGGGTAGGGCTTGTGAGGCATAAATCCCTGGCCGAGGCCCTCTCCTTCCCCTCCCCCGCCTGCCCTCTGTGGCCTGCGGCCTGCCAGTGTCCTCTCTTTCACCAGCACAGCCCGTTAGGAATTTAAAACATCGCAAATCAGAAGATTTCACCTAAAAGGAAGACTCTTCAGCTCCCCTTAGCGGTAGGAAGACTGGCTCTGCTGGTGCTGAGCTGGTGCCACCTTCTTTGCCACAGACCCCACCACTCCCTCTTGTCCCGGCCCCCGTGCACTTCACCAATTTAGAGGCCTGTCAGGCCTTTGCAGGCAGTCTGTGATCTACACACACACACACACACACACACACACGCACGCACACACACACACACGCACACACGCACGCACGCACACACACACGTGCACACACACGCACACACATACACACACGCGTGCGCACACGCACATGCACACGCGGGCTGCAGGGTGGGCTGCTCCCACGGAGAGGGAGGGGGCTGGCCCCCGCTCCAGGCTGTCGTTGACGTGGGCTGTGGCCACTTGGAGCCTCCAGGGGCTCCCACTGCCCACGGCGGGAAGAGGGAACGCCTCAGCATGGCTCCCGGCCGCCCCCGTCCTGTCCCCCCTCCTGCCTCTCACACTGAGTGCCTGCGGACTCCAGCCCACCCTCTGTGTGCTCAGGCCTTCCCCCGGGCCGACCCCTCTGCCTGGGCCCCTCACCTCCCGGGCTTTGTGCCTGACTGGCGCCTGCACCTCCTCAGGACCAGCCCGAAGCCTCTCTTTCCGGAAGCTTCTCCGGATTCCCAGAGGAAGGGCCACTCCCCGGGCACACGCTGCCCCTCGTCCTCTCGGACTTGCCCAGCCCGGTCTGCACACAGTGCACCTGCAGCGCCCGCCTCCGTTGGTGGTCGGGTGGTAAGGAGGCCAGGTGAGCCGAACGGTTGGCTCAGTGGATAGAGCGTCAGCCTGAGGACTGAGGAGTCCCTGGGTTCGATTCCGGTCAAGGGCATGTACCTTGGTTTCAGGCACAAAGGTGTGCAAGAGGCAGCTGATCCATAACTCTCTCTCACCGATGTTTCTAGCTCTCTATCCCTCTCCCTTCCTCTCTGTAAAAAATCAATAAAATATATTAAAAAAGAAGAAGAAGAAGAAGAAGGCGGCGGCCAGGTGAGAGCTGACCTGCAGGAAAGCGTCTCCAGCAGCACAGAGCCAGGGTGGCGGGGACGGGCGGGAAGATGAGGCCCAGGCAGGACTTAGCTCAGGGATGGGGTGACACCGGGACCCCAGGCTGTGACAGAGGGTCCGGGAAGCCAGTGATCCCGGGTGAGGCAGAGGGTGGCACCCCAGACACCATCCCTGAGGGCGGGACACCCCCCCCACCTCCCCCACCAGGTCCCCTCCTCCTGCCTGCCCCGGCCCAGGAGCCAGCCAGGCCGCCGCTACCTGGCCGGTCCCCCCTCTACCTGGCCGGTGCCCCCACCCGCTACCTGGCCGGTCCCCCCGCTACCTGGCCGGTGCCCCCACCCGCTACCTGGCCGACCCCCCCCACCGCTACCTGGCCGGTCCCCCCGCTACCTGGCCAGTCCCCCCCCCCCCGCTACCTGACCGGTCCCCCCGCTACCTGGCCGGTCCCCCCCACCCCGCTACCTGGCCAGTCCCCCCCCCCGCTACCTGACCGGTCCCCCCTCTACCTGGCCGACCCCCCCCACCGCTACCTGGCCGGTCCCCCCTCTACCTGGCCAGCCCCCCCCCCCGCTACCTGACCGGTCCCCCCGCTACCTGGCCGACCCCCCCACCGCTACCTGACTGGTCCCCCCTCTACCTGGCCGACCCCCCCCACCGCTACCTGGCCGGTCCCCCCTCTACCTGGCCGGTTCCCCCCACCCCCGCTACCTGGCCGGTCCCCCCTCTACCTGGCCAGCCCCCCCCCCCCGCTACCTGACCGGTCCCCCCTCTACCTGGCCGACCCCCCCACCGCTACCTGGCCGGTCCCCCCTCTACCTGGCCGGTTCCCCCCACCCCGCTACCTGGCCGGTCCCCCCTCTACCTGGCCAGCCCCCCCCCCCCGCTACCTGACCAATCCCCCCGCTACCTGGCCAGTCCCCCCGCTACCTGGCCAGTCCCCCCGCTACCTGGCCGGTCCCCCCTACCTGGCTGGAGCGGGTGATGCAGCGGCGGACGAGGTCCCTGATGCTGTGCTTGTCCGTCTGGAAGTACACGGTGGCGCCGGCCGGCTCCTGCAGGCAGGGCTTCTCGGCCGAGGCCCAGGCGTGCAGCAGGGTGGGCTCGCTGTCCTCCGAGGCCGCGGGGTAGTAGGTGCCGGACGGCAGGGAGCAGGCGTCCGGGGCCCTGGGTCCTGCCTCGGCGCCCCCCGGGGCGTCCGGCGTCCGGGGGGGCTCCCGGGCCTGGGCCTGGATGTACTGGGTCTCCGCGGAGGACAGGAAGTCCACCTCGCCCTCCTGGCGGAGCGCCTGCTGGTAGGCCTCGGGGCCGCCGTCCAGGAGGGCGTCGGTGGCCAGCCGGGCGCTCTCGTGGTCGCTGAGGTCGGCCCTGGCCGGCCGGACCCACTGGCTCTTGATGTCCTCCAGGCGCCTCCGGAGCTTGCCCGCCTGCCTTGCCCGGCTCATGCTGCCCTGTCCCTGGCGGTGGCCAGGAGGGGGCACCCCAGCCGTTCCTGATGTCAGGCAGTGGGGGGCCGGGGAGCCGGGTTCCTAGAAGCACCAGCTTCCGGACTGCTGTGCTGCCTGCCACCACTCAGCGGCTCCGGAGTCCCTTCCCGCCTTCTGAGCAACGCTCACCTGGCAGAGACGGGGCGGGGCCTCTCAGAGCCTGCCCTGCCCGCGGGCCAGGGGCGCTGCTCCTTCTCGCCCTGGCACTCGGCCTGGGCACTCCCTCCTCCCGGCAGCAGCGAGCGGCCGGGGAGCCGGTTCCCGCTGGCTTCTTGCACAATCTCCCCGAGACCCTCGGGTCCTTGTGACAGCGGGGAGCCTCGCCCAGCCCCTCACCTCTGTGGGCCCCTGCTGTGCTCCTCGGTTCAACAGCCAGCATTCAACGCCCAGGGTCTCCGGGCGGGGCACGTGCTGCCCCCTAGACCCGCCTCCGACCCCAGGAGCAGGGAAGCTGGGTGCACCCCAGTGCCCTCCTCTCTCCTGGTGACACCCCTGCTCCGGGTCCTCCCTTCGCTCTGCAAAAGCTCTGCTCCCCATCTCTCGCCCTATTGTGATGGTCATGGACAAAGAACACATCTCAGAGCATTCCTACCCCAAGGGGGAGGGAGCTGCAGAATTTCCTCCCAACCTCCACTTGTCATGGGTCAGGGGCTGCTGCCCACCCCGCCGGCTGCCCTGTGTGCCTGCCAGCACAGCTGTGACCCAGAGAAGGCCTTCAGGCAGGCACGAGTGGAGACTGGGAGCAGTGAGCGCCATGGGATGCCAGCAGGGCACGGCCAATGCCTGCTAAGAGAACTGTGCCCGAAGCCTAGGATTGGTGGCCTTCCATCAGCGAGAACAGCAGGAGCCAGAGGTCCCTCGGTGGCATGGCTACTCTTTGGAGGAAACCTGCTAGAAGCATCTGTAACCTCCCCAGAGCTGTGGTCCAGGTGGCTCAGGCCAGTAGTAGAGGGAAGAATATTTGAAGGAATTCAACTCACAGCCCCGAGTCGTCCTTCCTTTATTCCATGTTATCTCCTCATCACAATCCCTGGAACCTTGAAGAGGACAGACCTAAAAAGCTCTCTCCCTCTGTTGCCCCTTCGGTGCCATGCCAAGACTCTTTGGAATAGACAGCAAATACACTCTCTGTGTGTTGTCACACCCAGTCCCCTCACGCCTGTGCTCCTGGAAGACATTACTAGTTGATCACAGAACTCTTTCCTTGGGAGCTGGGAACTACCCCCTCACTGCTCAATAGAGAACTCAAATTGGAGTCCTCACCTGGAAGGAATCTTGGATGTACTTCGTTCTTCTTCTCCTTCTTCTTCTTCTTCTTCTTCTTCTTCTTCTTCTTCTTCTTCTTCTTCTTCTTCTTCTTCTTCTTCTTCTTCTTCTCCTCCTTCCTCTTCCCCCTCCCCCTCCTCCTCCTCCTCCTCCTCCTCCTTCTCCTCCTTTAATCTTCCCTCGAGGATCTTTTTTCCATTGATTTTTAGAGAGCGTGGAAGAGAGAGGGAAAGACAGAAATACTGATGTGAGAGAAACACATCGATTGGTTGCCTCCTGCATGTGCACTGACCAGGGCCTGGGCCTGGAAGGAGCCTGCAACCCAACCGAGGTATGTGTCCTTGACCAGAATCGAACCCTGGACCCTTCGGTCCGCAGGCTGACGCACTATCCATTGAGCTAAACCAGCTAGGACTTGGATGTATGTACTTCAAGGAGGAGCCAATCAGGCAAATCCAGACCATGAGACGTTCCAGGGGAGAGAACAGCATTGGGGACCGGGAGGGAGTCGGTGGTCTCCTTGCATTCACTCTGCACCCTGTCAGCTCTGCGACGTGTTTGCAGGTGAGGAAACTGAGGCAGAGGGAGGGGAAGGACATCCCTCTGGGACCCAGCGGCAGAGCCTGGGGTGGGCTTGCCTCCAGAGCCTTCACTCCCATCTGCAACCAGACTCCGTCATGGCTGGTTTAGGCAAGAATCTCCTTTGGACAGTGAGCAGTTTGGCGCACAGGTAGGAGGTCAGGCAAGTTGTGACTTAGCTTTCTGGCACCACCACCCCAGTGCCCATCCCAGATTGGAGCTGGCAGGCAGTGGGCGTTCCATCCGCGCTTGCTGGGTGAACAGATGGGGCAGAGGCCAGCTCACCCTGGGAGAACGTACACACACGGTATTGCCTGTAGGCAGCCGCCCTGAGAGCCTGGGCTGTGGCCCCCGAGCTGGGAGGAGAGGGTGCCTTATGGGGCAGCTGCCACCCTCTCCCCACCGCTGCCCCCTCCAGGCCTGGAGACGGTATAGACTCGTTACCCAGGGACTGAGACATGCGATTACGTTGGAAATCAGTTGGCATAATCCAGTAGACGGGCAAATAGCCCCCTGACAACACCGATCAGTCCTTTCTGCATGTGATCAGCTCACAGGCGGCCGGGAGCCCTGTCAGCGTTCCCGCCGCCGTATACAGCGGGTTCGTCCGTGGCACCCAGCAAACCACAGCTTACATCCCAGGGCCCACAGCTGCAAAGCCCCTCTGCTCTCTCAAGCTCCCTACTTTCTTATTTTTAGTTTTTATTTATTGATGAGAGAGAGAGAGAGAGAATGAAAGGGAGAAAAAAAACATTGATTTGTTGTTCTACTTATTTATTCGGTCATTACTTTTTGTATGTGCCCTGAGCAGGGATCAAGCCTGCAACCTTGGTATGCTGGGATGATGCTCTAACCCAGTGGTCGGCAAACTGCGGCTCTCGAGCCACATGCAGCTCTTTGGCCCCTTGAGTGTGGCTTTCCCACAAAATACCACGTGCGAACATACAGTGCGATTGAAACTTCGTGGCCCATGCGCAGAAGTCGGTTTTCCGCCAGGGCGAGTCTATTTTGAAGAAGTGGCGTTAGAACACTCAAGGGGCCAAAGAGCCGCACGTGGCTCGCGAGCCGCAGTTTGCCGACCACGGCTCTAACCCAACTGAGCTACTAGGCCAGGGCAGCAAGCTATCTACTTTGGAGTTCCCAGTCCATTGTTCTGGATTTCTGATGCAAGAAAACCGGGGCAGCTCCATTTTTGGCCAGCAAATTTGCAGAAGCTCCACAACCTTGTCAGTGCACGAAGTAAGAAATGATGACATGCATGGCTGGTGACAGCCGGGCCCGCTGGCATAATTTGTGGGGCCCAGTGCCACATGAGAACATGGGGTCCCTTGTTCAAAGCAAAAGGAAAGAAAAGTGGCAATGATGGCAGGAAGATGTAAAGCCTTTTCTTTTCTGCTGCAGCCTTTGCGCTGATTTCTCATAGTGCTTTTTAAATTTGCTATTTGATGCTTTAAGTTAAAAAAAAGTAAAGTTCAAAATTATGAGCATGAATTTCACCAGTCATCTTTATATTGTGCAATGCCATTTTAAATGCAGATGTGAAAGCACTGAATTTGTAGGCGGAATCGCTGACATGACACAGTGTGTGCATACTTTGTGTATGCGCGTGTTCCTGCTGCGTTCTTACCAGCAAGTGGAAATGCCCACAAAACTAACTCAGTGGTTTTATTCCACTTCTTTTAAAAACTATCTATATTTTATTGATTTTTCACAGAGAGGAAGGGAGAGGGATAGAGAGTTAGAAACATCGATGAGAGAGAAACATTGATCAGCTATCTCTTGCACACCCCCTACCGGGGATGTGCCTGCAACCAAGATACATGCCCTTGACTGGAATCGAACCTGGGACCCCTCAGTCGGCAGGCCCACACTCTATTCACTGAGCCAAACCGGTTTCGGCTTATTCCACTTCTTGACATGTGCACGTTCTACCAACACTGTCTACCTGGGGCTTCCTGAGCGCCCCTCTTGTTCTAAGGACTGAAAGATTGTGAGGGTGACTCAGTCAGTGTGGCCAACTTCCCGCTCCCCTTCAGTGAGCAAGGACCTGCTCTGCCCGAGGCCAGAATGGCTCCGTTGGTTGGAGCATCATCCTTTACAACAAAAATGTGCAGGTTCGATTCTCACTCAGGCACATTCCTCTGTTGTGGGTTTAATCCCCGGTTGAGGCGCCTGTGGGAGGTAACCGACGATGTTTCTCTCTCACCTCCTTTCTCTCTCCCTTCCTCTCTCTCCTCCCTCCTCCCTCCTCTCTCTAATCAGGACCAAATGATCTGTGAACTCAAGAAAAAGATTTGTGAACTCAAGATAGCAAGCTTTATAGCATTCATTTATTTCACAAACACGGAGTGCCTCCTGTGTCCGCATGTTCGAGGCCCTGGAGGGGCCCTGCGCTCCCGGTGAATGGCACTTGGTAACCAGACTTTTCCCTTCAGCCGCCAGGCTGCCACCTAAACCAGCTGGAGCCTCGAAACCTCACATATGAGCCAGATGGTGCAGCTTTGCCACAACGTGGTGGTGCCGCGTCAGGCACAAACGCCACGTTGGAAGGACAGTGCGGGAGCAGGTGTTGGTGATAACATTGGGAAGGACGCATTGTCAGCAGCCCAGCCCCCATGCCTGACTTCCACCGGTGAGAACCGACGCCCCTTTGCCTGTGAAGAGGGGCCTCGGGGCTGTGTCTCACACAGCCTGTGGTGTCAGGACTCACACTGATTCTGCCCGCCGCTGACATGACCCCTGCTGGGTCTGCGGGCAAAACCACCGTCCCGTTCCAGGGCTGAGCCGGGAAGGGGCGGCCCAGCTCCTGGGGCCCCGCACCCTCCACCACCTGTGTCACCCGTCAGAGGGGACGGAGGGGAAGGCCTGGGAGGTGAGCGCTGTAATCTTCCATCTCCCCTGGTTAGGGGCCCTCGCCGCCTCCCACCGGTATGTGGAGAGTGGGTGTGGACCTAGAAGTCCATTCCTGGCCAGTTCACGGAAAGGCCCCCTTGGTTTCTGAAATCGGAGCCTGTATATCTTTGAAACTAGGGCATGGGACTTGGGATCAGACTAAAAGCTGGGGACACAGAGCTGAGCCGACTGCAAGAAAGACAAGCACTTAGGGTAGAGCTGAGAGCATTTCCTCCATCATCGAACGCTCAGGGCCCACTGCGGGCCACGCACGGCCGACAGCGTGGCCTGTGCTGTGGTGGTGCCTACAGTCCGGTGGGAAAGGCAGCAAATGAGAAGTCATGACATTGAACTTGGGTGAGTGTAAGGTCAGAGGAGCAAGAGCCATGAGAATACAGAGCAGGGACGCTGACCTCGGCCAGGGGTCAGGAGGCCTCTCTGAGGCCATGACGGGTGGAGGCGCAGCAGGAATTGGCTGGGGAAGGCCGGAGGGAATGGGTGCCCCAGGAGTGCAGAGTTGTGTGGGTGCTGGTGAGGGGTGGGAAGAGATGACCTCAAGAGGTCAGATGTCAGGGGGCGCAGGAGGACTTTGGCCTTCCTCTCAGCGATGGTGGGAACTACTGAAGCGGTTACTCAGGAACCCAGACCGGCCGGATGCGTCTGTGATGGCCGCCTCTGGCCGCAGTGGGGGAACAGCAGAGCCCATGGGGGACCATCCCAGCTGGCAGGGTGAGCCCTAATGACCCTCAGAAGCTTCCAGCAACACCAGGCGGACTCACACGTGCACGCACCCAGTCCAAACGGAGCGGGCGGCTGGCCTTCCGCTGCCCTGGAGGGTGACAGGGAGCCGCTGGCTGCTTCCCACGGGGCGTGTGTGAGGGAACCTCTCCCTGCCGCCGGCCTCTCTGAGCCTCCCGGGACCGGCCACGCTGGCAGCGCCCTGGCTCCTGGCCTGTCGCAGCGGAATTCAGGGTGGGGAAGGGGCCGGGCCTGGGAACCTGGCCGCCTCCCAAGCACCACAGGTGACTTCCCTCCCCACACAGGGCCTTGCTCCCTGGCCTGCTTCCTTCCCGGGAACTGTGTCACTCACCCAGCCTCGTGAGCCACTCTACACTTCTTATTTATTATTTTTATTTTATTATCTTTAATATATATTTTTTTCTTGGTTTCAGAGAGGAAGGGAGAGGGAGAGATAGAAACATCAATGATGAGAGGGAATCATTGATCGGCTGCCTCCTGCACGCCCTGCACTGGGGATCGAGCCTGCAACCCGAGTGTGACCTGGAATTGAACCGTGACCTCCTGGTTCATAGGTCGATGCTCAACCACTGAGCCATGCCGGCCAGGTTCCATGGGCCATTTAGATTTCATTGGATGCATGTTAAAAATCATATATGCAGCCCTGACTGTTTGGCTCAGTGGATAGAGCATCGGCCTTCGGACTGAAGGGTCCCGGGTTTGATTCCAGTCAAGGGCATGTACCTTGGTTGCCAGCACATCAGCAGCAGCTGATCGATGTCTCTCTCTCTCATTGATGTTCTAGCTCTCTATCCCTCTCCCTTCTTCTCTGTAAAAAAAAGAGAAAGAAATCAATAAAACATATTTGAAAAGTTCATATATGCAGTTTTATTTATTTTTAAACCAGCATATATGTATTGCAATTACATTCTTTGTAACTGTTTGCATTTATGAGAAAGTTGAGATATCCACTGAACATCATACAAGGACACGCTCATCTATTTCTCAGCGCTATGTGAAGGCGCAGAGGAGCGCTGTGAGGAGCTGCTGCTGGGGCGAGGTGCCAGCGCAGCCTCTAACTCAGGACGGAATCCCGCCTCCCCGGCTACCAGAGCTTTGAACTTGGGCAGGTACGGCATGTCCTCGCGTT
>NC_140519.1:12161495-12226495 GCF_964339955.1 Pipistrellus hanaki
TAGAGAAGCTTTGGAACTGCAGTTAAAGTCTTATTTTTTTTTTTTAATTTTTATTTATTTTTTATTATTTTTTTTAAGCACGGGATCCTGTCTTCACTCCTACACACTGAACATATCCATTCGAATGCTATTGAAATTCCCATCTAGGCCAGAAGCGGGCTTAGCCTTGACTTCCAAAGAATTATCTAAGTCTTCCAGCTTCTGGCTCAGCTCACTGTCAGACTCATCTGAACAACTTTCTGTGGGTAGTGAGGTTTGAACCCCTGAGGTGCTGCACAGACTTGAGGTAACCGTTGAAGGCAAGGACGGGGAGGGAGGGGAGGACAGGGAAGAAGCAGCTTTCCTGGCGGACGCTTGGAAAAGGATATTGGGCCAGGACTTCACGGGGAAGCAAGAGAGATGAGGGTAGGTGTTATTCGAAGAAGCTGCAGACGGCGAGGTAGATGTGGTGTTAGGGCGAGGGGAGCAGACTGAGTGAGGTAATAATCTAACATGCTCTTTGGCATTGCTCATTGCTTGTTTGATTGTTTTCTCTTTGTGCAAGCTGGACTGGAGGTGTTGGCTGAGGGCTTCACTCCCACCGACGGCCACGTCGCAGGCGAGACACTGGTATCTGCTGACCGGGACGCGGAGCACGGTCTCCTGGGCGTCCATCAGCGGCTGGCCGAAGTAGCAGAAGGACTTCTGGTGGCTGACCGCGGCGTCTTCATCGGGGAACATCATCTGGCACTTCCTGCACAGGAACTCATACTTGACGAACGGGACGACGTAAGTGTCTGCAAAGTCCGCGCTCTTGGGCTCGGACCGGGGTGGTTCTTCCTTTGTGCTTTCTGCCGCCGCCGCAGCGGCGCCCTGGTCTTCCTTGGGGTCCGCAGCCTCCCCGGGGCCGGGCGGAGGGTCGCTGATCTCCACTTTGGGCGCCTTGGCCAGGCTGGGCTTCTGCGGCAGCGGGTCTTGCTGCTGCTGCTGCTTCTGCTGCTTCTGCAGGGAGTCCTGCAGGCTCTGCTGGTACTGCGTGAGCAGGGCGCCCGGGGCCAGGCCGGCCAGGCCGGGGGGCACGGCGGGCCCGTAGGGGAAGAGGCTCTCCACGCCGCAGACGGGCGGGAGGTAGGCGCCCTGCACGGCCCCGGGGAGCTGGGGCGTGAAGTAGGACGCGAAGCCCGGGATGAAGTAGGGCAGGAACTGGCCGCCCAGGAAGGACGCGGGGTCGCCGGCGGCGATGGCGTTCTGCAGGGCCTGCAGCTGGGTCGGATCCACGTGCGAGGTCTCGCCCACGACTTTGCCCAGCACGGAAAGAGCAGATGAGATTTTTTCCTCTTTTTTGGGGTGCTTCTCGGGTTTGGTGGCTTCCAATTCCTCCTCTTTGATCTTCTTGACCTTGTTTGGCTTACTTTGCTTCTTCTCCGGTTCTTTGTTCTGCGGCTCGGTCTGCTGTGCTGACAGAGAGGATGGAGGAGGTGGTGGAGGTGGTAGAGTCTGCAGCAACGGTTTGGCGGGGGCACTGCTGAGAGACAGGGCGGGAGACGGAGTGGCTGAAGAGGGGAACCCAAGCATGCCTGGGCCGGGAGGCGTCAAAGCTGAAAACGACAACAGAGAGATGAGCCGTCAGTGCACGGGGTCACAGGGGGCCTGAGGCTTAACCCTAAACGGAGCTCAGCTGCGGCCACGTCCCCAGAGTTCCTGTTATACATGCTCGGAAATTTGCCTGCCCCTGCTGTCCTGAGATTGCCGTATTTCTTATATTCGTTTTAACCCCCATCCGCCGTAACTAGAGGAGTGACATCTGCATAGGTTAGCAACGTTGGACCCAGAAAAAAAGGCTCTCTCATAGCATGGAAGACGGAAGGTGAGAGAAAGAACATCTCCCTGTTGGTAAGCTTTGCAAGATTTCTACTCAGTTATTCATTTTAACCATTAAAAAAAAAAAAAAAAAAAAAATATATATATATATATATATATATATATATATATATATATATATATATATATTATTGATTTCTTACAGAGAGGAAGGGAGAGAGATAGAGAGCGAGAAACATCAATGAGAGAGAAACATCGACCAGCTGCCTCCTGCATACCCCTTACCGGGGATGTGCCCACAACCAATGTACATGTCCTTGACTGGAATCAAACCTGAGACCTTTCAGTCCGCAGACCGACGCTCTACCACTGAGCCAAACCAGTTTCAGCAAAAATATATAATTTTTTTTTTTACAAAGAGAAAGGGAAGGGAATAGAGTTAAAAACATCGATCAGCTGCCTCCTGCACACTCCTTACTGGAGATGTGCCCACCACCAAGGTACATGCCCCTGACCGGGATCAAACCTGGGACCCTTGAGTCCTCAGGCTGACTCTCTACCCCCTGAGCCAAACTGGTTAGGACTTAACCAGTTTTCATTCTACCACTGGGAAGGCAGACCCACTCTCCTTCACTGGTAATTACCACGTTCACAAAAAATAATTAGCTATCAAATTCCAAGGTGGGGATAACGACACATATGTAATGCCTTAATCAAAAAAGAAAATTTAAAAATGAAAAAAGTTTCAATGAAATCCACCTGCCTAAGTTTCAGGTGACAAATGAACTTACACTGAAGAAAGAGGTGATAAGCTAACTTAATAGCAGGTGTAAACAGCCAGGAAGACCCCACACCACAGGGCAGTGGATGGCAGTGCTCATGGGGCAGGGGATGGCAGTGCTCATGGGGCAGGGGATGGCAGTGCTCATGGGGCAGGGGATGGCAGTGCTCATGGGGCAGGGGATGGCAGTGCTCATGGGGCAGTGGATGGCAGTGCTCATGGGGCAGTGGATGGCAGTGCTCATGGTGACCACCGGGGGCATGGCCGCGCTGATTTCCTTTTCCAGGCTGCAGGTCACGCTCCTCATTACCATGCCGACAATTTGGCTAAGAGTGCTTGATAGGAAGGGAGATATTAAGGCTCAACTTTATCACCCCCCCAACACAATGCTTCTTCAGGCTTTGCTTTTTGTATAAAACATGGTTTCCCCCGCTTGTCCTGGTGGCTCCGTTGGCTGTGCTGTAGGCAGTTACACAGACATGAAGCCGAGCAAGGCTGATGGGCCAGGTCCAGAAGGTCACCAGGATGGAAAGCCCAGGCGCCTAACAAGGAGAACCAGTTACAGGGTGGGACCTTGACTTCTCCTTCCCTAGCCTATCGTGGTTTGGGCCCCCTGACCTTTCCTCCCTGGAGATAACCTCTAGGCCTCAGTTGTAGTTTAGCTCCAGGCCCAGCTGCACTGAGTAACGACCCCCTGCCCTAGTGCCGCCAATCAATCAGTGGAGACCAAAACTCTGCATGGACGCAACTGGAAAGCTACTGAATAGGCTGACAGTGGTTCTCAACCTTTCTAAGGTCGTGACCCCCAACCATAAAATTATTTTCGTTGCTGCTTCATAACGGTAATTTTGCTACTATTAATGAATCGTAATGTAAATATCTGTTTTCCGATGGTCTCAGTGGTTCTCAACACTAGCAGGGTAGCCTATTGGAAAACACAGATATTTACATTACGATTCATTAACAGTAGCAAAATTAGAGTTATGAAGTAGCAACAAAAATAACTTTATGGTTGGGGGTCACCACAACACGAGGAGCTGTATTAAAGGGTCGGGGCATTAGAAAGATTGAGAACCACTGGGCTATTGAGATCTTTCCCTGGTCCCTCCCCTTTAATCTCTGCCCCTAAAACCCTGGGATGGAGGACTCAGTGCACTCTCCCTCCCGGATGGTGCTGGTTCATTGCTGATCAAGGGAAGGCTCACCACTGAGTGATCAGAACAAGGGTTGCGCTGGAGGCTCAATGGGAGAATGAATCAGACAGAAGGTGAGTGGAGTTTAAATTATTGGTGCATAGCTGTAGAGAGAATGATCAGAGATTTAAGACAATCATTTTATGGGTCAACATCTTACCTCCACGCTAAATAAAGCATTTGGGTGCTTAAAAAAATTTGTTTTGAAGTGACACAAAAACTGCCTGTTTCTACCGTATTTCCCCGAAAATAAGACATTCTCAAAAAATAAGACCTAGCGCAACTTTGGGAAAGAAAATTAATATAAGACACTGTCTTATTTTTGGGGAAACAGGGTATTTCTGTAGCTAGAAAAAGACTTTAGTGTCTTCATTGGTCTTTACCCAGCTCAGAAAGCTTTTCTTAGGCTTCGCTTATAATTCAAGGTGCCCTAAGTCCTCAAAGACCACCCTCACTGTTATCAGATTCCTATCAATTAGCTTAGCTTTCTGCCAGCTGGTAACCTACCCAACTCATCCCTGAGCTGCTCTGAAATAAGTCCTGTAGTTGTTGGTGAGGACAGATGCTAAAAATCTTAAAGTTTAAGAAACTGTTTTACTAGAGTGATAGCATAAAAAAAAGAGAAAAAAAAGAAAACAAATCCTTGAAAGTAACATTGTATTTTTGGGAGAAACTGATAACAGTATCCATGGTTTACAGAAAAATGGCCTGCACCATTGAAACAAATTTAACATGACTTAAGTTTCGCAGGGTATGGTAAGAATGAATAAGTTACCTGGTCTTTAGTCCACCCAATTTAGTATGATAAACTTCTTGATTCTGGGGACTCAGACAAAATTGTGACATGACGGAATTGCTTGTGGGGGGCCCAAGTCCTCCACTCCCTTGCTTTTACTCCTACACCACTTGGCCTGGTATCTTCTGCTTGCCTCTGCATACAATGTTATTTTCAAGAAAAAAAAAATATAAACACATCTATTTCTGAAAAGGCTTCATATATACCAGTACTAGATTGAGGTTTCTTCCCACTATGATATTCTGTGCTATTTTACATTTCAGAGAGGATAATGCATTTAGTCAAATTACTATCTAACCACAGACTTCCAGGCACGAGTGATTCCAGGCGGAAGAAGCCTTACTAAGGACAGCAGAGCCTTCCCTGCACGTTAGAAGGGCACCATGTGGGTAGCCAGCTTCTTCGCCGCCTCATAAAGCCAACCTTACCTCTAAGTCTAGTACAACGAGACTTCAACTTTCCCCCATAAATCTCAGGAAATTGTTGGCTCACTCATCTCTGTGTCATGAGAAAACCTTTAAGGAACTCAGAGACTTAAACAGCAGTGGTTGTTGAGTAGGCTTTCCGATCAGACAGAGTCTACAGATTCCTACCAAGAAGTCATACAATGAAGTAAAGATCATGCAATCGTCTTCTAAAATCCCAGATACTGTAGTCCAAAACTATTAGGGATTTCTAGGAATTCGACAAATCGAGGACTGCGCAGAATTAAATAATCAGCTGAAAATTTTAGGAAAGAGATGCAGATTCAGGATACTGAACCATGTACATCGGGCCTATTAGTAAAAACCATAAGCCTGTAAAAATTTGCAGTCCAAAGGTCGGTAGCCAACAGACACAGGAAAACCAAAAAACAGAAGAGAAAAACTGAACTGATCACAGCCTGGAATCGGATGCATTCTTTCCCGATCCCTAACTCCTCCTAAGAGGCTCAAGTTTACTACGGGCAATCAAACTACCATAATTTTGTTTGGTTTTCCTCCAAAGTGATGTTTTTGGGAGAAAATGCCTGCCTTACAATGAACTTAGATGTGGTTCCTTTCCCCCGTGATCCTTTGATCCAGGTCTCCTAGAGAGAAAATTTATTTTGGAGGTGAAAATAAAAGTAATTATATACTCAGGGCCACAGAAAATTGTGATAAAATTACTAAAGACTTACTCTTATCTAGATTTACCACAACTGCGCTAGTAAATTACGCTGAAGTATGAGAAAAATGCACAAGGCATGTTCTGAAGTTCCATTTAAGGAAATTGGGTTGGGCAGTATTTCCAAACACTAATGGAACATATAAAAATCAGACACTGCTTAAAACGATAAAGTAAATACGTTAAAAATAGAAAATCAAGTCCCTATTCATCTTGAGCCCCCCTCCCCAGAAAGGAAGCTAACACACTCAAGGATAAAAATGTCAGTTTAAACTTTTCTAATTTTTTCCAGGCGTACAGGCTTGTGATATTTTTCACCACTCACCCTTCTTACACATGATCGTGATAGAAAGAGACAAATGTGGAAAATTTTTAAAGCAGAAAATAATTCCTTTGCTTGAAAAGCGAAGGCACACGTGATGTGCATTACCCTCCCAGGGGCCGCCTTCATGATCTTGAAAGACTAAATAATGTGACAATTCCTTGGAAGCGAGGCAAGGAAGTTTGGTGAGCATAAAAGCTGGTAAACAGCGCTTCTGCTCCCGCCCGCCCCCCAAAAAAGAATAAAAAAATGTTTAAACCGCCTGCCCCCCAAAAAAGAATTAAAAAATGTTTAAACCAAGAATAAAAAAATGTTTAAACCAAAAAAATGTTTAAACCTCATGTGGCTCAGAGGTTGGTAAATAATAAAACCGAACATGTCCATGGCAACGAATGTACACTCACAGGTGTAGCCTTTGGAATCAGACTTACTGCTTCACGGAACCGCTCTTTCTTAATGGAGCCCCTTTTTAGTGACTCCCTTAGGGTCAAAACATTCTAACTTACCTCCAAAGGGACAGAGTATTTTTAAATTGGAGATTTTTGCATAACTAAAACCCCATTAAAATGGGCCCAAGATGAACACGGAATATTCTCAAAGTTTAGTCACGTAGATAAATTGTGAGAAATACAGAAACATTCTACTTATGAAGTAATTTTCTCCTTCTGACTTCACCTCGCTGGTATGTCTATTTCTCCCATAAAGCAAAGGAGAAGTATTTGAATGATGAGGAAGAACACAATAGAAAGATGGAGAAGCATAACTCCCCTTGCGAGATGCCTAAAATATTCAGCTTTACCCACCACAGGTCAGCTGACCCAGTGGTGAGCAAACCGCGGCTGGAGAGCCTCATGTGGCTTATGAGTCACGGTTTGCTACCTGTTGACTAATGAGTTTGCCGACCACTGTCATATACTACCCTTTACCGCTTTGTACACAATATGCCACCATTGCCTAATCTTCACAGTTTCCAACTAGACGGTAACATTTAGTCTAGTCCAGTGGTCGGCAAACTCATTAGTCAACAGAGCGGCAAACCACTGAGCTAACCTAAACATGAGTGAACAGGGAAAGATGGGGGGAACTCAGGCCCTCAGAATGAGGTTCTGCTGGTAACCTGCTGTGCTATGTTTAAAATCTATCTAAATAAAAATTAAACGAATTCATGAGAAATTGCAGTAGGTATGCTCACACACTCACCCTTTCTATTTATGACACTCTCCCATCTGTTTTGGTTCAGGATTTAATGAAGCAACAGGTACACCTCGCACCGAGGTCCTCGGTGCCTGAGGCATAATGGACGCTGCTCACTGCAGAGGCCTGCCTGCCATCTTCCCACCACTGGGCGGTTATGAACAGGCCCACGTGGCAGGGAGGAGACGCCCTGTATGTACGCGGAGCTGACTGAGGAGGAAGATTAGGGCATCTAGGTATGTCACAAACATATTCTTTCTCCCCTGATCACTTTCTGTCAGACAGAACTGCCCGCCAGGGACTGACTGTCCAAGCAAAGGCCTCTGATCCCGTGGAGAGGAAAGCAAGAGGCTCTGACCACTATTTGAAGGGGCGACTACACAGGCATCAATGACTGCAGACACTTGGAGTGTTCTTAGTGCATATAGAGTACCAGATGTTCCTCTATTTTATTCCCTATTTTATTCCCTATTTTATTTAAAATTTTAAATTTTACATCACTGTTTAGTTTTTCACGTTATAGTTTATGTGGGCAAACTCTTTTATAACCGATCACAAGTGTTTTTCCACATAAAACATTTTTCTAGGTGTCAATTAGTAATCACAGTGACATACAAAGTAGGAACAGAAATTGATATTCATATGCAAAAATAGCATTATTCTTGTAAGCAATTCTAACAATTAAAATGTACAAACAAAACACGTAATTGTAGCTGATATTTAAGGCCCCAAGAATTTCTAGGTAATGAACCCTAAAGTCTAATGGGAGGAGAGTACACGGTGACAGTTCAGGGCAGGGGCAGTGTTCTCTGAGTGTACAGACCCTTCCCGCTACCCTACAGCCAGCAGGTCACTGAGGACAGGCAGCCAGTGAGCTGGCCCCAGCCAATAGGCCACGTGGTGCCCCTGGTTCACGTTTCCCACGGTAAAAGTTAACATAGGAATATCTCCTAAGATCATAGGGCATATTTTGTTTTTATAAGAAAAGATGAGGATGGCTCCATGGGGGAGTTTTACCAAAGAAGAACTAACATCTATCCTCCTGAAACGATTCCCCCCCACACACAAAAAAATAAAAATAAAAATAAAATCCCAAGAGAAAGGAATACTTCCAATCTCTTTTAATGAGGCCAGGATTATCCTAATTCTAATTCTAAAACCAGGTAGACATTACAAAGAAAGAGAATTACAGGCCAATATCCCTGATGAACATAAGATGTTAAAATCCTCAACAAAATATTAGCAAATCAGATCTAGCAACATATTAAAGAGATCATACACTATGACCAAGTGGGATTTATCTCAGGGATACAAGGCTGGTACAATATTCGCAAATAAGTGAATGTGGTATGTTAAATAAACAAACTGAAAAACAAAAAATCACATGATCATGTTCACAGACGCAGAAAAGGCATTCAAAAAATCCAACACCCATTTTTGATAAAAACTCTTGGCAAAGTGGAACGGAGGGATCATACCTCAACATAATAAAGGCCATATATGACAAACCTACAGCGAACATCATACTCAATGGACAAAAACTAAAATCATGTCCCCTAAGAACAGGAACAAGACAGGGATGCTCACTTTTACCACTCCTGTTCGCCACAGCACTGGCAGTCCTTGCCACAGCGATCAGATGAGAAAACATAAAAGGTATCCAAATTGGAAAGAAGGAAGTAACACTCATTATTCGCAGGTGACATGTTATTGTACATGGAAAATCCTAACTCCACCAAAAAAACTACTAGATTTTTAAATAAAGCAATTTGGCAATGTAGCAGGATACAAAATTAGCACCCAGAAATCGATGGCATTTTTATACATTAACAATGAATTCTCAGAAACAGAAATTAAACAATCTCATTTACCATAGCAACAAAAACATTTAGATACCTATGAATAAACTTAACCAAGGAGGTAAAAGACTTATACTTGGAAAACAACAGGACGTTGTAAAAAGAAAGGAAGATATAAATAAGTGTTCCTGGATTGGTAGAATTAACATAAAACGTCCATACTACCCATAGCAACCTACAAACTCAATGCAAACCTTATTAAAACGCCAATGGCATATTTCACAGACCTAGAATACTCCAAAAATTTATATGGAACCAAAAAAGACCCCCAGAATAGCCACAGCAATCTTGAGAAAGAAAAACAAAGTTGGAGGGATCACAATACCAGATATCAAATCATACTACAAAGCCATTACAATCAAAACAGCCTGGTACTGGCACAAGAGCAGACATATAGATCAATGGAACTGGACAGAGACCCCAGAAATCAACCCAAACCATTATGCTCAATGAATATTTGACAAAGGAGGCAAGACATACAATGGGGTCAATACAGTCTTCAATAAATTGGACAGATACATGCAAAAAAATGAAGCTAGACCTCCAACTTATGCCATAAACAAAAATAAAGCCAAAATGGACAAAAGACTTAAATGTAAAAAAGTGAAACTTTATCTTAGAATAAATCATAGGCAGCAAAACCTCAGGCATCTCTAATAGCAATATGTTTGCAGATACATCTCCTAAGTTGGCAAACTGGCTCGCGAGCCACATGTAGGCTCTTTGGCCCCTTGAGTGTGGCTCTTCCACAAAATACCACGGCCTGGGCGAGTCTATTTTGAAGAAGTGGCATTAGAAGAATTTTAAATTTAAAAAATTTGGCTTTCAAAAGAAATTTCAATCGCTGTACTGTTGATATTTGGCTCTGTTGACTAATGAGTTTGTGCACCACTGCCCTAGAACAGTGGTCAACAAACTCATTAGTCAACAGAGCCAAGTATCAACAGTACAATTGAAATTTCTTTTGAGAGCCAATTTTTTTATACTTAAACTATATAGGTAGGTACATTGTTATTAACTTAATTAGGATATGTGGTATTTTGTGGAAGAGCCACACTCAAGGGGCCAAAGAGCCACATGTGATCATTGTCCTAGGGCAAAGGAAACTAAGGAGAAAACAAATGGGACTGCATCAAAGTAAAAGGTTTGGCACAGCAAAAGAAACCATCAACAAAATGAAAAGGGAGTCCAATGTGTGGGAGAACTACACTGAGTGACCAGATTATTATGTCCTCTGAACACATAATAATCTGGCCACTCAGTGTATAACCTATATAATAAAAGGCTAATATGCAAATTGTCCCCCAAACCAGGAATTCAACCAGTAGGCAGGCTAGCCAACAGCCCCTGGCCAGGCTGGCCAGACCCCCCCTCCCCCCCCATGCATGAATTCATGGGGGAGCCTCTAACATATATACACACACACTGAGTGGCCAGATTATTATGCATTCAGAGATCATAATAATCTGGCCACTCAGTGTATTAGGCAATGATACATTTGATAAAGGGTTAATATCCAAACTAGGAACTCACACAACTTAACAAAAGGAAAACAAGCCAATTGAAAAATGGGCAAAGGACTTAAATAGACTCTTCTCCAAAGTGGACATACAGATGACCAAGAGACATATGAAAAGAAAAATGTTTAAAATCACTGATCATCCAAGACATGTGAATTAAAGTGACAATGGGGTATCACCTCACATCTGTTAGAATGGTTTTCTATTTTGCATAATGTATAACTTTTATAGAACATATAATACATTTAACATTTGTTATAGGTTTGGCTAAGTCCTTGCCCAGCTCACTGCATTCAACTGTTGGCACCTAATAGAACAGCATACCTGTACTCATTCATGAACTGTTCTGAACCCGCACAAATTGCATTACTCTTGATGAGCACTGAATCGGATCCATCTTCTGGGGTTGCCTAAGAAAGCTTTATCATTTTGTTTGACTTATTTATACGGCTGGGGTGAAGCGAGGGGTAGGAGGGAATGGTAATATTAATATACCTCTAAGGTTGCACATTCATTTAAATAAGTAACAATGGCTGCTACAAAAATAAAAATCTTACTGTCCAAAATTCTTTACAATCAAATTAAAAATTGTCCCAGAAGTCGTATTGTTAGTAGTTAAACTAAATATAAGCTTTATTGACTGGTAGGTGTATTGTGGGTGAATTCCTGTGGCTAGAGGCCCTTAACTTTTGAACTTCCAGGCATGTGAGTGGGAGAAAACAAAAAAAAACAAAAAAGCCTCCGTTGGAAAGAATATAAATTAAGATACCCATAAATGTATTAGTGAATGGCCGAAATCAGTTTGGCTCAGTGGATAGAGTGTCGGCCTGCGGACTGAAGGGTCCCAGGTTCGATTCCAGTCAAGGGGATATACATCCCCGGTGGGGGGTGTGCAGGAGGCTGCTGGTCGATGTTTCTCTCTCATCAATGTTTCTAGCTCTTTATCCCTCTCCCTTCCTCTCTGTAAGAAAAAAAAAAATCAATAAAATATATACTTTTAAAAATGTATTAGTGAATGCTTCACTTTCTTAGTATGTTCACCAAACAACATGTCCCATGTTTGTGCTTAAATGCCATCTGAAAACAACATTGAGATGATTCTATAAAAGGAACATCTCTAAGACATAAAGATATAAATAATGAATAGGTTTCTAAGACTAGCTACGACCTCGCTAGTCTTTATTTTTCTGCGTACATCCAGGCAGACTTGCTTCCTGGTGGTTCATTTTTAGCCCATTTCAAAACACGCATTTGACATTATTCAATGGCTTCGCTCCCTGACATGAAGAGATTCCAATGTACCCTGTTCCTCGTTACCTGGGATGGGATGGGCTGCCTACCATCACTGATGGATCGGGCGGGAGTGACTTACTGTTTGAGTTCTGTGGGTACCCGGGCAGGGAGGACGGCCCGTTCATCCCAGGGAGGAGGACCGGCGGGAGCCCGGGGAGGCCCGGGTAGGCCGCGGGGAGGCCGATGCCGTGGAGCGGGCCGCTGTCCACCACGCCGGGCTGCTGCACCGCCAGGCCCAGCACGTCCGACGCTTTCTTGATGCGGTCGAGCTCCTGCTGCGCCATGAGCTGCCGCACGGTGGTGGGCGCCAGGTAGTCCTTCTCCCGGTCCAGCTGGCTGCCCACCGTCTCCCTCACCTTGGCGATGTGCTGTTTGGAGAAGATGTGGTCCCGGATGGACAGGCGGGCCGAGTACTTGACGGCGCACAGCGCGCACTCGGGCTTGGCGCCCTCGCCCCCACCGCCGCCCTGGGTGACCGTGAACGGCTTCCCGATGTTGACCTTGAACTTCTTCTCCTTGGCGCGCGCGTTCTGGAACCACACCTGCACCACGCGCTTGGGCAGGCCGATCTCGCTGCCCAGCAGCTCGCACTCCTGCATGGTGGGCGTGCGGTAGTCCCCGAAGCACGCCTTGAGCACCTTGAGCTGCAGGTTGCTCATCTGAGTCCGGAACCGCTTGTGGCCAGGCCGGTGGTGGTCGTTGCTGCTGCTGCTTTTGGACTTGAAAGGGTTGTTGCTGCCGCCGGACCCGGACCCGAAGGGGTTCGGCGAGCTCGGGTCGGCGATGCTGGACGTCTCGCTGCGGTCGGCGGCGTCGTCGGGGTCGTCGGTGATGTAGAAGCTTTGGTCGTGGTCGCCCATGTCCTTGTCGCCAAAGTGCACGGAGGAGGGGCTGGTGAGGGCGAAGAGGAACTTCTCCTCCTCGCACGCCTCCGCGGGGGGCGTGGCGGCGGCGGTTTTTGGCAATGCATCGAGGGCTCTGGGCTCTTTGGGGGACAGGCCCGGCTTCCCCCCGTCCCCGGAGCCCCCCAGGGTGCTCTCCACCTCGGCGCCGGCCTCGTCGCCCGTGGAGGCGTCGCTGAGGGCTGTGGTCACGGACGACGTCTCGTCCAAGTCCGCGACCGCTTTGCTCGGGTCGTAGGCGGCCTCGGCGGCGGCGGGAGGGGCGCCCAGGGGCTCCCCATCCTCGGGGCCCTCGGCCTTGAAGGAGGACGACGAGGGGCTGAGCAGGCGCTTGGGGGACAGCTCGGCCGTCTTGCTCGCGGGCGTGGACGCGGTGGACGCCAGCTCGTTCTCGCTCGACGGGTCCCCCTTGGCCAGCGGCAGCGGCGGGTAGTCGAAGTAGATGTATTTCTGGGGGCTCTCGCCGCCGTCCTCCGCGGCCAGCAGCGGGCTGGGGGGCAGGCTGTAGCCCGCCGGCTTGCCCTCGCTCCAGTGGCGGGAGCGGACGTGGCTCTCCAGCGCGGACTTGGCCTTGAAGAGCGCGCGGCAGAAGGGGCAGCGCCGGTGGGACTGCGCGGCGGGGCCCACGGCGCGGAACTGGCCCTTGCGCTCGCGGGCGCGCGTGTTCTGGAACCAGACCTGCACCACGCGCTTCTTGAGGCCCACCTCGCGTGCGATGTGGTCCAGCATCTTGCGGGTGGGGTTCGAGTCCAGCAGGTACTTGTCGTAGAGCACCTCCAGCTGCTCGGGCGTGATGGTGGTGCGCAGGCGCTTGTCGCGGTGCTGGTCCTCGCCGCCGGCGCCCCCCGCGTCCTTCTCGCTGCCGCAGGCGGCCGGGTCCTCCTTGTCCTCCAGCTTCCGCTTCAGCGAGGCCGCCGCGGCTGCAGCAGCGGGGCCCGCGGGGTGGGAGGCGCCCCCCTGGGGTGCCATCGGGGCCAGGGACCCGCCCAGCAGCTGCCCGGTGGCCATCAGGGGGCTGTTGGGGTCGAAGATCATGTAGGGCATGTCCAGCGGCCTCTCCAGGAAGGGCGAGTGCAGGAACTGGTTCTGGGCGGCCAGGAAGTGCATGTGCTGGTGCTCCTGCCAGAGCTCGGGGCTGGCGAAGGCCACGGCGCACTGGTCGCACTGGTACTGGAGCAGCTGCGGCGGAGGTAGGCTGTTCTGCAGGGGCGCCAGGGGCAGCGGCAGGGGGCTGGACGGCACGGGCACCGGCGTCTGCGAGGCCGAGGGGGGCCTCCCCATGGACAGCTTGGGCTGGGCCTGGGCCCCTGAAGCCTGCGGTGGGTCCGAGGAGGAGGTGGACACCGAGGATGGGGCCGGCTTGGGGCCTTGCGCAGGGGGGGAGGGCTCGCTCTGCTTTGGCTTCTCTGAGGGGTACTCAGGCTTGGGGGAGGTCTTCTCGGGGGGCTCGGGCTTGGGCGACGGCATCAGAGGGGTGCTCGTGCCGGAGCCGGAGCTGCCCGCTGCGGGGGCTGTGGTGGCGCCTCTGGCCGCGTCCCCTTGGCCCGAGGAGGAGGAGGAGGCGCAGTGCCTGAACACCAGCTGGTCGGTGGCGTCCATGGAGTCCTCGGTCTGGCTCTCGTCCTGCCCGGCGGCTTCGTCGTCCTCGTCCTTGTAGCACTGCCGCTTCTGGTGTGTGATGAGGTCGAAGATGCGCGCGAAGGCGGCGGCGCACTTCTTGCACTGGTACTGCCCGCCGCCCGTGCGCACGTAGCGCTCGGCCGTCAGCTCGCGCTTGTCCCCGCCGCCGCCGCCGCCCTCCCTCGCCTCCGCCTGGTTCTCGAAGCTCTTGCGCGCCTTCTGCCGCGCGTTCTGGAACCACACCACGATGACGCGCGTGGGCAGGTTAAGGACTGCCGACAGCTGCTCTATCTCGTCGTCCTTGGGGTAGGCGTTGGTGTCGAAGAAGTCCTGCAGGACGCGCAGCTGGTAGTCGGTGAAGCGCGTGCGGGAGGAGCGCTTGCTGAAGGCGGGGTCCCCCTTACTGTAGGGGGGCTCCAGCGGCGAGGGCGGCGGCGGCTCCAGGCGCAGCTCCTCCAGCGCCGTGACGGGCGGGTTGCTGAAGTTGTAGGGCGAGTCCTTGTTGCGCTGGCGCTCCTTGAAGAGCGTGTTGCGGAACCAGTGCTTGATGACCTTCTGCGACAGGCCCGACTTCTCGGCCATCTCCTGCACCTGCTCCTCGCCCGGCGAGTTGTTGATGTCGAAGTAGGCCCGCAGGACCTTGAGCTGGTCGTCGGTGATGCGGGTCCGAGGCCGCTTGAACTGCGCCGAGTGGCGCAGGAAGCCGCCGGCGTCCAGGCCGAGCTGCTGCTGGCACAGCTGCGCCAGATCGGCGGCGGACAGCGCGTCCAGCTGGGGCGGGGGCAGCTGCAGGGCCAGCGGCGGGGGCAGCGCGGCCGCCGGGTGCTGCACGGGCTGCATCAGGATGGACGGGAAGAGGGGCAGGTCCAGGGACACGGGCAGCTGCACCTGCGGCGGGGGCGCCGCCGAGGGGGGCGGCGGAGGAGGGGGAGGCGGCGGGGGAGGCGGAGGGGGCGGCGGGGGTGGAGGGGGTGTGGGGGGCGGGGCCTGCAGGGGAGCGGACACCCCGGAGCTGGGCATTTTCACGGACCCCAGAGGGGACGGCTGAGGGGGCCCCCCCGGGGGCAGCGGGGCAGGAGGGGGCGGCGGAGGAGGGGGAGGCGGCGGGGTCTCGGGCGAGGGCGGCGCGATGGGGTAGAGCTTGTCGTAGGCCTCCCGGTACTGGCGGGCGAAGCTCTCGAGGGCGCCGCGGGGGAAGAACTGGCCGTGCACGTGCTCCTGGTGGCTCTTGAGGATGAGCACGTTGGAGAAGAGCTTGCCGCAGGTGCCGCACTCCAGCTTGTCCGCGCCAGAGTCGTCCCCGTCCCCGCCGCCGCCGCCGCCGCCGCCCCGGCCCTTCTTCTGCGCCTTCTGCCGGTTCTCGTTGTACTGGATGACCAGCTCGAAGCCGAAGTTCTCCAGCAGGGCCTTGGCCGCGTTGCCCCGGGCCCCCGAGGCGATCCGGGGCGGCGGGATGGATGGCTCCAGGGACTTGGGCTTCTTGGCGTCTCTGCCTTCTTTGGGCCCCTCCCCGTCCCCGGCAAAGTCTTGCTTTGGTTTGTCTTGCTTGTCTGCACCGTCTTCGGCCTCCTTGTAAGCCGGGCCGTCCTTGGCGGCCGGGCCCTCGGCCCCCCCGGCCAGGGTGGCGGCCTGGTCGGGCTTCAGGAGCTTGCTGGCCGGCGGCTGCAGAGGCTGCTGCGGGGCGGGCTTCTGGGCCGGCAGCGGGAGCTGGTACTGCTGGGCCTGCTGCTGCAGGAGCTGCAGCTGGGTCTGGCCCACGTGGTGCTGCGTCTGGATCTGCTGCTTCAGGTCCTCCAGCAGGGACCCCGCCATGCCCGCGGCCATGCCGGGCATCCCGAAGGCGGCCGCCGAGCCCGGCAGGCCCAGCTCGGGGCCCAGGCTGAACTCGGCGGCGCCGGGGATGTAGAAGGGGAAGAGGAACTGCGGCTGCTGGAACTGGAGCAGCGCCTCGGGCGTCATGGGGAAGTGCGGCAGGAAGGCGGGGTTGAGGAACTGCGGCTGGAAGAAGGCGGCCTGCTGCTGCAGCTCGTGCTGGAGCTGCATCTGCAGCTGCTGCGCCGGAGACTGCGGCGGCGGGTGGTGCGGGGACGGCTGCGCCGAGAGCAGCTCCGGAGGGGTCTGCTTCTTAGTCAATTCTTTGGCATCTAAGGGGGTATCTTTGCTGCTGACGGAGGAGGCTAAGCTCATGGACTCGAGCATGCCGGGGCCGGGGCTGCCCACGCCGGCCTGGCCGAGGCCGTGGGCGCCGCCGGGCTCCAGCTTGGCGGCCCGGGCCTTGGTCTGGTGCAGCACGGAGCGCATGTGGATCTCCAGGGTGGAGCTCTGGCTGTAGGCCACGTTGCAGACGCCGCACTTGTAGGGCTTGTTGTCGGCGCCGCCTCCGCCGCCGGGCTCCTGGGGCACGGGGCTGGAGGCCTCCTGCAGCACCTTCTTCAGCTTGTGCAGGTGCGACACGGAATTGTAATGGACCAGGAGGATGTTCTTCTGGGTGAAGGACTCCTTGCACACGGTGCACTTGTACGGGCGGGACGGGTCGAGGAACTTCTCCATGGTGAAGTTGGGCCCTTTCCGGAAGGGCAGGGTCCGCTTTGGCTCGGAGCCCATGTCGTCGGGCAGGGAGCTGCTGTCGCTCCCCACGGGGCTGGCCTTCCCCTCCGGGTCCACCTCGTACTCCCTCTCCATCTCCTGCTCCAGGGCGGGGTCGTCGGGGGCCGCGGGCTCGCCCTCGGCCCACAGCTCCCCGTTGACGGGCAGGGAGGCATACAGCTGCTGCAGCTCGGCCTCGCCCAGCTCGGGGTGGCCGGCCTCCAGGTGTTTTTTTAAAGCCTGGAATGTGCGGAAGCTGCGCTGGCAGAGGCTGCACATGGTGGCGGCGCGGATGGCGTGGTACTGGGAATGGATCTGGAGCTTCTGCATGGTCTTGAAGGCCAGGCTGCAGTGGTTGCAGCGGAACTTGTACACGTGGCGGTCGGACACCGCCAGCGGCTGCCGCTTCTGCTGCTCGCTCAGCGGGTCCGCCAGGGCGTCCGGGATCTTCGCGTCCTTGCCGCCGTGTTTGCTCCACTCGGACGCGTCCACGGGCTCTCTGGCTGGTTTCTGCTCCTCGCTCTTGATTTCCTCACAAGTCTTGGCATCGTCAAGACCTGCCATGCTCTTGTCATCCACTGGACTCTCGCCTGTGCGGGAGAGAAAGCACAAGCAGATCGCTCATGGAGAGGAGGGACACAGGCTGGTCACTACTGTACGTAGGAGCCTCTACAGGTTTCTATTTCATTGATTCATGAGAGAAATATTTATTGAGCAACTACTATGTTGCAAGCACTGGGAGAGGCAGTGTGGGTACAAAGGTGAATATCAAATCACCTCCGACCTCGAGGAATTTCAGGGTACAGAAAAAAAGAACCCAAAGGTAATTACAGTCTGCTGCATACAATCGGTGTGACACCGAGGGCCAGGCCCTCGTGTCCAGGACTTAGAGCCAAGAATATTCTTGGTCACTGGCCCTGGGCCCAAAGACAGACAGACAGTAAATATGCATTGACAATGATGGCTCTTGGGATCTATTTTTCCTCCGCGCCTTTGTTGTGACTCCGTGGATAGTAAAAGCCTTCATGCACCACCACACAGGCCAGCCTCGGAGCGTGTTTTGTGCAGAGCAGGGTCCCCGGCGGGCATACCTGAATATCTCCCAGCCCCCTCGGCCGTGCCGGCTGCCGGCGTGTCCCGCTCCGACTTCTCAGAGGCAGCTGCGGGCAGCAGCAAACTGTTTGGCATCATCATATCTGGCACAGGCACCTGTGAAGACCAAAGGGGCTCACATCAGAGGTACCCGACCTTCAGAGACGCCACCACATCTGCCGTTGCATCTCCCTTAGGTTTTTCCAGCCAAAGCAGCCACTTCATGGCTCTTATAGACAACTGCTCGCCCTTCCGATTCCAGATCAACACCATTACAATGCCGTGTTCTTGCTTCCCCTTTTAAAAACTGTTTTTGGCCGAAACCGGTTTGGCTCAGTGGATAGAGCATCGGCCTGCGGACTGAAAGGTCCCAGGTTCAATTCCGGTCAAGGGCATGTACCTTGGTTGCAGGCACATCCCCAGGGGGTGTGCAAGAGTCAGCTGATCGATGATTCTCTCTCATCAATATTTCTAACTCTCTATCCCTCTCTCTTCCTCTCTGTGAAAAATCAATAAAATATATTTTTAAATACGATACAGGCATAGATTGTTCAGTAACAGTCTGGTGTTTATATCTGTAATGTTAACAAGATGAGTCACACATGGACACATTGAGTTTCAAACGTTCTCGAGTATCAGGATAAAGACATACTAGTAGACATGCAAAAACAGGTTTTTTTTAAAAAAATATATATATATATTATTGATTTTTTACAGAGAGGAAGAGAGAGGGATAGAGAGTTAGAAACATTGATGAGAGAGAATCATCGATCAGCTGCCTCTTGCACACCCCTTACTGGGGATGTGCCCGCAACCAAGGTACATGCCCTTGACCGGAATCGAACCTGGGACCTTTCAGTCCACAGGCCGACGCTCTATCCACTGAGCCAAACTGGTTTCAGCCTGTATCGTATTTAGTTCCTTAGCAAAAGAGACAACAGAGGGGCCCTGGACTGTGATCTCTATGACACGGTCAGGGAGACAGATCTGCGTCATGAAGAACCGCATCGCTACGGCCCGGTTACGTGCAGATTTGCTGTCGCTGCCTCTCCAGGGATCACGTCACACGCACGTCACCACGCGGGGTGCTTACTGTCATGAGCAGCTTCTCCACGCAGTCCGGGGACACGCTGTGCAGGTGCGTCAGGTGCAGCTGCAGGTGCATCTTGTTGCTGAGGACGTCCTGGCAGAGGGGACAGCAGACCACCGGCTGCACCGAGTGCTGCGACAGGACGTGCATCTGGATGCGGCTTTGGTCCCTACTATTGTAGTTACAATAAGGACACTGATAGAACTGGAAGACAGCGAACAGACACGGCGGGTGCTACTGTTAGTCCGAGGGCGTCGAGTACCCGCGGCCATACCCAGGGCTCATCGGTCACCCATCGCAAAGCCTATGTTTCAACAGCATGGAGTCGTTGGGGGCTCAGACACTACCAGGAGTTAATAATAACTAAATTAAAATAAAAACACAGGTTTATAGAGCAAAGGGGGGGGGGGCATGTATTTACCTGTTCGGGACAGAATTTATTGTCCTCTGTAGCTTTTGACCGTTTGGTTGTGACATCTTCTTCCTTCGCCAGCAGGAGTGGCTGGGTCGCTCCCGCCACACTGACCTTCAGCTCCTTCTCCGGTGTGATTATTCCTGATCGCACCCCCCAAAACAAAACAAAACAAAACAAAACAAAACAAAAAAACAGGACGCGTCAACTCCAAAAGACCAACGACGACAAACGTGAAAGATCCTATGTTTTTCATCGAGCGCTGGCTGTAAACCCACCGAACCACAAAAGGAACCGGACAAGCACTTATAAACGATGCTAATCTCAACAGGCAGGATGCACGCTTCTGTGTCCACCCACTAGGTGGACTTTATAAATATATTTTAAAATGTACTCCTATCTCATGTTTAGATAACCCCCGGTGACCTTGGAAGACTCATCAATAACACGTGCTCACTGGTGTCTCAGGCTGCCTTTATCACACGAAAGCAAGTCTACTTCCATTCACAAAGGCTCACTTGGAAAAGAATTCTCTCCACTGATGTTTAATTGCCTATCTTCTAAAAATTCCTGATCACAGGAAACATTTCAAGATTCTGAGAAGAGCTAACTCCTTATAGTTCAGAAACAAAGATAGCATTTTTAGGACTTAAACATTAACTATCCATGTCTCCTGCTGTTTCTGTGATTTACTCTTTGCTTTACATGTTTGGCTGCATGTATAACGTTTAGAGTTCGCATCTCAAGAAGATGGCTGTTTTTATGAGGTTGATCCAAATATTCGGTGTGAAGAGGGTTTAAAATTTTGCCTAGCTAAGCCTCACACGCATCAAAGAAAAAGAGTGTGATTCTAATTTCCCAATCTAACAGAAAATTTCTTTCCAGCATCAATTTTCCCGATAATCTCCTCTGTGAGGCTGGATATTACAGTGACATTGGGTAGGCATGTCACATACATTTCACGACAAACACAAAACCTCATTTACCAGCCATTCCAATCTCATCATAGCACCGCGTCATCTGACCTTTTTTCTGCTGTTTATTATGAGTATTTCTAATTTTAACTTTCAATTTTCACCATCTTCCAGTCAATTTGCAACTAAATTATTTCCAGGGTGAGGATACTATCACTGGACAACTGGGTGCAAATACATGTTGAAATGCAATGAAGCTAAACCACTGATTGCTATCAGACCCCGTGTGAATATAGAGTCTGGGCGTAATCTGATTGTATGCTGTGCATGAAGATTTATCTTGATTTTTTTTTTCAATCCACATACGGTTCATATCAATGAACAAATTGCACCTTATTGTGAAATAGCCCAGTTTTAATTTAACAATAAGGTCAAGGATGTTATGGAAACAAAGGAAAGAGGAACCAAAAACTACATTCTTTTTTTAATGCTGGGTAGAGATGATATAAACTTTTCAGAAAATTATAATTTTAAAAGAAATTTAAAAGTAAGCATTTTAAATTTTGGACTTTGAGGACACCAAAATTAAAGTAGACTTTCGATGACAGAATGACAATCATGGTAGGCACAGATTTGGTGATGTTTTCAAATAATTATTACACTGATTTCTAGATTTACAAACATGAGATTTCATTTGAATTGTTACATGTGCCCTATATCTACAGATGCCTTGGAGAAATTTAAGTTCCTTCTAGATATTTGAAAAAAAAATAACTGATCACATTTGTATTTGAATGAACTTAAATTTGAATATAGACTGAAGAACATCATTATATCGATTTAACACAACCCAAGTATTTCATATCCAAAGATATGTCAAAAACAGGAATTTTTATTTCATAGTTAATGATGGCATCAAAAATAGCTTTTAAAAAAAGCAGGATATACTTTGTGGTGCTGTGTTTAAAGTGCTAAAGTATTCAAAAAAAGAATATGATAGTGTTTTCAAATAATAAAATTTAGGGCTTAAAATGTCAGTTCAAGTTGTGTAAAGTGATTGTCATTTACATCAGGAATGTTTATCCCTTGCTTTCTTCTTTGAGACTGGAAGATTTTTTTTAAGTCCCCCATTAATGAGTAAGGCTATGCTCCTTTAAGAATATAATACTCTCATATTCCCTTATCATTCTTTTGTGCACATGGTAGAATAAGACAACCAAATTATTAGCTTGTCCAGTTCCCTATGCTATCAAAGGCTGTCACACACAAATTAAAGGAGAATTTCCATGACTCTTGCTGCTTGCAGACCCTGTGGGGTATTAGCAATAGGAAAAAACCTTCCAGAAACATTTAAATCTATTTAATGAGCAGCTATGGCTTTATTATCATAAGCATAAATATTCTAATATTGGTACCATATAGGATCAAAAAACACTGATTTTAAGCCATGAGATATTTTACTAAAACTATACTATAAAATTGGGGTACATATTTGGTCTAATTAATCCATATTATTTTTATGCTTATTACTATCCATGGATGATATAGTCACTTTTGAATTTTGTGACATTCGTGCTGCATCAAGAAAGTTTTATGGTCATTTCATAGCTACTGCAAGGGCTGTTCGCTATAGTATTCCACTCCATATATATAGGTCAACTTCAATATTTTTTGTGTGTAATTAACTTAATTAAACCATGATCTTAGGAAAGCTAGAAGCTGTGTAAAGACCATTTTATTTTACATTAAAAAGGAGTTATAAATACAAATTAGATTCCACCATGCCCAGCTGTATCTAGGCACCCCGGAAATGCATGCCATTGAGAGGAAGAAGCAAGAATGCTGAGCTGGGATGCCATACAACAGGAACAGACTCACAGGATAGGCAGGTCATCCGGGTTCTTTGCAAAGCGATGGAAATTACATTTCACGACTGTGTGCTTTTTCTCCCTTTTCAAAGGGGTGCAATCTCAGGGACTATGGCCTTCCTGGTAAATTACAAGGACTCGACTTTGAGTTCTCTCTCTGAATTGTTTTATTCTAGAAATATATTAAATAAAAGCCAATTTTAGAAGAGTTTTAAGTTCTGGGACTACTCGGAGTTTATGCCTGCAACTTTATTTGAAATAAACCCAGTTTGATACCCTAAAGGAAATTTTTAGGTGGTATCATAATTCATTTTGTGTTATTTTAAGGATATCACAATATTCTCAAAAAAATAAAAAAATAAAAAGCAATGCCCTTTTAACATCTTTGAACTAAGAAATGAAGTCCAATTACAAGCAAGCACTGCCAAATAGATGAGCCAATGATTATCTGTCAGCTATGTGATTATGTAACTTGCATGAGATAGCAATATAAAAATGACATAATTCCTTTCCATTCAGATGCTGCCTACTTAATAATTTTCAATCCCTAAAATACAGAAGGTTGTAAAATGGTTTATACTCATAATAAATGAGGAAAATCCAGTAGCATATATGGACTCAAAGCAAATCTTGAAAATAACAAACAAACAATAAAACAAAATACTGAGTTATTTTTAAATGTTTTATGAATCAATGTATTTGATAATATGTGAATACTATGAAACTTGAATGTAACAGGAAAGGTTATTCAACGCCAAATAATTCCAAATTATAATTACCAATACAGTATTCTTTCTAATGAGACTGCAATGAAAGGATAATTTTAATTGCAATAATGAAGGTTAATTTCCATCTTTCCTCGTGTTTACTCCCTTATTAAAAAGTGGTCCCCTTAGCCATGGCAGAGACATATTACATTTTCAATGCAAATGTATTAATCTGGATAAACTCTATATTAATTCTTGTACTGCACAGAGCTGTAATTTGGATTATAATTAATCTAAAGTGGCACTAGATTTAAATGACAATATAAATGAGGCATTAGGAGGCTTTTCTATTATGAATGAATATTCAACAAATACAACTTGCATATTGCCAAGTCTCATTTTGAAAGCTCCAGTCCTGGAGATTAATGTCTGCAAGGCTACACAACAGCTTACACAAACAGGGGTCTTTCTTGCGCGTGTTAATTCCTTCCTGTCTTAAAAATTCAGTGCCAAAGTGGAGACACGCTGTTTTCCCATCTAACACATTAAGACAGCGATTCATTTTGCCCATATTTCTTGACATTTATAACTGACATAAGAAGAAAAACAATATATACATACGTGGTTATTCAATCTTTAGCAGTATTTACAAGGAAGACGTAATGGTTTTTTTTCACCTAATCAGATTCAATTTAGAAGGCAGAAAACTTGGTTAGAAGTTCCTGTCAGTTGTCAAAAGCAAGAACTGTCTTGAAGTCTGGGAGGTGTCAAGGCTAAATATTCGCATCTCAGTAATTTCTTCTAGTTGGTTTTAAAGTTCATTTTTACCCCTTTCGATATACAGAGAGGCCCATCTGTGGGGGTAAAATGGGTTTTAAACCTCTCCCATTATGCAATACTCTGTGTCCTCTCCTGTGCTCCCTCCCATCCTGTTTCAGTGGTGGCATCAGGCACCTAAGAAGGGACAGTCACTCAAGCCGTTAGGGGGTGATGAGCCCATTGGTTATGCAAAGAAGTGGCTGTTGCTGGTGGCATGGAGTGCCTGAGTCTGAGGTGGTGTTCTAGGTAAGACCCCTCCTTCAACGTAAGTCTGGAGCCCTTTTCAAGAGATTCCAAAACCCACCCTTTATGGGGTGTTAGATATGTATTTTTAAATATATTTTATTGATTTTCCACAGAGAGGAAGAGAGAGGGATAGAGAGCTAGAAACGTCGATGAGAGAGAAACATCGACCAGCTGCCTCCTGCACACCTCCCATCGGGGATGTGCCCGCAACCAAGGTTCATGCCCTTGACCGGAATCGAACCTGGGACCTTTCAATCTGCAGACGACGCTCTACCACTGAGCCAAACCGGTTTCGGCAGTAGAGGGTGTAAGATATTTAAAACCAAGCATAACGTCACGCACCCGAGTATCAAAGAGCATCCGTGTAACAGGAATGTGCTATCTGTGTTTCACATGTTCTTCTGAAGCCTGGGGCGGGGTGAGGGGCTCCTCTATCACTGTGAGAGGGACACCACTGGACACCACTGCCCCGGCCCTTCCAGAAGCAAACAGGCCAGCAGCGAGCCCTGAGGAGGCCCATCCTCCAGAGCAGGGGTCCTCAAACTTTTTAAAGTGGGGGCCAGATCACGGTCCCTCAGAGAGCTGGAGGGCCGGACTATATGAACTACTAATTCCTACTGTAACACCTTGGCTGCGCCCACTGCCCAAAAAACCTGGCGGGCCGGATCAGACTCCTCTGCGGGCCGCATGTGGCCCGCGGGCCGTAGTTTGAAGACCCCTGCTCCAGAGCGAACCAACCGACCGCCTTGCCATTTCCAATGAGGTTTAGACGGCACTCCCCTTGACCTTCACCAACTGCCAGGCACTTCCAATCCCCGGTCAGTAACCCCAAGAGCTGAGTTCTTAACACACAGCGATGGCATCTTTTCCACGTTGCCTTCGGCTCCGCACCCACCTCACATCCTCTCTGTCTAAGTCAAATTGGAATCAGATGTTCGGCACTAGATCCTCGGCCCGAATCGCAGGGGCGCTTTTCGCACTGGACCTCTGAGAGCAATTTAGCATCGAGCGGCAGTGGGGGTGGGAGCAGGGAGGCCCGGGGAGGGGAGTCATTTGTGAAGGGAATGCAAAACCGAGATATGCAGATGGCTGAATCACCAACGCGGGGTAATTCAGGCTTAAATGGACTCGCACATAAAAATGGCAGATACATTTTTTTTTTTTTTTTTTTTTTTGCACAACCCAATGTCTTCATAGTGAAAATTAGCTTCTTTATGGGAGACTGTCACCAGAACTAGAGGAGAAGATAGATGACTACCTGAAACTAATAGGCTTGAACCTGTTTCAGCAGTTCTCCTGCTCCAATGAGCCCAGCCTAAGAGAGCTCGGTATGGCGGGCAGCAAGAGTAGCCAATGCAATATTTATTCATGGCGGCCGCGGATTTCCATCTCATACATACAAAGCGCGGATGAAGTCATCTATTTGCCAAATCAAACACGGGGAAAGCCGTAGGTATCCGCACCAGATGCCGGCCTAGGGACTGTTTGTGCACAAGTAAATGTCATGACATGGAGGTTTGTTTTCAGAGACAGTAGCTTTCATTACTGGGATTTGTCTATTCTGGAAGATCAAAATTACCCGGCGTCTAATCCCTTTTCAATGATATTTCCTCTCTCTTAGGCAGAATCATCTGTAAACTTTTTTTTCACTGGATTTCATTTGAAATGCTTCAAATAGATGCCCTTAAAAAGGGCAAATTCCTGAGTGAACGTTGTAAAAAAAAAAAAAAAAAAAAAAAAAAAAAAGGAAAAATAACATTTATTTTTTAGGGTTACATGGTTGGTGTAGGGGAGGGTGCCTGTGATTGAATGAAAAAAAAAAATCCAAGGGATACCTAATCCTGCGCTTATGAAAAATTAATATGCCATCAGAGGAATCACAAGTATAGCTAAGATTAATGAAAGGCGCTTAAAAAATTACAAGCAAATTTGATTAAAAAATAATCTTGCTGGTCGTCCTGTAATATTCTTCAACTTACCCACATCTCTTCTGTCAGATGGTTATGATTAAAAATAGGTCAATGGGAGGCTACTGATAGAAGTCACATGCAAAAGGCACATGCGACGGATAGTGGTGGAGATGTTAGTTTCAAATGAATAAAAGCTTTTAGCGAGCGTGGGGACAGGGGGAAGGCAGGGCTGGCTTTGGGGAGTAGTGGGGGGGCGAGGAACGGGGAAAGGGTCTACCCTCTTACCGGGGTCTTTACTGGAGGAGTTTTTGCCTTCGCCAGGGTCCCTCTCGTTTGTGTCTTTCTCATCCTCCTCGGCCGCCGGTGTCGGCTTCAGAGGTCCTTCTGGCTCCTCACTTGGTTCTTCTGTTCAGGAAGGCAGACTGGTTAGCAGGATCGGAACCGCCTCCCCATCACAAGCACACTCACATGATTACGTGACCATTTACAGACGTGGTCACCTGTGAATCATCCGCAGACACCCATTCCCAAAGAAAGACATACTTTTATTCAAAACCTCAGACCCTGACGATGGTAATACTCTGAAGGGACTTCCGAGTTGCAAATGCTTATCTCAAGCAACTTCTTGTATGTCCACTGAGGACACGGGCCTGCACGGAAAGAACAGACATCATTTCCGGCACAGGTGAAGCCGGAAAGCCGGCAACATGGGTGTGAGGCAGTTCTGTCATACGGAAGCTCCTAAGCCACATGCCCCTGTTCCACAGACTTGGATAGAGGGCAGAGCCAACCAAATTCCTAGGAAAAAAAAAATCCTCATGAGAGAACGGGATCATGATGGGTTAACCACAGGCCAGGTGTCCCTCCTGCCTTCGGCCCCTGGAATTCTCTGGGATCCATCTGAGGGAGATCTCAGAAGTTGGGTTGCGCTGGGCTTTGTTTTTCTCTCCAGGGGGAGCTGTGCAGGGCGCGGGACACAAGGAGGCCTATTCCTCCTACGACAACCACGTCACCCCACACCTCATTCGCGGGTTCACACCAGCTAGATTACATGGAAATCCTCACAGTAACTCAACCCCGTTTAATTATTCGGTAAATCTTAGGTGTGCCGCCGCCGGTGGGTTAATCTGTTTATGCAGTTAGCCTCCGTGCCGGATCCGGGCGGCACTAATCCGTGAAAGGCCCACTGTTCCCCTCCGGCCTGTGATCCTCCGTCTCTCGCGGTGCTGATGGCACGTTTTAATGAATTTTCAGCAATCCGAGTCATGCCAGCTAGCCAGGCCCGCACCTCCCCACAGCAGGGCACACACTGTTTTCACGGCGGCACAAAATAATAAAAAATAAATTAAAAAAATCATATCTCCCCCCCCCCCCCCCCCCCGGTCCAGGTAGGAATCACATACATGACGGGGAGGAGGCAACCTGGGATCGGAAGCACCGGGCTGCTGCTGCTCAATTTCATAAAATCTTTAATGACCATATAAATTAACCCCGGCGAGGCAAAAGGTCGCCGCCGCCTATGCATACACGTGTCTATTTGCTTTTGATAAGCAGCGCTTTTATGCGGGGAGCATGATACAATTAACCCTTCAATAGCCATACAAAACGCCGCCCTGGACGTTTTAAGTGTCGGGCATTAACGGAAAATTACACACTGCATAAAATTTTCATTGCAAATGCTGGCGTGATGGAAGGGGGGAGCGGCGGCCCTCTCGGCACCCCATGTTTTATTAATAACGCTCTGACAGCAGAATGAAATATCCGCCGTCAAGCAGCAGCTGAGCACACACAGAATGCAGGGACGGTGCTGGGCCCCGAGGGGGCAGACCCCCGATCTCAGGGGAGGCTCTCCGTCTGCAAACGTCTTATCTCAAGCAACTTCTTGTATATCCACTGAGGACACGGGCCTTGCTGCCCGCCCCTGTGTGTCCTCAACAGCCCCCCATGCCCATCTCTCCCGGGCCTGCACTTTGCTGCTGAACCACAGCCTTGGGGAGCTCCTTGTAGAGGATCCAGGCCTCTGAGGGCTTGCGGGGGAGGGGGGAGCGTCCCTTTCAGGCACATCCATGTGGAGATGGTCCTTTAGGAAGGAGAGAGCGGATGCTGGTAGGGCTCCAGCCTGCTTTCACCAACCAGGGTCATCCCTGATCAAACTAGGGTCATCCCTAATCAAACCAGGGTCAGCCCTGATCGGACCCAGGCTCCCGCCCCCTGCGTGAGGCCAGGCCGAGAGGGGACGATGGCCAGCTCGGGGAGGGAGGGTCGTGGTGGAGATCATGGCCAGATCCGGCCATGTCCCTGCCAAGTCCACGCCCATGACGACGTGACATCCGGTGACAGGCCCTGACCCGTGACAGCCCACGGCCATTACTCTCCCTCGCGTCCCGGGGAAGGGAGGCGAGGCTCCTCGGGTAGATTTACTGAAGCTTTCCCCCAGGGCTGGGAAATGAAGTGTCACTGCGGTCCCGGCGTCCTTATCTTGAGGGGACATAAAATCGTAAGGGCTATCGCAGCTCCCATTAATAAAACATGGGGCGTCGGGAGGAGAGGAGGAGAGTTATGAAGGGGCTCCAAGAAAAACCACAGTGCAATCTGGGCCTCATCGCACGCTTTTTTGCGGGGTCCGATTCTTCATTTCCTAGCGTGTGTGCTAAGGGCGAGAGAAATTCCCAGACATGTTCCCCTATACATCACTGCGGTGTCTGACCTCCGCCTGACCCTGGCAACGGTTTGAGAAATCTGAATGTGAACAAAGCCCGTGTCAGCAGCGCCGAGCCACTGCCATCAGCTTAATCGCAAACAGCAGTCCCGAGGCCGTAACTGTGCCCGCCCCGTCCAAGCCACAGCCCAGACCCTCCCTCCGGAGCTGGCCCTGCCCGCACGGCCTCTGCTGCTGGGACATCCCCCCCTTTTTGGGGGGGTGGGGGGAACTCTGCCTTTGAAGTAGGCAGGCAATTAGCTCTAATGCTCCAGCAATTCAGACCTGTTTTGTGGTTTCGGAGGCGAGAGCTGTTTATTACAGGTGGGCACTGTGGAGCCGTGCAACTTTGCAGAGTTTTAATCATGCACAAAATAATCAAAGGGTAACTTATATCCACCGCCATAAAGTTTCATATGCGTCTGGAAAAAAAAAAAAAAAAAAAAAAAAGGCTCGCTTTGGGCCTTAGAGTCTGTGGAAGTCAGTGGACATTCACTTTACAAAGAGACTTCAGAGCCGGGAGGGTTCATGTGGACAAACTGCTCTCTCCCCAGGAAAGCGGGAGCTTGGAGCTGGGGCTGCAGGAGGAGTGGCTGTGTTCTGAGTCTCAAGCACCAGTTTCCTCCACACAAAATGCCAGCAAGTGTAAGATGCATTGTAGGAAATGAACCAGCAAACAAAAAGTCATACGTGACATTAAATGTGCTAATGGGTCGAAACTGGTTTGGCTCAGTGGTAGAGCGTCAGCCTGCGGACTGAAGGGTCCCAGGTTCAATTCCGGTCAAGGATATGTACCTTGGGTGCAGGCACATCCCCAGTGGGGGGTGTGCAGGAGGCAGCTGATTGATGTTTCTCTCTCATCAATGTTTCCAACTATTCCATCTCCCTTCCTCTCTGTAAAAAATCAATAAAATATATATATTTTAAAAACAAAATAAATGTGCTAATGGGATGCTGTAGAACTGAGGGAAATGACATAAATTCAAGGACGTGAAATTCCAAAGTAAAGATACTAACTTACACAAAATTCCCAAAGATGCTAATGCAGCTGTCATTTTCACCAATAAGCTTCTTCACTAACGTAGTGCATGTAATCCTAATAAAAGTATTACCACATTTCATAATACTGTTGCTTTCATAGCATATATATCTCTATTCTTTTGCTTCTTGTAATATAAAAAACACAATATGTATTTATATATTAAACACCAAGAAATGAATGTAGTTAAGCTTCAAATGAACACTGGAGTCCATTAGAACTTCCAAGTTTTCAGACAAATAGTAATACATTTTTGTTTCTAAAAGGTTCTGAAATAATACTGTAGTCTTATAGAAGTTCAGTACAGTTAGTTTCCCCTAGCATTTTTATTATGGATAAGAATGATGATCTTATCGAAGTTATTTTGTATATACACATAAACTATATTTAAAAGAAATGCTTTGAACCACTAGCTTAGAGTATTTTCATTTGAATGATGAAAATTAGAAAATCTCTATTAATTTAGCCTATAAAATCATAGTACACCTTTTGAAGTGTGTCTTCTCCAGGGATACACTGCTGACCTAGGCGCCAGCCAACCGCACTTGGCTCCCGTGGCTCTCTCCCATAGTGGGCTTTGGAACCCTCTCTCTTTCTGAGTCCTAAGGTAGCGGTCACCAACTGGTGGTCCATGAGGTCCGAAAGGTTGGAGACCGCTGCTCTAAGGAAAGCGTTGCACACTTTTTAGCCCATGAAGTAATGATATAAAGAGGAAGCAGAGGACATTAAGCAACTTAAGTACCTTCAGTTTTATATACGGAGCATCTCTTCCAAGCACCTAGCCTGTAAGAATTATTCCCTGGACACCTGCACTCTCTCTCTGTCCGGTCCCACCACCAACTCCAAACCAACCTCTGTATGAGCGACTTAAATCTATTAAAATCTTTTAGTGACTCACTACAAGAAAAAGTTCAATCTTCTGGGCATGCAAAGAATACCTCCGAGATACCTGGTCCTTGTCCATCACTTCAGTCTCATTCTTTTCCCACTTCCTACCTAGCACTTAACACTTAAAACAACAACAACAACAACCCCCCCTTGTGGCTGTGGCTCAGCTGGCTGAGCATTGTCCTGTGCACCAAAAGGTCACAGGTTCGATTTCCAGTCAGGGGACAGCCCAGGTTGTAGGTTTAGTCCCCGGCCTATGCAGGAGGCAACCAACTGATGTTTCTCACATCACATCAATATTTCTCTTTCTCTCCCTCTCCCTTCCTCTTTCTCTAAAACAAATAAAAACTTTTAAATTGCATCATCAGAGTCACCTGTTCAACTTGTTAGAAATCAGACTGTATGCTCCACCCCTGGAATTTATAATTCAGTTGGTTCAGAGGGAGGCCTGGGAATTTACATCTCTCTGTTTCCAGGTGAAGATGATGCTCTTAATCCAAGCACCACATCTCATGAACCACAATTCTAGAAACACGTGACTGCTCTTCATGTTGCCTTCCTGTACATATCATTCTATTTCCCTGTCTTGTCTAGGACAACTTCTCTCCACTGTATATCCACTTTTTTCTTCAAGCCCAGCTTGGGAAATTCCAGTTTCATCATCTGTAAAAATGGAATCAATAACACCTACCTCATTGGTTTGTTGTAAGATAATATATAGAAATCAGTCAGCACTTAGCCTAACACAAACTAAGGGTTTCAAAACACTGGCTGGTTATTACTATTAATTATTTCTTTATCCAAAAAGTCTTACCTAAATCTTGAAATGGGATTAATGTTTCTGAATAAGATTTTCTTTCTTCTTCTTCTTTTTTTTTTTTTTTCTGTACATGGTTGTCAAACAGCTTACCATAGTATTTGGAGATTACCCATGTACTATGCCTATTTTCCCTAATAGCTGCACATTTACTGAAAATAGTGATTATCTTATTGCTCCTTGTGCCAGAGCACCTGGAACAGTGCCTGGAATACAGCAGGCAGGCAACACAGATTTGTTGAAACATTAAACTGAATTTAGGATGCAAAATTGAAGAAGAAAAGGAAACATCCAGATGCTATATCACTCTTCTATTCTCCTTCAATAGAACTTGAAATGGAGTATTTGTTTGGATTGGTTTGGGTGTCCTTGCATTTTCTCTTTCTATTAAAAGTAAATTCATTTTCCAACCCTCCCGTCTGACTTCACACCACGTGTTCTCTCAAAGCCACCAGCAGCTTCCATGCTGTGAAACCCAGGGGCCACGAAGGTGTCTGCTCAGCACATGCCATCACACCCTCCTCCTGGGGACCACACCTGACGACCTTGCTCCAGAGCTGCACCTCCCTGACTTCCTTGCTCTCATTTACTACAGTCTGCAAATATCTTATCTATTTGCATAGCCATATTGTTCAAAAATCTTATTCAAGACTCATGCCCAGCAGTCACTGGCACTAATATTTTGAGCGAAGTTGATGACTCCTGGTTTTCTTTTTTTTTTTTTTTAATATATTTTTTATTGATTTTATACAGAGAGGAAGGGAGAGAGATAGAGTTAGAAACATCGATGAGAGAGAGTCATCGATCAGCTGCTTCTTGCACACCCCCTACTGGGGATATGCCCGCAACCAAGGTACATGCCCTTGATTGGAATCGAACCCGGGTCCCTTCAGTCCCCAAGCCAACGCTCTATCCATTGAGCCAAACCGGTCCCGGCGACTCCTGGTTTTCTTACCCGGGGTAACTAGGTCTATGCCATGATGTCATCAGTTGAGATGAAGAAAAAAAGGAGAAGAAATGGTTTTGCAGAAAAGAGATGAGATGAAGAAAAAAAGGAGAAGAAATGGTTTTGCAGAAAAGAGAAGTTCAATTTGGAATTTGTTCTATTTGACTTCCCTGTAGAACATCTCCATGGAAATACGCAGAAGGCATGGGAACATCTCCATAGAAAGTTTCTCTGAGAGACTGAGTAAAGATGGAGATTTTGTAAACAAAGACCATAAATATGTCGACAGGGAGTGGTATCTTTTTAGTTTGACAATTTTGGTCATAGTCTTGATTTTGCCCTATTATTTCCAATCAGATCATTCATGAAATCTTTTCGTTGATTTGAAGTGAGGAAGGCAAATTGGGCTTGTGCTATTTTACCTTAAGTATGCTCTCTAGTTTTCTAGGGGAGAAAATAACATATGTAATAAAGAGGTTTTTATGAGAGATGCATAGGTGAAGGTAAACTGAATAATTTTTGATGCAAATCCTGACTTTATATTGCAAGAATGTTTTCACTTGCAAAAATGTTGGGTTTTTTTGTTCTGTTTTTTTTTTGTTTGTTTGTTTTTGGGGGGTTTTTTTGGTGTGTGTGTGTGTGTGTGTGTGTTTTGTCAAGTAATTCAATACCCCATTATGAATGCAAAGGACTTTTTATAATCATTTTTTTGTTCTATATAACACATTATTATTTCAATTGTATAAATCTGGGAACTGGGATCATGTTTATATAGCAGAAATAAATGAGGTGTGTTGTAGCAACATGGGTGCGTTTCCTCTTAAATTATCTGAATATAATGCAGCTAACAAGGACTGGCTGCCATTTTTTTTTTTTTTTTTTAACACACACATATACACACAAGGCACAGGGAACAGTAAATGTGTTGACATGGCTACACAAAATCCAATCAACCCACTGACTGCCAAAAATAACCCCACCAACCAGGTTTTTTTAATTGTGTAAAAACAATAGCTGGCTTTCTGGCTTATCCTCTGTATAAAACGGACCACTACGGTGAAACTTCATCATGTACAAACGCGGATGTGAGAAATTATCCAGCGGATGTTACTCCATCTTTAAAACGTCACTTTACATAGGCATCCAAATATACAGATATATTTGCTTTTGCTATTAACTTGTTTCTATAAGGGATCTGATCAAATCTAATTGGAGCAGCTCCAGAGATCCATGCATTACATAAATGATGAGAATAACAACGGTAGGACAGACAGACATGATTGTGAGGAGGAGCAGGCCCGTTACCTGAGGTCACTCTCAGCGGCTGCTCCGACAGGTCATCCTCACAGGCCCTGGCTCCCAAAGAGGCAGATTCTGCAGGGACATCGGAGGGAAAAGTGGTCAGCTCTGCAGTCACAGCCAACATCACAAGAACCCCGTTTGGCTTCCAATGACAGAAGTGTGTGGTGGGGCTCCGGGGAGTCTTAGGAACATCTTACATCCTAGTGAGCACTGGTTAGCAAGATGAGTCAGACAGGGGTGCCCTTAGATCGAATTTATTTTATTTTATATATACTTTATTGATTTCTTACAGAGAGGAAGGGAGAGAAATAGTTAGAAACATCAATGAGAGAGAAACATCGATCAGCTGCCTCCTGCACACCCCTTACTGGGAATGCGCCCGCAACCAAGGTACATGCCCTTGACCGGAATTGAACCTGGGACCCTTCAGTTCACAGGCTGATGCTCTATCCACTGAGCCAAACTAGCTAGGGCTAGATCTAATTTTCGATGATGGGCAGTGCGCAGTGAACACCAGATGTAGTTCAAATATAGCAGGAAAGGCTCGTTGTGATTTTTTACCTCTCAGGTCTCTGGCCAAGCCTACATGATCGTGGCCATGGCACATGACATAAGTTATGAGCATGCTTTTACTTCTGTGTCAAAGCAGCAAAAAACAACAGTAACAAAAAAACACCCCCTCAATATACTATAGGGTAGCTGCTGTGAGACCAAAGCTGAAAACAGTCACTTAAGGAACCCTGAAGAGTACGTCCAAGCCATCGATAAAGGCCGCAAGGGACTCTGCTCTTTTATTTGCGCTCCACAGCAGAAGCCTGGTTTACTCACCTCACCCCAAACACAAATCATGCTTTCCGTCCAATCCCATGCTTCCTTTGCATTCCTTATTGTAGGGGAATATAGAAAACAACAACTAGGCCTTAGAAATCAACATCAATACCTCCTTCTTTCTCCCTACTGAGTCATCACATGTTCTTGGTTCCATTTGACAATGTCCCGTCTCATGTGTTTCTCTGGTCCCTGTCACCCTTTCATTCCTGGCAATTTCAGTAGTTTCCAGAGCCACTTCCCCGCCTCAAATTCCAATCAAATCTCTCATAATATCTTGAAAGCTATTTTTTTTTTTTTTTTTTTTTAAGAATACAGAATTGCATGAGCACAAATCCTGGCTCAGCCACTTTCCAGATATGAGACCCTTGTATACCACTCAATCCCCTCATTTGTAAAATGCAGCTATAATCAGCAATTGCAAAAGAAAAATAATACAAACATGATATGGCCTCCCAAGTGAAAAAGGCCAAATCTTATGGACAAACTTTTAAAAAGTGGCCACAAAATTCTTACACTGACAAAGACAGTCATGTTTATCTAGCAATAAGCATCTCTGGTTGATTCTGAAGGCTTTAATTAAACAAATAATTAACCTTGAAAATAGAAGTGCGCACCAAGGCACTATTATTGCATCTGCTAATTGTTTTTCCTCTTATATAAAACCTTTGGCCTTTGGTGGTAATCTACTTAAAAATAATACAATCAGTATAAACACTTGGTAGCTTCCCATCCCCAACAAAAAATATTATGTTTTCTTGTAACTGTCTCTTACATTTGTCTGGAAAGGAAGAATTTATCCTCAATCTTTGCTTATAAATCCAGCAATAACTGCAGAACAGATCACAGTATTAATACCCAACCCATATGTCTCTCAAGAAGCCACCTTCTTCCTCATAATCCCCCCCCTTCTCTCTTTCTCTCTCATCTTGATGCCTTGAGCAATGTTGTTCCTTGTATTTTTAAATATCTTTTTGTTTTCTCACGTTACACTCTTATTCTTCCCTCAAAACCCAAAGCAAGTGTCACCTCCTCCATGTTCCTGTAACAATTAGCTTACACATCTGTGACAGGAATTAGTGTCTGTTTTTGGAAAACAATTGAAAGAGCTTTGACGTTAGAGTCCCAGGCTCTGGGATACTTTATGAAATTCTCATCTTGATATTCATCTGTCTTAGGATGCTTTTATTCAAAATCCTAATCTATGCCCTATACCCTTACACAGATGACTACCAAAAAGACACTAACTCCTGTCACATATGTGAATATGTGTGCAAAACTATTTTCTCCTCTTTTCTAGCAAAAAAATAGTCAAGGAACCCTTACTGCTTTACACACACACACACACACACACACACACACCAATCATGCATTAAAGAGACTTGTTCAAATAGATATCTGTGTACTTCAGTGAGCTAGACCAAATGACTGCTCTCCTTAAAGACACATCAAAATAAAAATAAAGCCATGACAACTTAGTGACTGCGTGTATCTCTGCTGGGTACTGTGATAGCTATTTCGTATAAAAACAGACGCGAATTCCCCACAATCAAATCAGGAGGCTCTGATGAATCCTTAGTTTACACATCAGGGGGCTGGGCACAGGGGGTTGAGGTTGCCCTCTGTCCTCGGGCTCCGAGTGTGAGCCTGACTCGCTCGGAATGACCCCCAGGGGGCCTGGTGCAAAAGTCTGAGGGATTTGGGATGTGTCCAGTCGGAAGAGCACGATAGTTAGGAGCCTAGGAAAGTTTCCTATCTTTGTGAAGGCCAGAAACCAAGAGGGGGGGAAAGAAAAACAACAACAACAAATCAACTGTTCACGAACCCTGTGAGCATCCTGATATTTTATAAAAGATTTACATCCTTTGAATATGAAATGTGACCAAATAAGCATCTGGTAGCACATGGAAATCATTCCATGTGAGAGTGATTTAAGGAGATGTACAAAATGTCCAAACCAGAAACTGTTTTCTAACCTCACAAATTAGGTCACGTGGCCCCGGAGCCGGCCCCAGTGAGAGTGACTAGGGCAAGTGAGTTCATAAATGAACGTCGTTCAGTGCGCCAGCAATTTTTTTTTTTTTTAATTCTCAACAGTGTTGCTCCCTTTATATGAATGAAAACATGTTAATAAAGGAGCTTTTAGCTTACCAAACTGGTTAGCTTACACTTCTCTGCAGATGTAAAATGAATTGTGTAAGATCTGGCAAGGACACACGCGGCATCTTTCAATATTTCCCTTGCTTAATTGCTCTGTAATAACAAATCTGACTGCTGTTAACACGGCCTGTCCCTTTCCAAGGTGATTTAATTAGATTACTAATTTGTGTTCTCTACCACCTAACCTTTCTGGTTTAATTCTATTAAAAATAGTCCCACAGACAGTTTACCCAGTGTTCTACTCTATCCTGTCAACTTGGCCATGATCACAAATTTGAAAATGGTACCAAATTACTCTATTTTGATTGACACGGCGTGGGCCACGTTTTCCTGTGGAATAGCATATCGATCATCACTATCACTGTTTTTTCTTTTTTTAAATATATTTTATTGATTTTTTACAGAGAGGAAGAGAGAGGGATAGAGAGTTAGAAACATCAATGAGAGAGAATCATCGATCAGCTGCCTCTTGCACATCCCTACTGGGGATGTGCCCGCAACCAAGGTACATGCCCTTGACCGGAATCGAACCTGGGACCTTTCAGTCCGCAGGCCGACGCTCTGTCCACTGAGCCAAACCGGTTTTAGCACCATCACTGTTTTCAACAACACTTTCCAGATGTGACGGATGGACACCCCACACAGCTGGCAGAGCTAGGATTTGAACCCAGGCAGCTTTATTTCAGGGATCATTCTCTTAACCACAAGGACACACTGAGCCATGTATTTAAGATCCTAAAAGTCATTTTTCTCTTAATTCTGCAATTATTTCTTATATTCAACTTTCTCATTTGGCCTGATTCTATCCACCTATGCTCTTAGCCTAACTCAAAGGGTTCCACTCCCAATACAATGCTTAAAACCTAAATTTTGGAGACTCCTCTTCCCTTTAATTGATGAGAATGAACAGTCTCACAGTTCTCTCTCATTTCCTTGCACTGTGACATCCCCTCACTAACTCTCCATCTCATTTCTCCTCCTGACCTTTCCCTTTCCTTATATAAATCCTCTTGATCCTGGTAAATAAACTGATAACTTTCAGGCATCTAATCTTAGTTCAAAAATCAAGCTCTCATCTTCCAAATCCCCCCCCTCCCCGTAATCCTATATAATAAAAGCCCAGTATGCAAATTGTCCCCAGGGGCAGGAGTTTGACAGACCGGAAGTTATATCTGTGCTGACCGCGAGGGGCGGTGCAGAACATGGCGGGCGTCGGCGATGCACTGCTGACAGTGGGCAGCAATGGAAGCACTGCTGGCCCCAATGGGCTCCATGAGAGCGGGACTGCAGCAGGATGGTGGAGCAGGTGAGCAGGCAGTGACAGACCAAGGTGAATGCCAGCGGCCTCACCAGTGGCCCCACAGACAGCAATCAGTGGTGGTGGTGGTGGGGGAGGGGGCAGGGCTGTGAGTGAGCGGCATCAGGCCAAGGCGGGTACGAGTAGGGGCCCTAATTGCCCTGCCAGTTGCCTCACAGATCAGCCCTGATTGCCAGCCAGGCCTAGGGACCCTACCCATGCACAAATTTCATGCACCAGGCCTCTAGTCTATATACATAAAAGGCTAATATCCAAAATGGCTCCTCGGGAGTTCAACTGAAAAACCAAGAGTTCGATTGCTCACTATGATGTGAGCTGACCACCAGGGGGCATCACGGAATGAAGAAGGGCTCTAGCCCCTGGGGAAGGAATCCCCTGGCTGGCAACCAGAAGGCCCCGATTGGCCCTGATACCTGGCCAGACTTAGGGACCCTACCCATGCACAAATTTCATGCACTGGGCCTGTAGTTGGAATAATATATATTTTTTTAATGATAATCATTACAAACTGATGGTCAGGGAAGGATCTGGAATTTTATTAAACAGTCTAGATACATCAACAGAATTCTAAGTTTAAAGTTGTTTGTTGTGTTTGTGGAGTAAATGTAATCTAATCTGCACTTGATTATTGCACAGCCATGTGCTTTTTATATTCTTATCAGCCAAATTTGGGAAGCATCTGGCAAAAAATTCAGCAGAAAATATAATTTTTAAAACAATGAGTGAATGTTTAAGCTGCCAAGTATTGTACTAGGATGAGATTTGCCTACAAAATTTCCATGTCTCACCCCTACCACTGACTCGTTAATGCATCAAACAATAAGGCATATCACTATTTTTATTTTTTTTAATTTTCATTATATTTTTCTGTGATTTCAGAGAGGAAGGGAGAGAGAGAGAAAGCTGGGAACATCAATGATGAGAGAGAATCATTGATCAACTGCCTCCTGCATGCCCCCTACTAGGGATCCAGCCCACAGTCTGGGCATGTGCCCTGCCCTGGAATCAAACTGTGACCTCCTGGTTCATAGATCGAAGCTCAACCACTGAGCTACGCTGGCTGGGTTGTATCACTATTTTTATCAAAATGTTTAGCACATAAAATAAAACATATATAGCCAATAGGATAAATAGTAAGCCAAGTGGCCTAAAATGACAAGAAGAAAAAAAAACACCCATTTTCTGTATCTCAGGTAAAATTATTCTTAGTTCTACTTCACTTTCATCCACTAAAAAATAAGAAGAGGAGGAAGAAGTGGACAAGGAGGAGGAAGAAAAAGAAGAACCCATTCCTTACTTTTTAACTGGATAATAAGACTACATTCTAAAAGTCCACAAGTTGCAACAAGGCTTCTGGGCCCCCCTCCTGTCCCTTGAAGCCCCTCCCACCTCCAGCATGGCTCTGCGATGTCTCACAGGCTGACAACAAAAGAGAAGATCTTTGCAGCTCTCTCCATTTCAAAATAACATGAGAACACTTGTCGGAAACCTATTAAGTGCTAAGCATGTAACATGTATTCCGTTACTCAATCCTTGCAGTAAATCTATTAAAAAAAAAAAACCACATTGCTTTTATGGAAGAGATGAGATATCAAAGGTCAGACATGTTAAGTAATGTTTTCCAAAGGCTCAGAGCAGCAGAGGGAGGGTTTGCACTGAGTCTGTCTGGCTCTAAAGCTCCATCCTCTCCTCTCAACACTCCCTCCAGGCAGCCCCCAGGACTCCTGAAAACAAACAAAACAACAAAAAAACAGCTCAAACTCCCTCAAAGCAAATTCATCCTCCCATCCTCAATATTGAGGACACGTCGGATTCAGCATGTATTCCCATCTTGGTAGCTACATCTGAATAAAGAACTCGGAACTGGCTCGTGCACTGCCAAAGCAGAGCCCGTGTTTGGAGGAAGCACGTTTGCAATTAGAAATGATTTCCAGGGGTCTTCTCCACCCTGTTCCTCCGTGGACACAAAGAGCGCTCTTCTGAAAAGCAGAGCAGCTCAGCAGGCTACCAAATGGTTCTGAGTAACCAAGCAACATCATCTTTGTGGGCCTGCTGTGCTTTCTCTGAAATTATTTCTCCCCGAGCAATAAGAGGCCGGAGCGCATTGGATGCTCCAGGATCAATTATTGGAATGAGGCTGGGTTTGCAATTCTTCATTTTCTAGAAAAGTACAGCTCCATTGCCCTGCCCTGTCTGGTTTCACCCATACGTTACTTTCATACAGTAAGGGAGGAGTTCCCTCCCGGGCCTCTAGGCCAGGCATGTCTGATCACTTCTTCCTGCCTCTTGAATCATCTATGACCTCAGTTTAATGGGACCTCAAAAGAATTTAATAAGTGTCTGATATCAATTAGTTTCAATAAATTACTCATGCATTTCCTTAATGTCTCATATTTTAAAGTACTCTTACTGAACATTTTTTTAAGTTTACTAATTCCTAATGCACGTCTCTGTTTTACTTCTGAGAGTTCTGAAATTGAAAGGTCAAACTTCTATTGTCATAACTTAGGAATAATGTCATGTTCACAGCTATCAACCAGTTGCCCAGTTATTGAAACTTAAGTCCTTATAGGATTTGACACAATCTTCATATTCTCTACACAGATGGATCTTGAGAGTATTATACCAAGTGAAACAGTCAGATGGAAAAGGACAAGGACTTCCTAGCTGGTGTGGCTTAGTGCCTGAGTGTTGACCTATGAACCAGGAGGTCACGGTTCGATTCCTGGTGAGGGCATGTGCCTGCATTGCAGACGTGATCCCTAGAGGGGATATGCAGGAGGCAGCCAGTTAATGATTCTCTCTCATTGTTGATGTTTCTACCTCTCTCTCCCTCTCCCTTCTCTGAAATAAAAAATATATATATTTATTTAAAAAGACAATGACCATATAATTTCATTCATATGTGGGATATAAAACAAAAAGCAACAAATGAACAAACAAGCAAAATAGCAAACTCATAGACACAGACAACAGCAAGTGGTCACCAGAGCGGAAAGTGGGTGAGGGGAGGATGAAGAGGGGAGAGGGGCTCAAATCTCTGGTGACAGAAGGAGACTGGTCTTCAGGTGGTGAGCACAGAGTCCATGCATGCGATATTATAAAGTTGTGCACCTGAAATGCACACAATATCATTAACCAATATCACCACAATAAATGTGATATTTAAAATGTTGAAAACAATTTTCATTCCTTAGCATGTTGTGTTGGCTTCACTGGTCAGCTCATCAACACAGGAAGCACATCTATCCACACCTGGCTCCCTCTGACCCACTAATGGCCTTTGTTCAGGTGGACACTAGCAGTATTGTGGGGGGTTTTTTGTAAGATTTTGTTACTAATTATGAGAGAGAACGGGAGAGGGAAAGAGAGAAACACTGATGTGAAACATTGAGCATGGAAACAAAAATACCCAGACTTCAGGATATAACAAAGTTAATGAATATATAGTGTTTAGTATTGAATGTGTAGTAATTGTACTCATGTGATTCTTTTGTGGCTTTGGTCTGTCCTACTGAATGCAAGTTAGTCAAATAGAAGCTCGGTGTCCTGGCTTTTTAGATTATATTTATCTGTGATGTGCGCCCTGCCCTGTCCATCAGTGGAGTTTGGGTTTTAAGCCTTTGAAATATCACTATTATTTGTGTAGATATTTTGGAAATAGCAAATGTTAAAAGACTAAACACTGGTTTCCTAAGCAATTTGAAAGTTGATTTTCTTAAATCCCTAAGCAAATCTTACAGAGGCTGCAATAAAAGTGGTACGTGAACCAAGTTCTAAGACTGTTCAGTCCACGCTGATTTGACCCTTTACAAAAGTTACAGTGAAGAAGATGAACTCTGAGGACTGACAGTGATAGACAAGTTGACCATAGGTTTCTCTTGCAAGAGAGGGACCCTCCCCTCCCCCATTCCAGACTCTCCCTCATCAGCCTCATTAAGAGGAAAACTTGGGTCCAGATTACTTGAAAAGTCACAAGTAATCTCAGAATGTGCAGGACTGCAAACATGGCAGTCTCCAAAACTCAAACAGTATCCATTCATATACGAACACTGGGTCTGAGTCATTATCTAGAGTCTTTCTTTAAAAAAATATATATATTTTTTATTGATTTTTTTACAGAGAGGAAGGGAGAGAGTAAGAGAGCAAGAAACATCGATGGGAGAGAAACATGGACCAGCTGCCTTTTGCACACCCCCTCCTGGGGATGAACCTACAACCCAGGTACATGCCCTTGACCAGAATCGAACCTGGGACCCTTCAGTCCGCAGGCAGACACTCTATCCACTGAGCCAAATGGGTTTTGGCTCTAGAGTCTTTCTTATACGCAGTCCCCTAAATCCGTGGTCGGCAAACTGCAGCTCTCAAGCCACATGCTGCTCTTTGGCCCCTTGAGTGTGGCTCTTCCACAAAATACCACGGCCTGGGCGAGTCTATTTTGAATAAGTGGCTTTAGAAGAAGTTTTTAAAAATTTTGGCTCTCAAAAAAAATTTCAATCATTGTATTGTTGATATTTGACTCTGTGGACTAATGAGTTTGCAGACCACTGCCCTAAATCATATGCCCTACTGAGCACACCATCAAAGCACAACACACTTTTCCTGCAAAGCAATTCACGCGAACCACACAGACAGTGTTTTAGAGCTTTCACAAAGGCAAGGTGAATGGAGAATGTATGCCATGAGAATTAAAACTGGTTTCAGTGCGTGTATATTTAAATCTCTATTAACAACGTGGAGCCAGACTTCTCATCTACAAAATAAGGACAAAATTACCTCGTGCATTTGCCACACCAGGTGGTTGTAAGGATGAACGGTGAGTCCTTATCACCGCCTCCTAGTGACCACGCACAACCAGGAAATACAATCTCTGCAGGACATTTTCTAAACATTTAATGTCTTAAATATGCTGACACGAACTGTACCAGTACTACTTATAATGAACTATTCTATACAGTTCTGTATATGCGGGGAAAATTATTGCTTCCCGTGTGCAGGCTTATTTATTTTGTGAGTTATATATGGCCATAAAAGAAAATCCTCGGATGACTAGATCGATTCTTTTTATCAACACTATAATTGTTGAAATAAATTTACCATTAACCTAAGACGCAGAAAAGTTTCCTAAATTCTATGTAAATAATCCTTGGATTTCTCACTGTTTGGAGGTTTCTGCCTTTCACCACTTTAGGAAAGGTCAAATTTATATAGTCATGTGCCCCAAATTACACTTATGAGAATTGACCTAGGCAATGATGGATACAAACGTAAGTGAAATAAATCTGAAGAGGGAAAGTTAGTGAAAGTATGCTTAGCCCCAGAAAAGGAAGATTAGGAAGGCTAGATTAGAGCCAAGAGTGAAAAATGTACTGTTGGAACCTGCTATGAATTTTCAAGACAATACTTATGCATACCCATGAAATGTTTATTTAATAAATCACTCATTAATGAGCAAACAGATTGATGAGATTTGGCACATTGCTTTCTTTGGACTGTATTAGCAGCAGGGGGAAAAATGGTTTCTGAGACATAGCCAATTTTTTTTTTCTTTTCTCCATTGCCTGAATGCAAGAATTGGAAAAGGATTCCTTGATTCTGGCAAAGTAGAGTTTTAAGCAGAGGGTGCTATAATCAAATTAGCATCTTTGGGATGCTGTGCAGAGGTTACAATGGAGGAGGAGTTTTGTTATAAAAAAGAAAAAAGAGGACACTGGAACATTCATTGTACTTCAATCTATTACCGTCCAGAAGAAATCCCGGATAAAGAAAGAACAGTGATTCCACTGGAGAGAAAAAAGAATGTTAAAAAAGTCCAAGGTTGGGGTGAGAGAGATGATGAGCTCAATTCTGGACATGAATTAGAGCACAGCTGTTCAGTAACATTTAAATTTATTGTACTAGATCTTGGAAGAGAAGTCTGAGTTGAAAATACTTGGAAGCTAATAATTAATACTTGTAAGTGACAGTTCTCAGGAAGAGCACAACAAGTGTGGAAGATAAGGGATGAGGACAAAATCTGAGGAAGGACAAATAAGAGGTAAGTAGCACTAAAGATTACTGAGAGATGATAAAAGGTAACGGCAGAGAACAAGGAGGGAGGCAGCAGAGCGAGATGGATTGGTAGATCATTGGGCAAAGGAAAGTAACGTCTCCAGAAGTTGGAGGCTCAAATGTAAAAATTACACAGAGTCAAGTAAAAAGGCTCTGGTAATACTGTGAGAGATTATGGGGGCTCGGATCAAAGAGGTAGCAGAGGAACTGGTGTTAAAAGAGGAGTATATAGGACTTAACAATGGAAGTGAGAGGACAAAAAGAATCAGAGAGTTTCCAATAGTTTTGTGCCCTAGAAGTCAGAAAAAATGAAGGTGCCATGTACTCAGATGAGGACAAATGCAGGTGCAACAAGTGCGGGGGGAATCTTGGAATCTGTAGCTTAGAACACATGTCCAAGTAAAGGTCTCAAGTAGGCTCATACATATGGAGGGGGAGGGGAAGAGACAGACAGAGAGAGAGAGAGAGAGAGAGAGAGAGAGAGAGAGAGAGAGAGACTTAGAGAAAGAGATATTTCAAGAAGAAGGAAGAATCCACATGTTGAAGGTTGCTGATTGGCTCAGTCATATGAGGACTAGGAACTAGTCATTAGATTGGCCAAAGAACAGGTCCTCAAAAATCCTTGACTAGAGCTTACTGTGTGGAGTGGAGATGGCAAATACCCCTTGAATGTGGGGAAATGAGAATGAAAATAAAGGAGAGATGACAAGTGCAGACAATTCTCTGGGGAATTTTGCTGTAAAAAGAATCAGAGAAACAAGGCAGCCTGTGGAGGTGGATGTAGGTAGCACCGTGGGAGGTTATTATATGTAGGGTTATACAGAGAACTTAAGTATGATGACAGGAATAAGCTAGTGGTAAAGAAGCAATTAATGATGCAAAAGAGAGTGAGGCAGTGACCGATGGCAGGGGAGAGTCACGGGTGTGGATTTCTGAAGAGTGGTGGAAATGGGGATAGAAGTCAAATTATCACAGAAGTCAACGGAAGTTGGTCTATGACTGAACAACCTCACAAAAGTTGGAGATTATCAGAGTCATGACAAGCATGGGAGAGGAGAATTCGAGGAGTAGGAAGGACTGAGAGAGTAAAATGAGGGAGAATGATGTAAAATGGGGACTGGAAAAGAGCGTCAGAGAGCAGGACCCCCTTGGTTTTAGCACATAAAACTGTCTTCTCTATGATACACAGAGACAGAAATCATTTTGCTGAGTAATGACTTGACTATTCATGCTAAGTAGCTATGAGCCAAGACCACTGCTTTTTCACTGTGGATATTATGGAGGTCATATAAGCACTTAATTATATCAAAATTAGAAACCTTGAAAGAACATAATCTGTTCCCTATTACACTCTTCAGTTAAGTTTTATGGCACCCCAATCACATGGTATCTTTAGCAATATTTCTAAATTTGATCAAAAACTTATATACAATGCACACAGCACATGCATTTTAAGATTTTGGTACAGGATGATGAAAAGGTCTCAAAAATGTGTGGTGATTTGGACCATTGGTTGTCATGACTCTCGATGAAGTAATACATGATCATCTTTAATATAAAAGGTGAACACAGAAGCTGAAATCCTGTTGCCATAAACATCTTATGATTAAAGCAAGCAACATATAAGTCTGCAAAGCATTAAATATATTGCTATTCTAAAATACATGGTAATAGCAGATAGTAGGAAAAACTGAACTTTAGTAAGTGTGAACAATTCACAAATGATAACCAGAATTCAAATACAAAAAGGCTCACAATAAACAAAAAGCCAGAAATATGATCACCTGAAGAAAATAAAAAGTATGTTCCAGGGGCTGAGAGGGAAATATAGTGGTAAAGAATCTAATGGTAAAGAAAATGAATAAAAAAAAGTAGTTTATTTCTCTTCTTATCTCACTTCTACAAACTATAAGTAAAAACATCTCAAGTTAAAAAAATAAAGCCAAAAAACAAACCAAACAAAAAATAGATCTCTGATGTGATCATTTGAGCTAAATGTAGAGTTCTGTTTTTGAGGATTTTTTTACATTGACATCATGGAGGCTGTAGATTAAAGAAGAGACATATATATCTTATCCAATAGAAGACCTACTATCAAAATAAGTTATTTCTTTTATGTGGCCAATTTTTATCATCTGTCCCATACACTGTATATCTTACGTTGGTCCTCACATCTGTTCTCAGGAGGCAAAGCTAATGTGTTGCCCCAAAGAGCTGGAACTCTGTTTCCAGAGTGAAGAAAACTGACCTCTCATTTGCAGGAGTGGCTTGGAAAGGTACAGAGCTGTGTCTATGAATTGTTGAGAAGCATCTCTCTATTCACAAAAGTAGAACGGAATTGGGCGAGGCCAATCAATTCCATTTGTTCCATTTCTGCACCCAGCCTCCTCTCCTGTGTCATCCAAAGGGTTGCTGGGATTTTATGGACAGATGTTGGGGTGCTTTGCTTTCCTTCCTTTTGCCACATGTACAGAGGCAATCCTATCTTGTCCCAAAAACAGGAAAAAATGAACCTTCCCGAACTGACCTCCAACTAAACTTCACCCACCGTGACCTCTTCCCTTCACCTGTGAACAGTTCAGCTCATGACTGAGTTCTGGGTTTGTTTTCATTCAAATACTCAATGGGTATTTATTGAATTCTTGCTAGGTGCCAGGCAACGCTGAGAGTCACATTATGAAAATACAATGGAACCGCCTAGAGATTTTCAGTTTAATCAATCTTTTTTCATTTAGAAACATGCAAAAAATGTCCTGAACTTCCGTTGTTCCACATTCCATAAAAATTTTCCTCTATCCTTACTCAGCACGAATGACATTAACAGGCTCATATAAATATAAGCTCTGAATATTATGAAGAAAACAGAGCCCAGGAACACTGTTTTGTTAAAACTACAAAAGCCTCTTAAAAACCATGATGAAAAATGACTACCTTTTAGTTGGTTGAAACAACAACAACAACTTTATGAACGCATTACTTCCTCTGCCTACCAGTCATTTAAAGCATTCTGTTTGGAAGGGACAAAGCCAGGCCTCCTTACCCGAGCTCACACTTTCCACTCCCCCTGTCCACAGAGCTGAGAAGTTTCAAAGGTCTCCAAGCTTCCAGACTTCAGCAGAAACCTTGACTCTTTTCGTGCTTATATTTAGTCAATGCGTTTGTTCAGTGGGCCTATTTTTTTAAAATATATTTTTATTGATTTAAGAGAGTAAGAGAGAAGGAGAGCTAGAAGCATCAAGGATGAGAGAGAATCATTGATCAGCTACCTCCTGCACACCCATGAGGGATCTAGCCCACAACCTGGACATGTGCCCTGACCAGGAATCAAACTGACCTCCTGGTTCATAGGTCGAGTTCCACCACTGAGCCATGCCGGCTGGATTCAGTGGACTTTTTTTTTAATCCTCTTTCCCATTTACTGAGAGGTCCCTCTGTGACTGAGTTCTCCTTGAAGTGGCCACCACAGTGATTGGCTCTGAATGACTTTCTGCCTCCAGGGACCATCAACCTTATCCTTCTTGCATATGGCTGCCCATCCCGTTTCCCAAATACTTCTCCAGGGATGACATCTGACATGCAAAAGCTTTGGTAGCTTCTCATTTGCTGCCTCATCAAATCTGAACTTCCTTGCTTAGTTTTCAAAGCCTTCCATAATCTCAGTCATCTCATTGATATCCCCTTCTTCTAAATGGTTCCTCTTAGGCTCTTTGTTTAGTTTCTTGCTTCTCAAAACAATCATGTAATTTCCCCTCTTAACCTGAGGCCTATGCCTAAATAAAGAGATGCAGAGACAAAAAAATAAAACTAGAATTCATATCCCAATCCTACTCACGATTCATGTCCTAAGACCTGCACTAACCACAACAAACCCCACAGATCCAATGCTCCTCCAAGCAGTCTGAACTTGGTTGGTGCCCTAAAGTGTCCTAATTTACCCAGGTTATTGTGTCAAGTACACCGAGTCTGTCTGCCAGGCAGCCTCTAACCCTTTGAAGGCAGGGAACTTCATTCCTCCGTTTCTCACAAGCTCAGGCCATATACTCCATACCCAGAGCTCTTGCCGATGGACTCATTATCAATAATGTCAGCAAAGGCCAGTTGGTATGGCCCAGTGGTTGAGCATCAATCCAGGAACCAAGAGATCAAGATTCAATTCCCAGTCAGGGCACATGTCTGAGTTGGGGGCTCAATCCCTAGAAGGGGATGTGCAGGAGGCAGCCAATCCATGATGTTTCTCTCCCATCCATGTTTCTATTTCTCTATCCCGCTCCCCTTCCTCTATCTCTAAAAATCAAGAAAAACAAGTTTAAATTAAAAATAATGTTAGCAAAGGAGCAGAATCCTCCAGGTAACAGAGTCTGTTTCTCCAGTTCATTCTGACTCTGATTCCAATTAATTCACCAGGTATTTGTCACACTGGCTTTTAGATGCCAGTATTTGGTATTCTCTCTCCAAGGTCTACGCTAGCAATCTTTCCTCTTTTCTTTCTCACAAACCACTGTTAACACCTTGTAGAAACTGTTTGCTCTCCGCTGTTTTCCTTTCCCGAGTCCCTTTTTGTGACTGCCTTGTAAATGCATTTAATTCTTTGAAGTTCAAAAAACATTCTTGCTTGAAACAAAAGATCTAGAGGATGAAATAAGAGTGTACAATTATTGCAAAATGGCCATAAAATCACCTCCCCACGCTTCCCTTGAGAACCGTGGTCAAGGATGATGTGGCCGACGGCTGAGACGGACTCTCAATTCGACTTTTAATTTTGTGAACTAGGATGGCTTGGACAAGAAAATATCTTCAAAGGGTCAATATCATTCCTGTAAATGGGAAGAAGACTGAGTGTGAAAAGACTGCTTTGATCAAGGCTTAAAGAAAAGAAAAAAAAAAAAACCTATGCACAAATGCCAATGGTATTTTCTCAATTTCTCTTTTTCTTTCCTTTAAAAGGGCTTTTCTTCTTTTCTTTTAAGTGAGGAAACTGCAGTTAAAAATTATTTTATAGCCCTTAAAATGAAAACATTTGCCTATTAAGCTCTAACGACCTACAATATTCTATCTGTAAAGCATCATTCGGCCCCCCTGCTGTTCCATTTAACTTCAGCTGAACCTTTTTTTATTGCTTCCTAATCTACCCTAATTTGCCTAAATCCCTTATTTGCCATTTCTCAAACTGTTTGTTTACATCTCACTGGAAATGTGTAATAATAACAAAGTGTTTTAAGGGCTGGAAATAATGATCAATTTAGACACATAATTTTACTTCGCAGCATAAAGACAGTCAAATTAGCAGACATTCGCTTGGAGCCCATAGGGTGAGGAGGGCCATCTCTGGCGAGAAGACACTGACATGAAAACAACCTCTGGTGCCTTCCAGGAGCTTGAATCTGAAGGAGGAGGCAGAATAGAAACCCACCACCCTTATTTAGGGGTGATATTCGAGGTGGTGGCAGCCAAGTATTCTTGACATAAAAGAACATAAACCATGAACTCTGCAGGGGGAAGAAGATTTAGAGCACCAGGTATCTTATTCTGCATGGGGCCACTGATTTTTTTTTTTTCTGTTTGGGAGAAATGGTTTATAGACAGATGATCAAAGACAATGATCAGCTTTAAAATCTCCCATTCAACCTATGTAAGGAGCAGAAGACCCTAAAGATACCAACGTGATGCTACATAACCCTGAACAAGTCAGAAAAGGCTGAGGGCTCTTGACTGAGGGGTGGACCAATGAGTTTAAAGGATCTTTTTTTGAGGGCTGAACTCATGAGTTTTATTTATTTATTTATTTATTTATTTATTTAAATATATTTCATTGATTTTTTACGGAGAGGAAGAAAGAGGGAGAGAGGGTTAGAAACATTGATGAGAGAGAAACATAGATCAGCTACCTCCTGCACATCCCCTACTGGAGATGTGCCCGCAACCAAGGTACATGCCCTTGACCGAAATCAAATCTGGGACCTAACTTTAGTCCGCAGGCCGACGCTCTATCCACTGAGCCAAACCTGTTAGGGTGACTCGTGAGTTTTAAGGATCTTTTTGGCTTCCCCATTATCTGAATATCTGCAATTACTTTTGTCAACTTCCAAATACTTGCTACAGAGTCTGAGAAGACCTCATAAGACTGGACAATAATTTGACTTTACCACAAATACCTTTGTGTGCATCTATTTTTACCACCCTCTCTTTTCACGTTCCCTCTGCCTTTTGGTCCCTTTATATTTGACTAAACCTTAACGCTTTCCCAAGTACACTGGGTTGGGCAAAAGGGGTTTTACAGCTGTGAGAACTGGAAACACAGAGTTTACTCGTTAATTATTGAATTGGTTTCCATATGTACAAATGTAAACCTCCTCTTGCCCTCCCCTGTACTCACGTTCATCACCTCTGGGGCTCTAAGTCTACTGGCCAACCGGACCCCAAAGGATGTTCCCTCCCTGCCCACTTTCTGACTCGCTCCGATTTCCTATCCTGCACTTGGTGCTTCCCTCCATGGCCTTCCTCCTTCCTTTCCTCTAAGAGCACATGTGTCAAACACAAGGCCCGCGGGCCAAATCCAGCCCGCCAGGCCTTGCAATGTGGCCCACACTGCGCTGTCATCACTGCACTCCACTGTCAGTTTATGACATTGTCAGTTTATGACTGTTCAGTAAACCATTCGGCCCGCGATTTAGGCTGGATTTTAGATTTTGGCCCCTTCTCTGATTGAGTTCGACACCCCTACTCTAAGAGGAACCAGATACTTCATTTCCAAACCGCTCTCTACCCTCTCCCTCAGGTACCCATTTTCTTCGAAATCACTAACGTGGCTCTGTTTGGGCTGAGAGCTTAGAGCCTGCAGGAGCAGAAGCATACAGGTGACTCTGCTTCTTTCAAGCCCACGTAGGGCAACTCCCGGCTCCCAAGATGCTTGCTTCAGAAGCACCATGTCCGCAGAAACTCTAAGTTAGCAGCTGCCCCATGACCTGGACGCCTGAGGGACCCCATCACCCAGAGCCAGGGGTCAGAGTGGTGGAGGGGTCGCTGTCAACATGGCAGTGAGCTGGCTCCATCTTCAGAAACAGAAAGGTCACCTACAACTCAAACTCTGTGTGACCGGGTTTCTTCCCGGGTTTTCAGAGAAGAGCATTTCACGTTGAGGAATGTGAACCATGGAGCCGCAGACTCCTGCCTCTGAAAAGGCCTGCCTGGGTAACGTCACAGGCAGCGTAGGGGACATGTGGCTCCAGGCTCTCAGCTCCCTGGTCCCTAAGCTGTGTGCCAGTGACCTCGCTGAGCTCTCCCTTGGGGTTAAGGAACTCTGAGGAAAGAATCTGGGGGCTCCCTGTGATGCTAATGAACAAGTTTTTCATCTGCCAGAAAACATCAAATTGTCTGATCGGGGCAGTGACATCTTTTTAGCTAAAAAAAAAAAAAATTGTTATTAAGAACAGTGTCGGAGAAAAATGATATGAGTAAAGAACATATAAGTTCTCAACCAAAATGTTCTAGAAAATACTACTTCCAATAGCAGTTGGACCCCAAATGGGCTGGACTTGTCAGCAGCAAAAGGAGCTGACTTATGCGGCTTTTTTTCCAGTGGCTTGGTTACTTACTCTGTGGAAGTAAAAGCAAATAAATAAAGAAGGGTGAGCATCAAACCACGTGGGCGTGGTCACGTAAAGACAAACCAGCTCATCGCTCAGGTAAAAACAAAACAGATATCCTCTTCTAAAGAAAGACTGATGTTATTTTCTACAATAAAAAGTCCAAAAGGTATTAACTGATTTAAAAAACAAAAACAAAAACCTGAAATCATCAAATGTTTTAAAATTACATGCTTACATATTGGCAAGAAACAGTACTTCTATAGCCTAGAACAGTGGTCCTCAAACTGTGGCTCGGGAGCCACATGCGACTTGTGAGCCATGGTTTGCCGCCCTGTTGATTAATGAGTTTGCTGACCACTGGCCTAGAAGCACTAATGGACCTCTCCAGACATTTAACTAAATCCTTAGATAGAAGCCAAATCTATAGATAGAAACCCTGGCTAGTGTGGCTCAGTGGGTTGAAGCATCATCCTGGACACCAAATGGTTGCCAGTTCGATTCCCAGTCAGGGTACATACCTAGGTTCAATCCCTGGTGGGGGGCCTGCAGGAGACAGCCAATTAATGTTTTGCTCTCCCTCTCTCTCTTCCTTCCTCTCTCTAATGTCAATTAAATAAATAAATAAATAAATAGGTAGAAAAAAGCTTGTTAAATATTGACTGAGTAACAATAATTCACGCGTGTCAGCAAGAGGATTCAATGTTCTTGTGTTATCACTAGTATTAGGCATAATTTTAAGAATTTGAGTTCTAGACTAATATTTTCAAGGTGGCATTAAAATGGCAGTACTTAAAGCAGCTTCATCAAGTGTAACATACATTCTATGAAAACAATGACATTTTTTTCTTTGAAAATCAAATTTATAAAGAAGGAAAAACTAAAAAATTCTACTTTTAAAAAAATAAGTTTTATTGATTTCTTACAGAGAGGAAGGGAGAGGAATAGAGAGCTAGAAATATCGATGAGAGAGAAACATTGATCAGCTGCCTCCTGCACACCCCCTACCGGGGATGTGCCCACAACCAAGGTACATGCCGTTGACCAAAATCAAACATGGGACCTTTCAGTCCATAGGTCAACGCTCTATCCACTGAGCTAAACCGGTTTTGGCTCCACTTGGTTTTTAAATGAAGTTAATTTTCAGACATTCTTTTTAATTGTCAACCACAAATTTTATCATTGAAATGCCGAAGAGAAGTATGAAAATACTGAGAGATGGTGATAGTTTTGCCCTACCAACTTTTGTAATGCTCCTTTTTCTCTCTAATAAACTTGTAAATGTTCTCTCTCTCTCTCTCTCTCTCTCTCAAGATGTTACTGAGGAAGAACAATGCTTTAGAAAAGTTTGGTGAAAAAAAAACAAAGCAGAATGAAACTTTATTGTGCCATTTTGGATCATCTGGAGCCGGCTAACGAGCGAATCAGTGTTCTCCCTCCACCATTTTCCCCCGCGCCCGCCAATACATTTTCATAACTTTTACTTTTATCTGTATCTGATGATGATGATGCTAAAGATCCTGAAAAAGACTATGGGGCAGTTTGAAAATCACACTTTCAAACATCATGACAGTACATAATCCTGACTCCACAGGTACCCCCTTTGCCTTCCATGTTCATAATGACATTTGCCATTTGCAAATATGTCAATAAAGCTTAGCTGGTTCCTGGGGAAATGCCTCAAAATTGAATTCCATCAACATTTTAAAAATACATAACATATTTTATCTGTAGTTGCAAATTACCCTAACGTCACATAGAGAAAAACACATTAGTTCAAATGCTGTGTACCACCAATTCATTCATTTCCCTACAATTTATTTGGAACTAAATATATATATATATATATATATATATATATATATATATATATAACTTTTTCCTTTCTTTAGCTCATTCAAGTTAAAAGAAGGAGCTAATGCTTAAAACATAGAATTTTTGAAGGTACACAGGAAATAACTATGACTATTTTACATGATATGAATGAGAAGCAAAGATACCAATATGTTTTTCCTCCAATGCATACTCTGAGTCTTAAATTTGACTCAACATCACCTAATGCTACTTACTACCCTGTTTCCCCAAAAATAAGACAGTGTCTTATATTAATTTTTGCTCCCAAAGATGCGCTAGGTCTTATTTTCAGGGGATGTCTTATTTTTCCATGAAGAAGAATATGGTACACATTTATTGTTAAATGAAAATAAAGGAAATTTATTACCTGTAGATGGTACAGAAGTACGGTAGTTGTCAACACAAACCAGACAAACTGTGAATCCTACAGTATCAAGAATTTACTCATTTATTCAAATGACAATCATGTCATCATATTCTGGAACATCATCATAACAATCCAATTCCTGAATTTCCTGGTGAATTTCTTGTGACTCCATTTCTTTCAGAATCAGTGGACCAAATCTCTCATGTTTAGCCTAAGGGGGCCTTATTTTCGGGGGGATGCCTTAGATTTCATCAGAAGGAAACCTGTAAGTAAGTCTTATTTTCGGAGGATGTCTTATTTTTGGGAAAACACAGTATACGCAGCGTGCAAAACATTCATTGATCAAACATTCTTAGACTGAAAGCCAGCAACAAGAAAGCCACGCCTGTTCCTCATTAGACAATATGAACTGAACTCCGAGTTCCCACTGAGGTTCAGAGTGCACACCCAACTAATTACCGGCCTCAAAGTTTCACAATTCCCACCCCAGGTATCCCAGGCTGGAATGCCAGGCCTGTGTCCCTCCTGGAAAGGCTGCCGCAGGACCGGGCATTCTTAATAAATGAGATAAGTGAAAGCATTTACTCCGTGAGGTTTCTGAAGCCTATTTATTAACTCCTACAACAAATAAACTGGCAAGTTTTCTACCAGAGTGCGGGCTGCAGGCATGCGAGAGGACTGCATTTTCTCCTTTAGAAGTTGATATCTTCGGCGCGGCTTACGCAGGGCAATTTTAAACACGACTCTGTTCGTCTTGGACTCAAATATAAGCGTGGGCTAAAAATAATAAACTCATAAAATTAAGCCTTGCTGCGACTTGAAAGTAATGGAAATACGTGTGTTCTTAATATTAACTCGTGTTCCTTTCGTGGTCAGAGTCTACAAAGACTCCAGAATACAGCATACACCCATGCACCTCTATGTACACATACGTGTAACCTAATGCAGAGAAGCATCCCATTCTATGTTATCGGGATAATCTGTTTGGCTTTCTCTCCTGCCAGACCACAGCTGGAGCCCGCAGCGAGCCCCGGGCAGCGCACACCTTCCCGCTGTTATTTATGTGCAGAAGGCCAAACCGAATGTCTGGGTGGGTCTCCCAGGATATAAAACCCGGCGTTTTTCCCCCATCCTCAGGCCCCAATGACGTTTAAACAAACCCGCTCCTAGTGAACGGTTGGCCCCGACAGAACACACCACGCGACCACAGACGCTGGAATTCAATCGCCCCGTAAGGTTAGAAGCCACCAACATGCCTTTAACATCAACAGGCCGATGATGTGCATCAGTAAGGGGGAGGAACGTCTCCATGGCCTCCCCAGGGTGCACCCTTCGGGGAGAGCTCCTGATCTAGAAAAGGTCCCGGCTCAGACTAGCCGCGTGGAAACACCGGGCTGAGGCCTCCGTTGCCCCAGAGGCAGGAAAACCATCCTGTGCCCTCCGGGCTGGAAACGGATGAGCCCTCCTGGGGGGGCCTGACGGGTGGGAGCGAGTCCCCAGCTGCCAGATGGGGTGAGGCTGCCGGCTCGTGGTCAGCGGAAAGGCTGCATTGAACGGAAAGGACAGGACTGGCCCTCGGATAGATGGCCCATCCAGGCAGGGGCAAGGCGCGGGGACTGGCGTGCTCGGCCCGAGGGGCCTGGTGGTGGCTTCTCGGGCAGGGAGGAAGCCGGGCAGCCGAGCACAATTAGAACTGCCATCTCTGAAGGATGGAGAGGAAGGAAGGCAATATTTTTATATAAAGCCATATTAAATTTCCTTCTCAAAGTGCTCCTATGCGTTTCTCCTCCCCATTTATAGGGAAAAAAAGTATTCGTTTTCAAACGACAGCAGAGCTGGCAGTAAATATCGCAGTTAACAATTGTTCTTTTATTAAATGGTTATTGAAATAAATTCCTGGGCTCTCTCGTTTTTCTTCTCCGGTTCCAATATTTATTTACAGCTGATTATTAACATCTGCCAGCCTAACGGTTTCGTCCGTACAGAAGCCGAAGGGTCCAAAAAGTCACACGCACACCCTTCTAACGTGACCTGTAGTTAGACAGAAAACAGTTTCCCAGTCACTGCTTGGCTTCCTGTCTGTGACCTCTGCAAAGCATTGGAGGCCAGGGTTAATGGCCTTTCCAATCTCTGTGATAAGAATTCATTTTGTTCTATTACCAGCAGTTATCGGAGGAGCCTGCTGCATCACTTCAGCAGGGTTCAATCAATGAGAGGACCTAATGAAGTAACCAGCTGTAGCTCTATTTCCCTGGCCAGCTCCATCCGGCAAATAAGAGCTATCAGTCACCTCTTAAGGCTGATCCCAGACGCAGTGTGCTCACGTGCTGCAATCGCATGCATATGGACCCAGGCTGCCCCACTGCGTCCCTGCAACCTCTCCTTTCCACAGAGCTCCCCCAACCCTGGAGAGGGAATGAGGTGGGGGGCCCCAAGATGCCGTAGGAAGAGGTCCATCATGCAAGAGCAGAGTAGATTTGCAGAACAGCTGAGTTGATAATAAGAGCAAGAAAGTAGAATTAGAGAGAGCCTCACAGCGCAGGCTCAGATATTTAAACGTTAGGTGGTGTTTTTCGGTCTTCCACCTTCAAAAGGTGGGGGCGTAAATACTATCAATTTCATGTTTACCACGCTTAGTGTTAGGCTGAGTATAATGGCAGGACTTGAATGTTGGCTAAGCCTTCAGAACCAAAAATATAACGACGGTAGATTATTCATTTGGGGTCAAATACCAGTCACTATAACACCGTTAAGTTAACGTTGAGATATTGCCTATTAGCTGATATCACCACAGTCACACAAAAGCCTGTACGTTACTGTAAACCTCTATTATTTATAGTTTTTAATTTTTAAATTATGAATGTCATGCCTCTCCCCAATTCAAAAGAGCGTTTGTGAAGAAATGTTGTTTTTGCACACGGAGATTGTAGGGGCAGAAAAAAATGAAAACCTTGAGCCTTTCAGTAGAGGCCTCATAAATGTATTGGGCTGGTATTGGGAGTCCTGACCCAAAGGAGTTCTGATGACGGCGCTGCGATTTTTAGACTGTTTCCCAGGCAGCTAATGAATGGCTCATGGGAAGCTATGAATAGGACATTCATATTTGCTGATAGGTTGAAAGCCATAAGTACCTTAGTTTACTTTATTAGGTTAATCAAGATGAATTCCATGTAATACAATTTATATTCCTTTAACTTGGCTGCTCTCTCTGTCAATTGGGAAGCAAAAATAGCACGGCTATTTGCAGTTATGCTAAAATGATGATGTCTAAGGAAAAGCACACCAATTAAAAGTACTTGCTAGCTTTGTACTTGATACCCATGTTCACACAGGCAAGAATGTTTCATTTCAGGAGGGGAAGGTTTCCATTCAAGCAATACCACTAATGTATTGTGACATCAAAGTACTGAAGACTCTCTGTCTAAATGTCCTTCCGTGGTTATGGGTCCGTCCCACTGCTTTCTTTTTCAAATTGCAATCATGGAGATGCTCAAGGATAATGCTTCCTATAACTATATGAGATTATCTTTTCATCTCAAACCTTTGGAGATGTAAATAAAAGATTAAGGTGCAATGGCTAAGAAGATAAATAGAAAAGAGGGAAAAAACCAACACATAATGGTGATATTTAGAAAAACAGGTATGCTCTGTGTGCTGTGTGTGTGTGTGTGTGTGTGTGTGCGCGTATGTAAGATCCCTAGGGTTGTCATTATCTAGGTATGTGGTGTGAAAAAGGACCAAAATATCTTCGCTGCATATGCAAACAGATAAGAATATGCCTCGCAGGCATTTTGGGAACATCTGTCAATTTTTTATAGAACGTACTGATTGTGGGCTATTGATTGCATTTAAACAAAGTTGTTGCAAAAAAAAAAAAATCAGCTAACAATTCGTGTAGAAAGGGCCAATCAATATTTAAATGACTCGCTTTATTGATTTAAAATTAACTTTCAATTAAGAGATCCATAGGACTCTTAACTGCGACACTTATCCATTCAAGAGAAAATAAAGGTACATTTATCGATACACTTAAACAGCAGTGGCTGGTTTCCTATCGATTCAGTCATTTGCGCTCGGATTCGTTAGCGTCATCAGCCTTTAACTCGCTTACCAGGTCTTTGCAGAGTCCAACCATGCAAGATGTAGGAATGCGCGCAACAACACAAAGGAAGGATAGACATTGAAGCAGAATTAAAAGATATAGGAAAAGGTAAGTCAACCTTTTGCTTTGTTTTTTTCTTTGTCTGTTCTGGAAGGAAGACGGTTGGGGTGATTATTAGAAAAAAAAGAAGCCTTTGAAGGGGCTGGTTTTTTTTGTTTGTTTGTTTTGTTTTCAAAGCAAGTGGTTTCGCTATGGTATGTTTTGTGCTGTGCAATTGTGTAAAGGAAATGTTTGAATAATTGACTACGAAAAGCTTCATTGGCTTCTATTGACTAACAAGATCACAAACTTGCATATCGTGGTTACATTATAATCGATGGCTGCTGAAAACACCATTTGTGGAATTTTTAAAGAGAAGATAACTGCATTTCCCATGGAAAAGACTGTTCGTGTGTGTTTAAGGCAATACGTATTCCACAGTATGGCACACAAAGTGCATCAGGATATGCTTTGTTGTTTTGATGGCTTGCCAGTTATTACATCTTAGAATTTATTTTTATCAGGGTGCTCATGAAAATCAAACTCATATAAAAAGGTAAATTTTATAGAAAATGGATAAATAAGTTTAAAAATGCATAGGTCAGAAAATTTACCCATGTACTTTACAATGATAACTGTCCACCTATTTTTTAATCTCTCTTGCCAATGAAGGGGAGTTCTGTAGACAAGAAAAGGGCAGTGGCTGTAAACATTTTACTATAATTTCTAATATTATATCAGAAAACAGCACTGTCCACTGGGAATGGCCTCTAACAAAGCAGAGGCTCCCGCAGCCTGGGCTGGAATGTGTGTGGCAGGCGTTACCCTCTCTCAGGGATTCAGGTGGATGGGTGTACTTTTTGGTCTAAGGATGAGAACACCCCTGGACGACAGCCCGTTTCCTCCGGACCACTGATCTCTTTCTTACCCTCTTCACTCTGCAAAGCTATCTGTATCAGAAAGAGGCTCAGAGACACCCCCACTCCACTGACTGACATATAATTCCTGGCGAGAGAGACAGGACGGTCAATCTAATAAGGCCACTTGTACGGGACCTATTTTTCATCACCTCCACACACACCGTGCATCTTCCCTCTCTCAGAGTGTGCACTGTGGCTGCCACAGATGCTTCCAGTCCTTTCAAAGATCAGCCTTTTGCTTTTTCCATGGATCAAACCTACAGTGGTTCTGCTACCCCAGTTATAGCTCCAGATTTGCTCTGAGCCTGTAAGAGGCATTTGGGATGGATGGAAGTGAAACCTCAGAGATCCACAAGCTCAGCTAAGTATGAGAAGCCCCTCCTCCAATAGTTTAATCACGAAATATGGGTGTAAGGCAACCTGGAATGTAGTATGGCGATTCTGCGTACTAAAAAGTGCCAAGATGTCATTATTCCAACCAGAAGTCAGATGATGATGCTAATTAAGTGATAGCAGGTGGCATGGGAGGCCTGTCAAGGTCCCCTCTGATCTGCAGAGAGAGACATGTGCTTCCCTGTCTGAACACCCAGGAGAGGTAACAATTGGCTTAAGCACTATTCAGTCCCCAGGTGCCCTGAATGGGGGATTCACTTTGATTTAACACTTTCTTATCACATCAAAGAGGTGAGAAAAGGCATCCTTATGAATTGGAGGGGGTGGGGAAAGGCTCATCTTCAACTCCAGTTGTAAAAGTCTCTCTAAGAACTCTGGGGGTATTTGGAAATGACCATAGAAAAACAGGCTTTAAGATTCAAGCCATAAATCCATGCAAAATAAACAAAAAACAAGTGGCGTTGTTTCAAACTCCTGAAAGCTACAAACTGCCAATTACACTAACATAAAGAACAGGACTAGCTAAAATACCTGCTCTGACCCATAAAACAAAGGACCATCACCTCCCCCAGCTTTCCATCTCTCAAATGGCTGTTGGCAAAGATGTTTTTACTTTGTCATTAATCCCACTTTATCTAGAACCCCAACTCATTTAATAGAGCGTTCTCACAGCAGGGTTTGTGGAATGTGGACTGGTCAGATCTCAGGAATGTCGTGTGGCCATCTCATTTTCCCCCTGGATGCATGCCTTGTCATCTTAATGACATAAGACGTTTGGAGCTGGGAATCCTGCCTTTTGGGCTGATCAGGCTCCATGTTGCTTGCAGGGGATGCTGGGACAGAGAAGCAGGTCTGTCTGGGAGGAGGGGCACGCTGAGTGAGTTGAGGGGAAGCGCAGACAACATATGCCTAAAAGGCAAACCAAGGGGTTCTTCGAAATGATGGAAAATGAGTGTTATCTAATTTCAGAAATTCTCTTATCCGGCTCGATCTGCCTCCACCGTGCTTGTCTCTGGAGCGTTATTGTGCTTTTTACAATAGATCAAAGTCACGGTTGATAAGCCGATCCCAGACAAATTTGTTACATTTTCAGCTATCTGACAATATAAGAAATCACACAGCATGGTTAGTTTATTCAAACCTTTTCTTCCTTCCCCCCTAAAAGCTGACTCACACCACCGTTTCAGAACCGTTGCCTATCACTTTACCCAGATCGTGGCTAAGACGGACACAAATAATTACAGGAATTAGTGGTACAGAGGGTGTAAAACCGTTCCCTCGTGGCGGAGGTGCAGTGGTTTCCTTCTGGAATTCCCTGCTGAGGAATGATGTACTCCAACTATCTAAAGACGCTGTAATCCTCTGATGTTTAAAGAAAAAAAAAAAGTCATCTTTGACTAGAACAAGCAGTCTCAGAACCATTCATTCCAAGGACAAATGCCAAGTTTTCTCTGTTGAACCCAAATGATAATAATTCCTGCTCCGCAGAGAAAGACCCAGAAACTTATGAAAATCACTTTCTTCAATCTTCCTGGAAGTCCATATAATAGACTGACAGCTCAGATAAAAAAAATACAGAGTGGCTATGGATCGTCAGCGAGCCCCAGATTGGGTCCTTGTCCATGATCTGATTTCCTTTAATCCTGTTTCCCTCTGCCCTTTCAAACATCCTCGTCCTGGATATTGTAAGTCAAGTGGATGTCCCTTCGTGAAGTCCGCGCTGCCTGTTGTAAACCACGGGAAACAAACGCGGTCATGGCCACAGGCCATCCACGTAGCGGTGCCAAGCGGAACCAGGGGAGTCACACCCCAGAGGAGGGCATGCGGGGGGCAGTTTTCTCTTCTCGCTCAAGCACAGAGCATAGACGCGGGCAGGGGCAGGCTTGTGTGCTGCTGATGGAGTGCGGCCTGGGTCCTAACCTTCTCTTTTTAATACTGGAGAGGGAAACCCTCCCGCCTGCACAGGAAGCCTGCCTTCGCATCAAAGCTCAGGAGATTCCGGCAACAAAATCAATGCACGCAGGTTCAGAGCCGTTTGCGGGGTTTTGTAAGACAAATCTCTCAAATGGGGCTGGTTTAATGCTATTGAGCTGGGCTTCGATCTGGCCGTGCTAGTGAACAGCACACCCTTCCCTCTGCAGGGCCTCCGAGGGGGGGAGGGGGTGGGGTGGGACCCGTCTCTGCAAATGCAGCTGTGGAATTCCTCCGTGACCTCTCACCTCACCTAATCCACCTCTCAACTCTGCAGTGGACTGGTTAAATAAATAAATATCTAAAGGTAACCCCAAATCAACAAACACAATTAACTAATTTCTCTGCTCTGTGTTAATAAACTCCGCTTGGAGAAGTCTCCGCGTAGAGTGGCTTGGCCAGGGGCTTGGGCACATTCTGAAAACTCGGACTCCCCTTTTTTTTTTTAAAGGCCTGTGTCCGAGGAGCCAATCAAAATGCTAATTTGTTTTTCTTTTCTTCGGGATTATGGATTTGTCCATTGAGTCAAGAAGGGTAATTTGTTTTCCATGGAAGTATTTCTTTCCTGATATTTATGCTACCCACCAAAAGCTTTGATTCCTTCATCGTGTAGGCCTCCTATCTTCCAAAATATTCATCAGATTTTTAGGTATTCTGTGTGTTTTTTAATGTCGGGGGGGGGGGTGAGGGGGCTCTCTCATTAAAGATCCTAAAGTTACTTAGTATGCATCATTGTGAAGTTCAGTTTTAACGCTACAAATTAAAGTGATTTGCCTCATTGTGAAGTTCAGTTTTAAAGTTGCCAATTAAAGTGATTCATAATTAAAACCTAAACTTGAGGCCTTGTGCTCAGCGGAGCCCCGTGAACAAAAGCGGGGAGGGCTGCCCCCATCTTGCTTCCATTAGTCTCCGAACTTCACAAACGGCCTGGCGTTAAATCAATCACGACCCGACCCAGCTACAGCCTTCCTTTCACAAAATACGTTATCATGGCATAGGTAAGGCACTGGGATATTTTCTAATATTTTGGAAACGTGAAAGGGAAACCATCTCAGATCCCTTGTTTCATTTGGAGATGAGCTGTTCTTTTTCCAGACATTAAAAAACAAAACAGAATAAAACACCCAAAAAACCCTGCTTCTGAACTTAATGCAAAAATTCTAAATCTGAATTATGATCCAATGTCACAACACAGGCATTCCTAAATCAGGTGTAAATCAATCGTGTGTAGTTATACTGTGAATATAAAATGTGCAATGGTATTAGTTTCTTCATACTAGTGACATATCAGCTTTTCATTGGTATATTGTCAAAAGGAGTTTTCAAAACAAAATGAGACGTAAACAGGGCAAAGATGTTTCTAGTGATTTGGGTTTGGGTTTATAGGATTCTTATTTCTTTTTCCTCTTTCAGTTGAATTTTAGGTTCTGCAATTGTAGCATATATTAAATCCAATAGTTCCCAAACTACAAAGGATCAGAATGTGCAATCATTAGACCCCTTGGACCTAGGAGCCATCCCCTGAGGACAGACAGAGGCACTGCGCATTTCGATGATATTAACTACGCTGTCACTCTCCACTGCTCTCAGAAGTCACCTCTGGACCATGATCTGAATTCTAACAAAAAATAAAATAAAATGAAGGCCTATTTAGGGCCCCGTTAGGAATAACTAGTATAAGTGACTCTTTTCAAAGAAGTAAAACTACCATAACTGAGCATAATTATACATTTTATAAGGAGGCATCTTAAAGTCCTGGCTATTTTTCTTTTTAAAACTTTTTTAAAATATATTTTTATTGATTTCAGAGAGGAAGGGAGAGAGAGAGAGAAACATCAATGAGGAGAGAGAATCACTGAGCAGCTGCCTCCTGCACTCTCCCTATTGGGGATTAAGCCCACAACCCTGGCATGCGCCCTTGACCAGAATGGATCCCAGGACCCTTAAGTCTGCAGGCTGATGCTCTATCCACTGAGCCAAACCAGCCAGGGCCCTTTTTAAAACTAATTTGTAAAGGTAATAAACTTCTGAATACACCACCTGATTCTCCCCAATCCAGTCCACTGTGCGCATGCATGAGCACGCACGCGCACACACACACACACACGCAGGCAAATGCATGCACACCCATGAACACACATGGGCACACAAAAACGTGAGCACAAATGCATGCACACACACAAGTACACAGACACATGCACACACACGAGCACAAATATTGATTCACATTCTCCCAAAAGAGAAGTCGGAATTCATATTTCAGTACCAGACACAGGAATTTCCCCCGAACATAAATAGTTTGAATTAAATTTGTGCCTTTACAGTTAAGTGAATATTGTTTACTCTTGGTCGACAGCTCAAGTGTGCCGACAGGAATTAGTGAGAAAAAATGGTCTCTCACGACACATATCCCACTTCTCCATCTCAGAGCCACTAACAGGTAACAAAGGTCTCCCTCGGCCTTGCCCTGTGGCCCAGGCCCTCCCCCTAAGTAAGCAGCAGCAGATCCACAGGATTCCTCCTTACCTTCTCTTACCCAATAAAGGCATTTGCATTCCAAATACTGGATAAGTCTATGGGAATGCTGTTCTGCTCTTATATTTCTTCTGAAAAACATTACGGACTCTCAAAAGAAAACAAATACCTATGCGAAGAGGCTGTCCCCGCGGTAGGAAAATGTGCTGACGCCTAAAGCTGGTGACCGTGAACTCAACGCACTGCACGAGGCTGCGTGTGAGCCCGGTGACCCCTCTGTTCCTGTGGCTTTCCCTCCAAAGTCCCGCAGCCCGTCCTCTAACTTGCAGCCACACTGTGCGCCGAGTCACACAGAGAACGCCCCCGTCCAACCATCGTTATCCGATGGCAGAACTTCAAACGTCATCTTGAGTTTCACAAAACCCTCCTTCTTTGCAGAAGTAATTAGCGAAGGCAGAGTGTGCATGGCAATTAAAAACCACTTGCTTGGAGACGCTTGCTTGTAGGCCTCATGCGATCCCCACCCCCACCCCCGTGCTACACAGTACATATGTGTATTCTCGCCCCCAGCTTAAATACAGGGAGCGTCGTAGTTGGCTGCACAAGAATTGTCTCAAGAACATTAAAGCAAGCCAAACACGATTGTATTCCAACTAAAATTGCTCTCTTTATACCATGTATTGAAACTTGATAACTGTTGGTTATAAAATTCCTTTGATTTTCTGTAGGTAATAAAATACTTTGGCAATTACTATTGACAGTTCTGGATAATCTTGAAGGCTGCCTCGCCTGAAGATGAGTGTTACAAATCACTCCCCAGAAAGAGGGGCCGCGGCGGCGGGCAGGAGACAGGTTTCAATTTCACAATGCTGATTGTCTCATTCGCGATGCCATGCATGCCTAAATCTGCAGCTCCCTCAAGCAGCTCTATGGACTCCCACTTTTAAGACGCCTATTACGCTTTCATACTTCTTTCTGCTTCCTGAAGAGTGCCATTTCGCCAAGCTTAAATAGCAGAAAATTGCACTGCTTTCCTCTGCCCGGCTCCTCAATCTCTATTAACCTGCACAAGAACAAAGGGCTACGTGGTCCAGCTGCGGGCGAGGGGGAGGCGGGAAGTCGCTTTTCATTTACTGCCACGCATACTTTTGATTCCTAAATTCATTTTCGGCGATCCCC